>NW_006399764.1:24534324-24618601 GCF_000299155.1 Elephantulus edwardii | reverse complement strand
ATGTATATATAAAATTTGGTCCTTAATTTAACTTGAGGAGCTCTTTGCTAATTCTGTAATCTGCCAGTACGTCCACTTCAGCCTCTCTTGACTTGGCAGTCATTCTAGTAAAGAGTAATAAAATATTCAATATCTTTAAAAAGAGTCAGGCTCATTGATTGTTCAGAATGCTGTGATTAACCATTTTGTCAGGATCAAAGAATAAGGACTATTGATTACTACTGTTCTATGAAGACATGCTTGTATGACATAATGATTACTTGAATAGTATTGATTGTCTCTGAAATCCCAATAAAAATGCAAATTGTTCTTATGAAAAGTGGTCATCTTCAACAATAACATCAATCACCAATAATACCACCATTACCAGTAAAATTTTTTAAGAAAAAAATTACAATGTAAATAATAAAATTACTTTATACTTAAATATTTATATGACAGTTATTCTCACAATTAATACTGTGATAAAACAATGCTATGATGGAGTTAGGAGAAGGATTTTTAACTTCCATTTCAGATGAAGACTGTGAGACTCAGGAAGTTCATCAATCAGTTAAATTGTAGAGATGACAAGACCAGAGAGAAGCAAGAAGCTGCGTTGTAATCCCAAAGGTGTGGTTTAAACCCACCAACTGCTTCATGTAAGAAGAGTGAGCAGTTTCCTCCCATGTGATTAACTGCCTCTGAAAACCTGCCGGAGGGTCAGCTATGGGTCAGATCTGCCTCAGTGGTACACAACAACAACAATAACCAAACATAAAACAAAGTAAAACCTGGCATCATAAAGTGGATTCTGAATTATAATGTCCTAGGGGCATTATTCACAAAGTGAAATGCCTTTGCATTGTCAGTGAAGCACAAATAGACATTCTACTGTTCTTGTTTACTTTCAACCAAGATCCATCTGACATCAGTAATGATATCCCTGATACCATGGCACTTTCCAAATCCCGCTTGAACTTCTGACAGTTCCCTATCTATATACGGTTCCAGCTATTTTTAAATGATCTTCAGCAGTACTTTGCTTGCATGTGATGTCAATGATAATGTTCAATAGTCTCCACATTCAGTTGGATCACCTTTCTTGGAAGTGAGAACACAGATGGATCTCTTCCAATCCATTGGCCAGGGAGCTGTCCTCCATATTTTCCTAGACTGCTGAGTGCATCCAAGACAGCATCTGCTAATTGAACCAAGTCAATTGGTATCCCATCGATTCCTGAGGCCTTATTTTTTGCCAATGCCTTCAAGGCTGCTTCTACCTCCTCCTTCATTACCATTGGCCCTTGTTCATATGGTACTTCTGGAAATTTTCCAGTGCCAATCAATTCTTGATGGTACAGTGACTCTACATATTCCATCTATCTTATTTTGATGTTTTTGGGGTCATTCAATATATTGCCCATATCATCTTTCAATATTGTGACTCAGGTTGAGTTCTTCCCTTTTTATTCTCCAATTCCAGCTCTCTGTACATTCCATCATAAACTTTGTTGTGTCCTCTTTTGAAATCTTTTTTTCAGCTCATTCACTTTGACATGTTTTTGACAGACATTTGACTCCGTGGATCATAACGAGTTGTGGCCAACATTGAGAAGAATGAGAATCACAGAGCACTTGATTGTGCTCATGCAGAACCTATACCTGAACCAAGAGTCTGTTCCCCTGAACAGAGTAAAGGAACAGTGTATGATTTAGAATTGGGAATGAATGCACCAGGGTTGTATTCTCTCTTCATACCTATTCACTGTATGCTAAGAAAAATTATTCAAGAGGCTGACTCTATGAGGAGGAGTGTGGCATCTTGTTTGGAGGGAGACTCCTCAATAATGTGTGTTATGCAGATGATAAATCCTTGCTTGCTGAAAGTGAGGAGGGCTTGAAGCATTTGTTGGAGAAGATCAAGGAATGCAGCCTTCAGTATGGATTGCATCTCAATGTCAAGAAAACAAAGATTCTTCCCACTGGACAATGCCATGATAGATGGAGAGGAGATTGAAGCTCTCAACAGGTTCATCTTCTTTGTATTCACAGTTAACACCTTTGGTAACAGCAATCAGGAAATAGTGAGATGCATTGCACTGGGAAAATCTGCAGTTAGGGATCTCTCCAAATTATTGAGGAGTCAGTTTGAAGACTGAGTTGTGTCTGATTCAGACCATAGTCTTTTCAATCACTTGCTTTGCATCTGAGAGCTGGACAATGAATAAAGATGATAGAAAATGAATTGAATCTTTGAACTGTGATGTTGGAGAAGAACACTGAAGGTCCTATTGATGGCTAAGAGAACAAGTGTATCTTGGAGAGGGTGCAGCCAGAGTGCTCTTTGGAGGCAAGAATGATGAGGCTTTGTCTCACATACTTAGAGTATGTTGTTAGAAGGAGCTCTTTCTTGGGGAAGCACTTGATAGATGGTCAACGAAGGAGAGGAAGACCCTCAACTAGGTGGATTGACACAATGACTGCTGCAACGGGCTTGTTTATGTCAGGAAGTGTGAGGGTGGCACAGGATGGAGCAGGGTTCAGATCTTTTGTTCATAGGGTTCTATGAGTTTTCCTTGACTTGACAGCACCTGCCAACAAAAGGGACATTATAGCCAATGCCAGATGGATCTTGGCCGAAAGTAGAGAGAACCAGAGGGAGTCTGTGTTACATTGACTTATGCAGAGGCATTTGACTGTGTGGATCACAGCAATAAGGAAGCAGCTGTCAGAGCAAGAAAGTTCTGACTCCCAAAGATTTTGAACTTGGTCCATCAAATTCACTAAACTCTGAAGACTCCGATGGAATAAAGGCAGGGAAATTGTTGGGTATTTCCTCCTTTCTCTGATCCAAATGCCAATATTCTAGACTCAGCAAAAACTTTACCGATTTAAGTGAGGCTGGTTGACAAGGGATTGACATAGTGAGGAATACAATGATCTTGAATGTGGAAGAGATTATGAAGATGATGCTGGTTGGGATAATGGTCCTATCAGTCGTCTATTTGGTCACTGTGAGTTGTGCGCCTGATCCAGGCCATGGTCTTCACAATTACTTGCTGTGCATCTGAGAGCTGGACAGTGAAAACGAGTGACAGGTGAAGAATCAATGCCTCTGGGTTGTGGTGCTGGAGAAGACCACTGATCATACCATGGAATTCCAAGCGAACAAATAAATCTGTCCTGAAGAGGGTGAAACCAAGTCACTCCTTGGAGCTAGGATTTTGAAGGTTTCTATCACACACCTTTGGAATATTGCTGGTAGGGACCAGACCTTGGAGAAGGACATCCTGCTTAGAAAAGAGGAGGGACAGCACAGGAGACAAATACCCTGGATGAGATGGATTAACACAGTAACTGAGGTAATGGAGGTAGGTGTGTCAGAGACAGTGGGATTAGCTCAGGACAGGGCAGGGTTCACAGTTATTGTGTGTAGTGTGGTTATGAGTCACAGTCAACTCAACGACATGTGACAACAACATGAGCTGTGATCTACTTAAAGAGATCTAACAACAACTATGGGGAGGGAGTGTTCTGGACAATACAATTTGACAGAAGCATTTAAACCCAAATATCTACTGATTTTGGTAGGAAAGTAGATTCCTGGCTCTACAACTTAGTAAAATTTTATAATTAATCAGTTCTAAGATACAGAAAGTTTCTTCCTCAAACTCTTAATTACCCTGAAAAACACTGTCCACTGGCAAATAAATCTGTGCCCAAGAGACAATTTTTGCAGAATTTTGTACATTTCATGTGTACATATCAAAAACATTGCTTTTCTTGGTATTATTATTGGCAAGGACCCTTTCTTTCATTACTTTCCAAATCTTATATTATAAAAAAAAAGCAACCGAGAATATTGCAAATGTCAAATACTTCTGTTCTCACTTATCTAGACTGGAACTGAATGAAAGATCAGTATTGCTAGCAGAATAGATCTATTCAACTCCTCTAAGTTTAATTTTAATTGAATAATTCTGCTCTTTCCTCAAGAAATGCAACACAAAACTGCCAAAATTACTTGAGAAGAACGAAACGACATTTCAGAATCATTAAAGCAAGTCAAGAGATACTGTCAATGGACAATTGGCTTAATCTAAGAGTCCATCATTTTTTGAAATTTCACTGAGCACATGGTCTATTGTCCCTGTTTTATTGCCTTCCTCAAATATAGCTTAGGTACTATCCAGGTGGAATATTTGAAGTTTTATGAAGGTTGATGGTTTAGAATTTTCCTTTCCTTCCATTATTTTCTTTGCAGGACCAATTATTTAATGAAGGTTTATATTTGAATAGAATTGGTAAGCCATGAGCACTCATATGTCTAAAGATTAAGAACTCCGAGATGAAGACATTTGAGGAAAGGACAGGAGACAGAAGATACACGCAAGTGAAGTAGGATGCTTGCAATTGAGTAGCTCTTGCGGTATAGCCTCTATCATGTTGCACCACTAACCCAAAGATTGTGCATCTTCGGCGGTTCAAATCCAGTAGAAATTCTGAGGGAGAAAAATAAGTTATCTCTGCCTATAAAGATTTACAGCTTTGGAAATTTATGAGATTTGCTATGAGTTGGAACTGACTCGATGACAGTGTATTTATTTGAGTTTGAATTTTGAAGTCTGAAGTAATTTAAAAAATATTATTTACCTTAAAAAATATATTGTTTTGCATACAAAGTTCATATACATTGCCTTTGTACTATCCCTCATTCACAATTGTGTTTCTTACAATCTTTCCCATTCATTTCATTTTATAAAAATGAAACACCATTAAACTCCGCCCACATTTACCTTGTTTTTCCAGATGCCTGTTAGATCTTCCCATTTCCTTTACCCCCACGTGCTTCCACCCATCAAATTGAAGGACCCTGTGATTTCCTCCTGGCTCATCCTTACCCTTCCGTTCCCACCCATCCTGCCCCCTTCCATCCCGACACATGTTTACCAGGAGCTCTGGTGGCCTAGTGGTAAGAATCTGCTCTGCAATCCTGAAGGCATGCAGTGCAAATCCTCCAGCTGCTCTGCGGCAGAAGGATGGGCAGTCTCTTTCCATGCAGTTACCGCTTCTGAAAACCCACTGGAGGGTCAACTATGGGTCAGTTCTGACTCAAGGATATGCAACAATAATAATAAAAGCAACAAACCTTCTATTTTTACATTAACGGTCTTATGCAGTATTTGTCTTTATGAGATTGAATTTGTTCACTCAGCATAATACTCTCCAGTCTCTCTTAAGTTATGTAGTAATTTTCAAAATCATTGCTCCTGAGTGCTGTGTAGTATTCCATCATGTGAATGTATCACAATTTCTCAATCCATTTGATTGTAATTGAACATTGGGTTTCCATGTCTTTGAGGTTGTTAATAGAGCTGTGATGTACATCATGTACAAATCTCCATTTGTGTCTTAGTTCTAATTTCCTTGGAGTATATTCCTAGCAGTGGAATAGCTGGATTATATGGAAATCCTGTGTTCAGCTTTTTAAGAAATGTCAAACTGCTTTCCAGAGTGGTTGTACCATTTTATAATCCCACCAACAGTGTATGAGAGTTCCTATCTCACCATATTCTCTCCAACATCTATTACTGTTACATTTATTGCTGTTACACTTTACCACTGCTACTGGGGTAAGATGTTCTCTCACTGTGGTTTTGATTTGCATCTCTCTTATTGTCAGTGATTTTGAGCATTTCTTCATGTGTCTGCTGGCCATCCGAATGTCTTCCTCTGTGAAAATTCTTTCTATGTCTTTTGCCCATTTTGTAATTGTGTTATCAGCCATCTTCTTGTGGAGACCCTAAAGGATTGTATAAACTTTTGATATGAGACCCTTGCCTGAAAAATATTGCCAAATGTTTTTTTCCAGTCAGTAGGTTTTCTTTTCATTCTGTTGGAAAAAGGTTTTTATGTGTACAGGGATTTAAACTTTAGGAAGTCCCATTCATCAATTTTATCTTTTCCAGACTGAGCATTTCTGCTGTATTTGGCAGTCTCTTTATACCATAGACTAGGCTGTCTAAACTTGAACCCAGTTTTTCTCTGACAAACTATGGTTTGGGGCTTTACTCCCAGGTCTCTGATTCACCTTGAGTTGATTTTTGTGTGTGGCGTGAGATGTGGATCCTGCTTCAGCTTTCTGTAGATAGCAGCCCAGTTTTGCAAGCTCCATTTGTTGAAGAGATTGTCATTTCCACATTTGATAGGTTTGATTTTCTTGTCGAACATCAGTTGACCATAGATAACTGGGTCCATTTCTGGGTTCTCAGTTCTATTCCATTGGTTCTATGTGCTTGTCATTCTACCAATACCATGCTGTTTTGGTTACTACCTCTGTATAGTAGGTTTTGAGGAGAGGGAGGGCTATTTCATTTTTCTATAATATCTGTAATATTTACAGTGATATTTCATTTTTCTTTTTCAGAAGTGCTTTGCTTATGTGAGGTCTAAAGTTCTAAAGTAATTTTAATGTCCTCTTACTTGTTTATTATCTGGAGCAAACGTTCTGTGACATTATCAACTTTTTTTTAGTATACAATTTAGTTAATACCGCTCTATAAATTTCACTTGCTAACGGTACATTCAGAAGCAGGGTCATAGAACATAGGCTTTCTTCTTCTGCCTTCTTGAGAAATAAAAGGTAAGTATGTAACCTCTAGGAAAAGACAAAAATTTGGGTCTTATGGCTGGAACAAGTGATGCTGTAACATTCCCTCATAATTTTATTCAGCTGTAACTGATACTTAAATTACTAGAGATAGAAAACTTTTATTTGGAGGAAACTCAAGTTCAAGCTCTATTTTTCTTGATAATTCCAGGCCATTCTTTGACATACTGGAATATACGTTTATATATACATTATATACTATAACATAATTATATATAATGTAATTTTATATTTACATGTAATTGTATATTTAGATTTTACCTCTCTAAGGTACTGAGGTTCAACAATGTCAGTCTGGAGACTAAGGCACACCTGATCCAGGCCATGGTCTTTGCAGTCACTTGCTATGCTTCAGAGAGCTGGACACTGACTAGGGATGATAGGAGGAGAGTTGATGCCTTTGAGCTTTGGTACTAGAGAAGAGTATTGGATATACCATGGACTGCTAGGAGAACAAACAAGTTTGTCCTGGAGAGAGTGAAGCTAGGCTGCTCCTTATAAGCAAGGATTCTGAAGCTCCATCTGACATAGTCTGGACATGTTTCAAGGTGGACTCAGCCCTTGGAGAGGGACGCCATTCTTAGGAGGGTGGAGGGACAGCGCAAGAGAGAAAGACCCTCGATGAGATGGATTGATTCAGTCACTGGGGTAATGGGGTAGGCGTGTCAGAGACAGTAAGATTGTCAAGGGATAGAGCAGGGTTTAGGGCTGTTGTACATAGGGTTACTATGAGTCGCAAGTGACTTGATGGCACATAACAACAACAACAACAATACTAATAAAGTGGCATAAACTAGAAATAGATGAGAAAACAGTGAATTAACAAAAAGGAGAGTGAATGAGGCCTCTGGGCTTGGCCAACCGTTTGAACTAATCATGTCACAGGTGAATTGGTGTCTGGAAACCAGCAACATGAAAACTGGATGGAAGACACAGAAAAATGGGCAGAAACGAGTTTGTTATAATCAAGAAAATCTTGACAATGTGCCAGACTTCCATAATAAGGCAAATGTTTTACTAAAGCAAGGCGCATGTATATTTTGGTTCCTCGGAGTGTGTAAAGTTATGTTCACATGACACTGAAGGCCATTAAGAGAGTTCTGGCTGTGTAGTTCAGAAGGAACTGTGCTGCCAAGCCAACAGCCTTACCTCTTCAGCAGTTTGCATCTGCCAGGGGCTGCCCACCAAGCAAGAGGATTAGGAGCAATCCCTGCTCTTGTGAGGTACAGACTTAGAAACACGAAACACGCTGGAGGGTCAGCTCTGAGTCAGTTCCTACCTGATGGCAAAGAGAGAGAGAGAAAGAGAAAGACACTCTATTAAGCGTGTGGTAGCAATACGAAAGTGTTTGAGCTCCAGTAAGCATGGGGTGGCAGTATGGGAGTGTTTGAAATATTGCAAGATTAACCAATATGCGATACAGACACTTGGCGTGAACACATACTATTGGAACAATGGCACCGGTAGACTTGCTTGCTCTATGCTGGGTTCTCCATGAACCTCTAATTGGTGAAAATCTTAGCGTCTGTGAAGTACAAGGAAACAAGGCATCCCTCTACAGTGCGAGCCCTGAGTGAACAATATTTTCCCAGACCCTATCATCTCATGACTGTATAATGTTTTGAAGTATTGTGTTTGAGGTTGTTGTAAATCTCCAGGGAATATTGTGTCCAGGCTGTTGTCTGTCTATGGATAAAAAAGAAAAAGCTAGATTTTTAAAAACTTGCAAAGTCATGATTCTCCAGGAGCCCTGGATGACATCACAACATTGCAGGTATTGCCGTCAAAGATCTCCTCAGTCATAATTCAAGGCATTTCCCCCTCAGACTCTTCCTGTCCTTTTCTCAGGTTTGAGTTTATTGATGCCCTTTTCTCTCTTGGCCCATCCGGTGCCTATGAAAAAAAAAAAAATACATAAGCCATAGAGTATTGTAACTACTTAAAAGACAGCTGGAGCCAGGACTCCTTTCTCTAACAAGACCTCAGAAGCAATCCTATAGATGGTTGCAGCCAGAGAATCAGTTACCATCCACATTGGATCCTATTCATAGTATCCCTCATACTAGAGTAGAACAGCATCCCATGGAATTTCCAATGTTGGATTTTCCAGATATTCAATCCCTAGGACTTTCTTCTGATGGACCTCTGGGTGAACTTGAATCTCTAGTCTTTTGATTAATAGTCAACAGCATGGACCATTTGCACCAACCAGGGTCTCTGAGATGGCTGAAGGAAGAATTACTAGTTTAGTTCTTCTTTTATTGTTTTTACAGAAAGCATATCATATCTGACTGGAGAATATAATGTTGCAACCGACTCAGGGTTGGCTTTTGGTTTTTCTTTTCTCCCCAAGCTAATACCTCTTGTATTAGGAATTTCAGAACTTATTTTGAAGTGAGACAGTCTCTCAAATAAGAATATAACCACAGTGGCCATAGAACAGTTGTCTTCACCATAACATGACTATTACTGAACATAATCGAGCATTTCCACCACTCATACATCAGTTAGCAGTAGGCAAGTGATCAAAAGATGAGTTGCATTGGGAAAATTGTCAAGGACTTCTCCAAAGTGCTCAAGAGCAAGAGTGTCAGTTTTTCGACTAAAGTATGTCTGATCCACGCCGTGGTATTTTCAGTTATTTACTTTTCATTTGAAAGTCGGACTTTGGAACACTGAAGAACTGTTTGGCAAAGAGTATTGAATAGTCAGCTGAAACAACAAGGAAATCTGTCTTGGAAGAAGGGTAAGCAGAGTGGTCCTTAAAGGCAAGGATGGTGAAACTTGGTCTCACGTACTTTGAGTATGTTGTCAGGAGGGTCCAGTCCCTGGAGAGAGACTTCATACTGGAAAAGCCAGAGGGGAGGAAGATCTTCAACAAGATGGACCCTCATAGTGTCTGCCACCGTGAACTTGAGCTTGTGACAGACTGGAGATTGTGTGGGGTCCAGCTGTGTTCTGGTTGGATGTTCACTGGATGCCTTTGACTTAGAGTACCTATCAACAACAACACAATGGAGTATTTATGGAACAAATGAATGAAAAAGAATGATTCTTAGAGTCTTGTTTCAGCTTTTTAAAAAATATTTTATTATTTTGTGTGTGTGTGTGTGTACCATCAAATTGGATCTGACTGGTACAGGAGGAGATTGATCCTCCTTCTCCAGCACAGCATCTGGTGGATTCAAACCACATGCTTTCAGGATTGCAGTGCAGCTTCTTGCCACTAGGCCACCAGAGCTCCCTTTTGTTTCCTCTTTAGTCTTGAGATTTATTCCTCTACTGGCATTTAGACCAGACACAAGTTCTTTTCAGATGGAAATATTCTCTATTCCTCCCTCACAGGCTGTTGGATAAAAAGGGACTGAGTGGCCACGTCAGCATCTCGCCCAGGCCAGGCTAGGCCCTGGCTCCCAGCGCTCACACTCAGTGGGGCAGTGACATTCCTCTGGGGGTTTGTGTCTTCACACAGGACACTTGCCAGTGGTTGGGAAGGAAGAGGAAGAGAGAAAAGGGGACAGAGAACAGGCCTTTTCTCTCCAAGGGAGAGGCCTTTCCGGAGCCAGGCACCGTATAGGGCCTTAGTCCAGCGAGCTGTGACTCGGCAGAGGGCTTAAGTCCCCACAGGAGGCTGCGGCAGAAAGCCAAGCCAGGTGGACGAGACCCAAGGCAGGGGAAGGTGAGGACTACCATTTGGTGAGGCCGCAGGTGCCCAGCACTCACACCAGGCAGGGCAGATTCAGAATTTACGGCCACACAGCTATTTTCAGACCCCTCCTGGCAGGAAAGCCAGGGCCTCACACACAGTCGGCGAGGGCTCAGAAAGTTTTCTGCAAGAGGAAAAAGACAACTGAAGAAGTCAAAGGGATAACGGATCCCACAGTTACAGACCTGGGTCTGGTGCCCTCTTGAAGTTCTCTTGAGGTTGGCTGGGTCATGATTTGGGGTTAAAGGAATGGAATGCTCTCTTCACACTGAGAAAGCTCTAAGTCTCACCAAATTGTTGTCTGGGAGATTTATATCAATATATCCTCTTCTCCTCAAAAATGGGGTGAGGGAGTGATGGAGAACCTGGGGGTGTATTTATTTATTTTCAATTTTTTTTTCATTTCTGTTACAAATCTTGGCACTGGATGATGGATCGAGTGACCAGCAGGTACAGCAGCTCATTTGTGAGCTGAATAGATGCAGCTGGACAAAGTATTAATACTCACAGAGAAAAATAGAAGGGTTAGACTTTGATATTGGACTCTGCAGTTGTGCGTGACCCACTTCTTCCTGCCACTGAGTCAATTCTGACTCCTGGTAACCTTGCAGATCTGCCCCAGAGGGTCCCCCACTGTCACATCTCTCTCTGAGGAACAGCTAGTAGATTCGAACTTCTCACATTTTGCCTAGCAAACAAGTGTTTTCCTCTACCGTGCCAGCAGAGCTCTCTGACTGTCACCTGAGCTCCCTTATTGTACATTATTAAGCCTTTACATTTCAACCAAAGGAGTGAGTTCAAATTCAGGTGCAACTGGCAGTAATCTTCATTGAACTAAGGGACAGTCAGTAACCTGACAATTTGGCTCAACTTTCAGGAATCTGGACTCAAAGCCCACTGATCAGATAGTCTTCTCAGGGATCCCAAAGAGCCTTTAGCAAGCTAAGGAGCTGCTTTGAAAGAGCCAGTAGATCCTGTCTCAGAGATCTTCCAGAAATTAGCATTTTTTGATCCACAGACGTTGCTAGAAGGTGTGCCTAATTGTCGGTACCCCCAGGGCTACTTGCCTGCAGCAAGGCAGACAATTTGGAAGTTTGCGTGGCTGGTTTGAGCAGCACGGTGGGGAGTGGGAGAATTCTCACTTTTCATGCAGAAGGCCTGGGTCACGTTACTGTCCTTCTGCCATTACGCAGCCTTTGCCCGAGTACCTCGTCCTGTGCTGTTTAGTGTCTCGGAAAGCCCACTGGATGGTCAGGTAGGAGTTGGTTCCAACTTGATGGTGCACAACAAGTTTAACATGAAGCTAAGCAGGTTCCAGCAGAGTTTCTAGATTAAGAGAGACCAGAGAAAAATGGCTGGACTTAAAATTAGCCAAAAAGAGACATATGGATCACAGTGGACAATCTGCAGCCAAGTATTAGGGGGTTGTGCCCTGGGCCCTGTTTCATTCTGTTGTGTCTGCATCCACACTCAGTAGTTAACTCTATGGTCACTATGGACAATGACTTTGTCTTTTCCAAGAATCAAAGTAGAACATTCCAGTGATCGGTTAAGGCTAAGACTTAGAATTCTGAGGGTAATAAACAGGTATTCCCCTTTTCCTTCTTATTAAGTACCTTTTTTGATGAATTAAGTGGGAGATAACAGCTCTGGGCAGTTGGTCCTGGAGGATCGCTCCTTCCAGAGGTTGTTGTTGTTGTTAGTTGCTGCTGAGTTAATGCCAGTCCATGGCAGCCAGTGTATGTGGGCTTCACCTGTGCCCCACTGGCCTTCCAAAGCACTTATCCTTTAAAAACCAATCACCAGGTCTCATCCAAGGCTTGGATGCTGGTCCCAAACCTCCAACCTTTTAGCTCGCAGGCAAGTGCTCCATCACGCTAGCCCAGGACTCCTACAACTTCATCGTGAGGAACTAAGGATTCCAGTAGTATTCATTGTTGCTGTCATTAGATATAGTGGAGTTGGCTTCAACTCACAGTGACTCTGTTTATAGCAGGTCTAAAATTGTCCCATTCCTGGGCTGTTCTCACACTTTGCAGTGTGCTTAATCCCTGATTGCAGTCTCTGTGTCAGTCTCTCCCATCAAGGATCTCCTTTGCTTTCACTGACCCTCCACTCTACCATGCCTCATGCCTTTCCCAAGAACTGCCCCCTCCTCACAAAATGCTCAAGTATGTGAGCTGATGAAAACAGCAATACGTTACTAAAGAGCAACACAGCGATATATTCTTCATTCATACTCAAATTCTCCACATAAATAATTTCTTGTGGTCTCCCTGACAATCAGGAGAAAGAGAGTAGAAAAACATTGTTATCATTGTTTGCCAAGCAAGCAGTCAGGAGCGGTGAAAGTGGGTAGAAAGCAACCAGCCCAAAGCAGCTCTTGGAGCTTAGAGGAGCTGGGTCTTCTCACAGACGACGCTGCAGGCTTTCCGTGCCTCCTCCCTATCACTTGTCTTTCCCTGCGAGCAGCCGGAGAAATAGCTTCCCAAAGTCCCCTGTGATGTAACGGGACAAACATTCATTGCAATCCCAGACACCAGCAGCTATTTACAATGAGTGAAATGAAGTCATACCCCAAAGGATGGGGCTCTGTAAGTGGTTTTATTTTTGGTATAATTTCATCCTCAAAATATTTTCTAGGCACGGTGCCTCCAGGAAATGGAGGGAAAAAATACCCAAGAGGAAGAAAAAAAAATATTAGTATGTGATTCATTGTGTTTTTATTTTAAGTACAATTGAGCAAAGTTTAGGCAGAAATGGAAATGGAGAGCATGGGGTGAGGGTAGAGATGGTTCCTTATGTCTAGACCTTATGGATCTGCTATTTCTTAAAAACCAATGCCAACCAGAGATGGTTGGAGGTATACCAAAGACAAGATGCAGCCTCTCTGAGATTTTATAGGACTACATCCATTGAAACAGGTACCATCGTTTTAAGTTTTTCTATGCCCTGATGGCTTGTTGTTATTGTTGTTATATGCCAAGTCACCTGAAACCCATAGCAACCCTATGTACAAGCTTTGAAGCCTGCTTAATCCTGGGCCAGTCTCACTCACTCCAACACATCTACCCTCATTAGCCCAGTTACTGTGTCAATCCTTCTCATTCAGGGTCTTTCTCTCCTGCACTGACCCTCCACCCTTCTAAGCATGATGTTCTTTTCCAAGGACTGGTGCCTTCTGGCTATGTGTCCAAAGCATATGAGACAGAGCTTCAAAATCCTAGCCTCCAAGGAGAAACTTGGTTTCACCCTCTCTAAGATAGAGTGTAGTGAAAAGAAATTGTGCTGCCAACACAGAGGTACACAGTTCGAATCCACTAGCCGTTCTATGGGAGAAGATGAGCAATCTCCTCCTGTACACACTTTAAGGACAAGCTATGAAGCAGTTCCACCTTGATGGTACACAAAAAACAAGAACAAATTGGTATCAGTTCACCCTTTCTCCATACCCCCCTCCCACCTCCTCCACCACCAGGCAGCCCTTGTGAGGGCTCTAAACTTTGGAATGAGCTAACAGCCAGATGACCCAGCACACTTTTTCTAGATTCTTATAGTCCCTCCATCCAGTCCTAGGATTCTGCTCTATAACCAGGGGTTGGACTGGATTCTCTTTATAAGAGGTTCCTCTTTTGTTTCCTTGTGTTTTGTTTTTACTCCTTTACTAATAATGAGACTATTTGACAAAATGGTACATTAAGACTGTTCTGCCACAAAGAACAATGGAAGATAATTGAGAACCCAGAAATGAACCCATCTATCTATGGTCAACTTATACTTGACAAGGAAACAAAATGTATCAAATGAAAAAATGAAAACCTCTTCAACAAGTGGTGCTGGCGAAACTGGATTTGCAAGAGAAGACTTGCAGAAAGCTGAAACATGATCTACACTTCTCACTATACCAAAAAACAAACAAACAAAAAAACCAAAAAACCCACCTCAAAATAGCTAGGAGACCTAGGTGTAAAGCCCTCAGACATAAACACTATAAAGAGACAAATCGGAACCAAGTTTAGAAGACCTACTGGCATCCACTTCCCCAAAAACATGCCTCCAGAAATTCTATGAAATTTGATAATTGTTGATAGTTGTAGAGGGGCTTCAGGCCTTTTGTTCATAGAGTAGCCATGAGTTGTGCTCAACTCAAAGGCAATTAACAGCAACAACCCTATGGTATAAAAAGCTGATAAATACAGCCAGAAATAAACAACCAGGAGAGGATAAAATTGATGAATGGGACCCTCTAAAGATGAAATTCCTGTGCTCATAAAAATCTTTGTCCAATAAGGTGAAAAGGAAACCTACTGACTGGGAAAGATATTTGGCAATACCATCTCAGACAAGGGTCTCATAACAAAGTTTACAGAATCCTGAAGGGTCTCCAAGAGAAAAGACTGATAACTTAATTACAAAATGGGCAAGCAATAGGAAAAGACTTTTCACAGAGGAAGACATTCAGATGGCAAACAGACACATGAAGAAATGCTCAAAATTACTGGCAAATAAGAAGTGTATAGCATCGCAAAGTGGACTGGGGAAGGGGTGGGGAAGAAGAATGCAGCAATAAGTTAAATTTTTTTTTTTATGTGAACTGGTTGGGGGTAGGAAGGAAAATATTCATCAATGAATGATTGAAAATCCAACTTTTCTGTAAACATTTCATTAAGACCACAATGAGATAGCATCTGATCCCAATAGCAGGAGCAAGGTTTAGAAATACAGCAAGTAATACATGTTGGAGAAGATACGGAGAGACAGAAACTGTCATACCCTGTTGGTGGGCTTGTAAAATGGTCCAACCATTCTAGAAGGCAGTTTGACATTTCCTGAAAAAGCTGAACATAGAATTTCCATATAATCCAGCTATTCCACTGCTAGAAATATACTCCAAGGAAGTTGAAACTGAGACACAAATGGAGATTTGTACACCGATGTTCATAACAGTGTTACACACAAACACAAGAACATGGAAACAGCCCTAATATCCAAACACAATTAAATGGATTGAGAAATTGTGGTACATTCTCATGATGGGATACTACACAGCATTCAGGAGCAATTATTTAAAAAAATTACTACATAAGTTGAAAGGGACTAGACTGCTGAGTTAACTAACTCATTCTAATAAGGACAAATAATGCATAGGACCATTATTGTAAAAACAGTAGAATAATCAGTAAAATAGGATCCAAAGTGGGAAAGAGTGGGAACAGAGGGGTGAAGATGGGCAGGGGGGACATCATAAGATTTCACAACATGGTGGATGGAGGGGGAGGTAAAGGAAATGGAAAGATCTGGCAGACATCTGGAAAGACAGGGTAATGGTTGGCATAGTTTAATAATAACTGATTTTATAAAACATAATGAATGGGAATGATTGTATGAAACACAATGTATTTAACTTAGTAAGCAAGTCAGTGTAAAATTTAAAAAAATAATAATGATTTGCCAACCTGAGCACAGAAGGTACTGAAGTACTCCCCCTTTAAAGATCTGCCTTCCTATGTTTGAGACAGCTGTGAAGATTTCTATTCAGCACTGTTATACAGGTACAGAGTGTGTATCCGTCCTGGGACTAAAAAACCCCTTGGGAGGAAAGTTGGACTGTACTGCTCTAAGGCTGTGGCTCTTCTTCAAATAATAACATCACCAGGTCCGCCTCATCTTGGCAATTCTACTACCTGCAAAGTCTTTCTGTATCTATTGTTACTCTTGTCAGGGTCACTGTGTCAATTCTCACTTATAGTGATGCAGTGGGACAGAGAAGAACTTCTCTCTTGTGTTCCCATCCCATCCTATCCCGTCCCGTCCCGTTCCGTCCTGTCCCAGTCTTTATGGAGCAGTTAACCTGATCATTCTCCCAAGTCATTGGCAGGTGGTTCTATCCCAACATCCTTTAAGCTGAGAGCATCACTGTTTTGCCATCAGGACTCCCTACTGCATCTGCTCCTAAATGCCCACTCACTTCTATTACGTAGTTAAGTGATAGTACTCCCTAACAGAGCCCAGAAAAATAACCCACTGCTGTCAAGCTGATCCCAACTCCCTGTGTCCCTTTATCAAGTTTCTGAGGTTGGAATCATTGCAGAATTACTGCCTTACCTTTCTCCCAAGGACTGGCTAGTGGATTCAAACTACCAGCATTACAATTAACAGCCCAACACAAAATGGACTATGCCGGTAGGGTTCAGAGCTTTCTCCATACCTATTCAATATGTATGCTGAACAAACACTTCAAGGAGCTGGACTCTCTAAAGAAAACTGTGCCATTAGTGTCTGAGGAAGACTGATTAACAACTTACATCTCGCAGATGACACAACCTTGTTTGTTGAAAGTGAAGAGGGCTTTAAACAATTGCTACAGAAGATCAAAGACTACAGCCTTCAATAAGATTACATCTCAACGTTCAGAAAACAAAAATTCTCACCACTGGACGCGTGGGCAACATCATGATTGATGGAGAAAAGACTGAAATTGTCAATAACTTCACCTTCCTTGGATCCACAATCAACACCTTTGATAGTAGCAGACAAGAAATCAGGAGATGTACTGGGATAGTCTGTAGTCAGAGATTTCGCCAAACTTTTGAGGAGCAATGATATCAGTTTTTAGACTAAGGTACACCTGATTCAAGTCATGATCTTTCAAATCACTTGCTATGTATCTGAGGGCAGGAAAATGACTAAGGATGAGAGAAGAAAAAAAATTATTTTGAGTTGTGGTGCTTGAAAAGAATGCTGACTACCCCTTGGAATGTCAAAAGAACAAATAGATATATCTTGGAGAAGGAGTAGCCAAAGTGTTCCTTAGAGGCAAGGATGACAAAATCTTTGTGTCACATACTTCAGGTATGTTGCTAGAAGAGAGTGTTTCTTGGAAAATGAAATCATTCTGGAAAGGTGGAAGGTCAGCAAAGGACTAGACTTTTAATGAGACTGATACAGTGACGACAGCAATGGACTCAAGTATTTCAGAGATGATGAGGCTGGCTCAGAATAGGGCAGGGTTTAGACCTATTGTTATTGAGTCATACTCGAGTCATTGGCACAACACAACAGCAATTTACTGCTACGTACCAAGTCCCTCTCCTCTTCGTCTCATGTCATGTTCACATGTAGTCCATCAAGCGAGTGCTATCATCCCACTTCACCAGCAACCAAGACATTGACAGGCCAAGCAAAGGGCCCAAGGTCCAGCGGAGGGTCAACAAAAAAGAGAAAAACCTTCAAAGAGAGGGACCTACAGAGTGGCTGCAACAATGGGCCCAGCAGGGAGTCATGTTCTCTTGTATGTGGAGTTGCTGTGAGTCAGAATTACCTTAATGGCATCCAACAACAACAACAACAAAGACAGTGCTGCAACAGAGAGTAGAGCCTAGGGCTTGGCATCATCAGAACCTGTCCTTTTGCCTGCACTTTGCACTTTGGATCCCAGAAATGCACAATTGTCTTCCCAGTACCTCATTTCTTAACCTACAGTCATCCCATCAAACGGGATCTCCACTGGGGCAGCGCTGTGCCCCCCGTTCACCTCAACCACTCCCCTCGACATCCTTTGTTCACCATTTCCACAAGACAAACGAAGAAATTAATCTGTAAAAGACTTTGAAAAGCAACTTGTAATTAAGATTGCAGACAGCTGTATAAGGATGGTGACGCTGTCCTTTCCAGTCCCGACTGTGTGTCCTGTGGGAAATGGCCCTCCTGGAATTACAATCTACAGATAAATGTGATTCTGACAGCAGAATTGAAGTCCATTGTCAACTTTGAAAATGCTCACTGTTCATTACCAGAAAGATTACAGATTGATTCTATCTGTCCTACAAACTACTTTAAAAAAAATAAAAACCCCACATTTTAAAATAACTTGTTACACAAACACATAACACTATCGATGGAATGCAAAAGAAAGGGGAGAAAATTACCTACCATGCGGGCATATTAAAAAAAAAATCTATTTTCATTTCTCTCTATTCCCTTCCAATCTTGGTCCCTGTATATAATTTTACCCTGTTAAAGCCTAGCAGAGCTGTAATTTTGTATTCTACTTATGTTTTTTCAATAAACATTGGAGCAGAAGTTTTTCAATGTTGTTTTAGAGTCTGGAGCTGCTGGGTCCAGGGACTTTCAGAGCCTGCAGGCAGCTGAGGACAAGTTTGTGGGCAGTTGTCCAGGCTCAGGAAGAGCCATGGAAATGCCCTGTTGTAGTTTCTTATAACCAGAGTAAGAAATGTGCTTGCTTTTTTTGTTGTTAGTTTCCACTGAGTCAGTTGATGGTGATTTTCTATGTAATAATGAACCATCACCCTGTTAGATTCCATCTTCATAAGCATTGGTGTATTCAGGTCTGTATCTCAGTACTCTATCAGACAATGAATTATTGTCATCTATAAAGGTTTCATTTGCTAATTTTCACAAGTGTGGTACTCAACCTTTCCCCTGGACTTTCTTAGTGGAAACCTAGTGTATATCTGTCTATTATGAGTAACTCTGCTAGTATTTCCTGGATGGTACAAATGGTTACGCACTCAACTACTAGGCAGAGGGTTTTCAGTTTTTAGTTTGAACTTACATAGCTGGACTGGTGACCAGTTTCCAAAAGGTCACAGCATTGAAAACCCAATGGAGCAGTTCAACTCTGACACGTGGGCTTTCCATGATTTGAAAACCAACACAACATCCACAAGTGTTGGTATTTGAAGTGCCTAGAACATCACAGCTCTGAGAAGCACAGCAATATAGAAGCCACTACGCAATGGTAAACTGTCTGACAGGTGGTGGATGATAGCTTTTTGTTAAGCTGTGATGTTGTTGTGTTGTTAAGCACCGTCAAGTCACAGGTGACTCATAGCCATCCTATGAACGAAAGTCCTGGACACCTCCTGTATAACTTTCATCCTTTCTCCAGGCTCATAGTGTTTCCAGAGGCAAGCTATTGTGGAAGTGGATTGCACTCCTGCTTCCAAGCTTGTTTGAATTGGGGAGCTACACCAAACACTGCCCACCATGAGTAACTATTCTCACATTTGACTCATCAGTGTCACAGTGTTCAGCTTCACAGCAACCACGAGTTACCTCTGCACAGCAAGTGGACAAACCAGGGTTACACAACCTAGAAGAATGTTTTACCAAAAACAATTAAAGGCAGGCCCGAGGGCTACAGAGTAGAGTCACCCACCTTTGGCTCGGGAGCATGGCTTTCTGTGCACTAGGCCAACTGCTCCCTCTCCCTCTCCCTTTCCCTCTCCCTTCGCCTCTCCCTCTCTCTCTGCTGCTGCTGCTGGTGGTGGTGTTAAGTGCTCTCAAGTTGCAGGTGACTCACAGCGACCCTAGAAACAAAAGTCGTAGACTTCTCCTGTGTAACTTTTGTCCTTTCTCCAGGTTCAAGCTGTGATAGCAGGTAAAAAAAAAGTTCCCAACCTTGGCTTCACATTGTTTTCTGATCACTGCTATTGCATGTTTTTTTCCAATAAGTTAGTTCATATTAATTTGCATTCATTATGAGAACACAACACAACATTACCATTTCTACCCATTGCTCACTCTTTGTTCTTCTTGACCTTTCTTTACTAACTTATGCAGCAGCCTGTGGACTAGAAGAAAAGCACACATCGTGAACAGTGTCATGTTCTCAGTGCTGCTAGAATTTCAACATTAAGTGTAGATTTGATTTGTTTATAGTTCATATTATTTACCAGGTTAAAAATACTTTCTATTTAAAATTTTGTATATCTCTTCATATAAATATGCATATACAACACAGTTATTTCTTTTTTTTAAGCACTGTTGTTTCTACAGCATTAAATGACATTGATTTCGTGTTTCCAATAATACAACTCTCCTTGCTTTTTGAGTTGTTCTACTTCTGTTAAACTAAACTCACTGCTCTCAAGCTTTCTATCGAACTTTTGAGTTGCTGTTGTCAATTTGAAGGCGTGCTGGTGGTACAGAGAATTAAGCATGACCAAAAGGTCAGTGTTTCAAACCACCAACTAAACTGCTCCGTGGTAGATATAGTGAGTTCATCTACTTTGTAATTATTTAAAGCCCTCGTTCTTCTCTATCTTATGTTGTGGTTATGTGCTGTCAAGTGGACTACGACTCATAGTGACCTTATGCACACTAGCTCTGAACCCTGCTCTATCCTGGGTCAATCTCACTGTCTCTGACACACCTACCCTTATTAACCCAGGTACTGTGTTAATCCATTCCATCTGGGATCATCTTCTCCTGAGCTGACCCTCCACCCTTATAAGCATGATGTCCTTCTCCAAGGACTGGTTCCCCACTTGCAACTTGCCCAAAGTATATGAGAGGAAGCCTCAAAATCCTTACCTCCAAGGATTCTCTATTCCATAGGTTTATTCAAATTCAAATCTGTTTAATGGCTATGGGTTTGGGTGGATAGGTTTTGTTCTGCTGGGGGATTGTCAATTTGATCTTGCATAAATAATTCTTTAAAATACCATGATGCACAAAGCAGACAATGTTTACTTATTAAGCTAAACAACTGTTTGGTTGAAGGAAGACTTATAGGAGATGTTGTTAGTTTAAGGCTTACCTCAAAGCAGTATTTTTGGGTGTTCATTAGTCTTAACAACTTCAAAAAGTCAGATCCATGAAAATTTTATTTTTTTTTTCATTATTCATCCTATTGATTATAATTTGCCTATGAACTCTTTGATCAAAGCATTCCGTAATGGTAGCTGGGAAGCATCCAGATCTGGTCCCATGGAAATGAAGACAGTTTTTCTTGGAGGCAAGGAATCTTGCGTTCCACATCTTCTTCCTATTCCTGCCTCTCCAATTTCTGTTGCCCAAGCAAGAGAGACCAGTTATGAGCTGGATAGCCTCTTGGAAGTTTTGAGGACCCTCACAGAAGCACTAAATACAGTATTATGCCAATTGACTGGGCTGTTCCATGAAATCTCCAAATGAAGAAACCAAATCTCTCAAGTTATTTGGATGAATAGAAGCAGCCTAAGCAGGTATTTTAGGGATATTATAGCTAATGTCAGATGGATCCTGGCAGAAAGCAAAGAATACCAGAAGAATGTCTATCTGTGTTTCATTGACGATGCAAAGGTTTTTGACTGTGTGGATCACAACAAGCTGTGGCTGACTCTGAGAAGAATGGGAATCCCAGAACATTTGATTGTGCTAATGTGAAACCTATACTTGGACCAAGAGGGAGTCGTCAGAACAGAACAGGGAGACACTGGATGGTTCAAAATTAAGAAAGGGGTCCGTCATGGATGTATTTTGTCTCCATACCTTTTCAGTCTGTACGCAGACAGATCATCCGAGAAGCTGGGCTGTATGAGGAGGAATATGGCATCAAGATTGGTGGGAGAATCATCAACAACCTGCACTATGTGGATGACACAACCCTGATCACTGAAACTGAGGAGGACCTGAAGCACTTACTACAGAAGGTCAAGGACTGCAGTCTTCAATATGGATTGAAACTCAACATCAAGAAAACAGAGATTCTCACCACTGGGCCAATTGGCAGCATCAGTGTGGATGGTGAAGAGATTGAGATAGTTAACAGTTTTAGTTTACTTGGTTCCACAATCAACATTCTTGGTTTTAGCAGCCGGGAAATCAAACAAGAGACAAATTGCATTGGGGAAGTCACTGTGAGGGACCTCTCAAGAGTACTGAAGAGCAATGACGTCAGGCTGGAGACTAAGGTGTGCCTGATCCGGGCTATAGTCTTTGCAATTACGTGCTATGCATCGGAGAGCTGGACAGTGACTAGGGATGATAGAAAGAGAATGGATGCCTTTAAGCTGTGGTGCTGGAGAAGAGTGTTAGAGTGTTGACTATACCATGGCCTGCTAGGAGAACAAACAGGTTTGTCATAGATAAGGTGAAGCCAGAATATTCCCTGGAGTCAAGGATTCTGAAGCTTCGTCTGACATACTTTGGGCATGTTGCAAGGAGGGACTGGTCCTTGGAGAGGGACATCCTGTTTGGGAGAGTGGAGGAACTGTGCAGGAGAGGAAGACCCTTGATGAGATGGATCGATTCTGTGAGTGGAGTGGTGGGAATGAGTGTGTTTGAGGCAGTGAGGTTGGCACAGGATAGAACAGCGTTTAGGGCTCTTGTGCATAGGGTTGCTATGAGTCACAAGCGACTCGATGGCACATAACAACAACAAAAATTTATATCATTAAATATTTGCCTAGTCAATTTTTCATAAGTGTTCTGGCATACCAACATAACATTACTTAGTGATGAAGTCATTATCGTTAATCAATATAAATTTTCTATCACCATAAACAGAAACTCAATTTTTAGAATAATATGCCCAGAAAACTTGGCTTTCACTTTTGTTAGCCTAAGATCATTCATTATACGGTTTTAATTTTGTATTGATTTTAATTTTGCAACCACAGTTATTTCTCCTTTATCAGCCCAGAGAATGCGCCTTTTGGTTTTTTCCTTAATTCTTCTTATTAGAGTTTCTAAAAATCATTGTCATAGAGTTGAAACTACTCACTCTAGAGCAGATTTTTGGAGGCTTTAAATCACATGGAAGGAAATGGTCCAACTTTCTCTCTCAAAGCCCTACTGGAGTCACCTCTCCAGAGAGCCTTCAGGCTAACAGTACAACAACCTGCATGTCACCAACACCTACTGTATTAGAAATGTTTCAGTGCAGGATCACTTTGAATCGGGTCATTCTTTTCCCGTTGATATTACGAGGGAGCTCTCATGGCCTAGTGGTAGGAAGCTGTCACTGCAATCCCAGAGTCCAGCGGCTTGAATCTCCCAGCTGATCTGTGAAGGATGGGCAATCTACTCCCGTGTGATTTACTGCCTGTGAAAACCTGCTCGAAGGTCATCTCTGAGTCAGTTCTGATTTGCACAGAAGAACGACTAAGTAATACATAAAATAGGAAGAAGTGAAATGACATATGAATGGATTTTAATGTGTCAATTTTTGATATGAACTAATGAGGATGCCAAGTTCATGTGTTATGTTTGTCATGTTATTGGAACATGGAAAACATTGATTTTTACATCTATTTCTTTAGGCTTGTATCCTTGGAAGTATCCTGGGTGGCATAAACCAAACATGAGGAAAATTGTATGTTGTCTAAATTTTACAAGTAAGGAAACTCCAATTTAAACTCTAAGAAACTACATGATTTGATCAAGGCCCTTGAAGTACACGCCCCCTTGACTGATGAATTGGGCTTACGGAGCAGACTAATTAATGCAGCACTTACATTTTAAGAGGCAGATGGCTGATTGGTCTGTTCTTGTTAGGTGCTGTCTAGTCAAGTATGACTCATAGTGACCTTATGAACAAAAGATGTGAACCCAGACCTGTCCTGTGCCATCCTCACAATTCCTGACACACAAGAGCCCACTGCAGCAGGCACCATGTCAAGCCATCTGGTTGAGGGTCTTCCTCTCCTTTGCTGGCCCTCCACCCTTCCCAACATCATGTCCCTTTCCCAGGAATAGCACCTCCTAGTAACACGTTCAAAGTATGTGAGGCGAAACCTCATCGTCATTCCTGCCTCCAAAGTGCATTCCAGCTGCACCCTCTCTTCGAAATATACATTTTTTTTTCTTGGCCATCCATGGGATGTTCTGTGCTCAGTGTTCAGAGCCTAAGGTGTGCCTGACTTGATCCATGGTGTCTTCAATTGCCCTGATCCAACCAAAAGCTGCACAATGAATAATAAAGAAGTTGATGATCAAAGAAGAATTGAAACATTTAAGTCATGGTACTGGTGAGGAATATTGCATCCACTATCTTCAGAACATGTCAGATACAGGCTATGGTCTTTGCAATCTCTTGCTATGCATCAGAGAGCTGGACAATGACTAGGGAGGATAGAAGGAGAATTGACGCCTTTGAGCTGTGGTGCTGGAGAAGAGTATTGAATATACCACGGACTGCTCAGAGAACAAACATGTTCATCCTGGAGGGGGTGAAGCCAGGGTGCTCCTTAGAGAGACAAGGGTTCTGCAGCTTCATCTGACATACTTTAGACATGTTTCAAGGAGGTGCCAGTCCTTGGAGAGGGACGTCATGCTTGGGAGGTTGAGGGACAGTGCCGTAGAGAAAGACATTTGATGAGATAGATTGATTCAGTGACTGGGGTAATGGGGGTAGGTGTGTCTGAAACAATGAGATTGGCATAGGATAGAACTGGGTTTAGGGCTGTTGTACATGGGGTTGCCATGAGTCGCAGGTGTCTGAAAGGCACATAACAACATCTCCAGAACAAAGTATTAGTCTATTTTGGAGAAAATACAGCCAGAATGCTCCTTAGAATGGAAGATAATAAGATTTAATCTCCTGAACTTTAGACATATCGTTAGGAGGGATGGGTCTTTGCAGAGGAACTCTGGTGGCCTAGGAATTATGCTGCCAATTCCGAGTTCTCCAGTTGAGGTTCACCGCCTGCTCCATGGGAGAACGATGGAAAATCTTCTTCCATGGGGTTTACTGCCTTGAAAACCTGCTGGAGAGCTAGCTATGGGTCAGTTCAACTCAACGGGACATAAAAACAATAACAATAGTTCTTGAAGAAAAAGTATGCAGTTCAAATCTGCTGGGTGCTTCAAGGGAGAAAAATGGGCAATCTCTTCCCATTACATCTGCAGTCGCTAAAACCCACTAAGATATCAGCTATGAAATCAATGACACATGACAACAACATTAGTCCTTGAAGAAGGACATTATGCTTGGTAAAGTAGAGGGTCGGTGAAGAAGAAGAAAGCCTTCAGGCTGGTGGATTTTTGCAGCAGACATTACAATGTGCACAGCACAGCAGCCGTTGTAAGGTCAGCACAAGACCAGGTAGTGTCTCCTGCTGTTGGACTCTGAGTCCCTGTGAAGCAGGTAGTCTTTGACAAAATTCATTTACTCCTAAACTTTTGTGAGCACAAAGCTCTTGCCAAAGGGTCAATATTAACTCATGGTGGCCCAAGGCTTCCAGGGCAGTGAAACCTTAGGAGAGGATACTGCCTGTCTTTCTCTTGAAAAGCAGCTGTTTCAATTCGAACTGCCAACCCTTCACTTACTGCACACAACATGTTGCACACACACTACCCCACCAGGAGCCCTTAACTTAAAGGAATGACTTCGTCATACTAGAGTAGAAGAGGGCAGTTCCCTAAATTACTCCCGCAGTGAGTCCCCATTGCTAATAGTCAGGTGTCATAGCCCCCTGTTATGTTAAGGACAAGAAATATTGCAGGCATTTTACTTAAACAAGAATCACATTGGGGATAACCAAAACACCAATAATAATAACAACGACTACTAACACTGAATGAAAAGACATGGCAATTTACAAATAATGCATTAAATCAAAGTCTAGCAACTCGAAATCTGCATGTTGTTAGTCTTAATGAAATTTATCCAAGGATCCCAAACAATAATCTGGCAGACTATCTCTGCAGAAACATGACACAGAGAAAAACCCAATGGAAAAGTCTCTTATGATGAACAAGAGATGTAGTATTTAATGTAAAATTAAGTGGTCCTCTGTTGTTTCTGTAGAAGCTCTTGTAGACTGCTATCTGGTCATAAATCTTTCTTTGGACATGTTCAGGCTCTATCAGTCTTCCCATTCATTTCCAGTATTTTTATGTCTTGTAAGTATCTAGGCTAGCTCTTGTACATTTCTAGATGGAAAGTTTCTGAGAACATTAAAATTTTTCTTTCAAGTGAAACGCTATTCTAGCTCTTCTGTTGTGGCCTTCTGGATTAGGTGACCTCGAAAGTGCAAGCTCAACAGGAGGCAGTCAGCCAAAGTTACCATCACACGTAGCACGTTAACGTAAAGGTTTGAGACACTTGACAAAGTGATCCTCTCCTTTTTTTCACCACTGGAACCAGTTCAGCATCTGAAAGGTTGCAACGGAAGAAATGAAACCACTTGGAAAAGAGTGGATATGCATTATCGGATATTTTGAAAACAAAGACCATGATTTCAAAGCCAAATATTGGCATACACAATATGAGGCATATAAATGAAGTTGTAGACCCATAAAGTAAATATTTCCTTTTGCAGATGCATATGTTTTTAAAAGACTGTGGTAAGTGTATTACTTTGTTAGTGAGCTCTCATTCCTTTATTGTCTTAGTTGTAAACTTTGAAGCTAATCACTCTCTGCAATTTAAGTAGTGAACCTTTCAATGAAGACTTTTAACAGTCTGCAAAATACTATGCAAACTTACCTATGGAAACACATTTCTAAGGTTAAGAACAATTTTTCAAAATGTTCAAAATACTCCCTCCTTTTCTGTGAATGTTTTATAGGACAGTCTCAGGGATATGTCCAAATGAATACCATATGAAATGGAAAAAAATTAATTCAACCCCCAAAAAAATTTGTGGGCTTTTATTTAACAACCTAGACTCTGTAATGACCCTTGAATGTTTATATTCAAGGACTATATATGTCCTTGGATAAGAGTAGTTGCAAAGACACACATAAAACAAAAACAAAATAACAACAGAGTAGGATATTCTCTGGGACTATTTGGTGTTTTCTCTATTGTTTTTCTTTACATTTTTAGTAAAATTTTATTTAAAAAATACTGAAAAGTAAGTACCTCTTAAAATGGAAATATTGTTTTACTATCTAGAAACTCTCTTCCAGTGTTTTTTAAAAAGAAAGCCTCACAAATACAATTCATTCTGGTCTCCTGCTTTCAACCTTCAATCTCTAAGTATTACTGCTTTACTCTTGACTTCTTTTCTTTTGCTTTTTTTTTTTTTTTAACTAAGGGAGGATGGAGTAACATCTTTGGTGAACAAGTAATGAAAGAGATTCTGGAAAAGATGCTTGAAGTGTTAAGATTTGAATAAAGAAATTGTGCAGGTGATAGGATTTGGAGGTACCTGAAAGGGAGCAAACCTTTTTCACAAATGGAGCAGGTTTTCTTTTGCTCCCTTTTATGCTTCCCTATTTTTATACATTTTCCTTCCCTGAGGCTCTAAACCATGCCTGGGTTTCTTTAAATAAATCTCACAAGATAAAAGCCAAGTGCATCGAAATCACCAGGCATTGATGCCTGTCTGTAAAATCTAATCGCATGTTAATCATGGAGCATAGATTCGCTTTCTCCCCCAAGGCGAGATGCTCCCTGGCACCTGTGGAGCTGAGTCCCAGCAGGGATGAGCGGTTCCTGACAGCCTCCTCCTACATGAAAAGCCCAATGACAAATCATGCAGACACTCAATTAACAATCCCAAACAAGCTTGTGTTGGCTGTGAAACTCTGTACACCAACCAAGAGGTGGCTTTTCAACCACTTCCAAGCCGCAGTGTGTCCTGGAAAGTTTAAGACATCCTTACCTTAACAAAGTTTTGTAAACTGCAGGGGATTATTTAAATGGAAATTAAGAAAAAGCCAATATAGCTTACAATCCAGTTCAAGACACATTTCAAGGTCACATTTCAAGTATTCAATATTCATGGATGGTTCATCAGCACAATGTTGGGCAGGATGAATATAGATCATTTCCACCTTTCCAGTAAGTTCTATTGGGTAGAATTGGTCCAAGATGCAGGAGATGATGACATAATTTTCCACGACTGGCATCAGAGCCTTGTCCACCTTCCAGATGCATAGGAAGTAAGTGAAAATACTTCGGCTTACGTCAGGTGCGCTTTGGTCTTTAAACTGACATCATTGCTTTTTTGAACTTTGAAGAGTTCCTTTGGCAGCAGTTTATTAATGCAATATAACTTGATTTCTTGGTTGCTACTACCAGGAGTGTTGATTCCATCTTCTTTATTCCTTGCCCAATTTCCAAATCCATAGGAAACAAAGAAAAATACCATGGTGGAGATCAGGTGTGCCTTAGTCTTTAAACTGACATGCTTGCTCTTTTAGCACTTTACAGTGGTCCTTAATTACAAATTTTCCCAAGGCACCACACTTTTTGATTTCTTGACTGCTTGAACCATAGGGGTTGATCATGGATTCAAGTAAAATGAAACCACTGACAGCTTCAGTCTTTTTCCCCTCAGAAGTCACTGACAAAGTCTCTGAGAAGAGTCTGTGCCTGAGCATCATACAGTCTTCAATAGTGGTTGCACCATTTTACACTCCCACCAACGGCGAATAAGGTTTCCAGTTGCTCCACAACCTTGCCAGCATTGGATGTTTGCTGTTCTGCTAAATTTTGCTATTCTTACAGGGGTGAAATGATATCTCATAGTTGTTTTGATTTGCATCTCTCTTAGAGAATTAGGGATTTTTGAACATTTGTTCATGTGTTTGTTTGCCATCTGAATGTCTTCTTTGGTGACGTGTCTGTTCATATCCTGTCCCATTTTCAAATTGGGTTATTTACCTTTATCTTGTTGTGGTGCTCGAGTGTTTTATAAATTCTAGATATAAGTCCCTTGTCTGACATGTCATTACCAAATATTTTTTCCCAGTCTGTGGCTTCCCTTTTTACCTTATTGAAGAAGTTTTTGGATGTGCATAGGGATTTGATTCTTGGCACGTTCTCAAAAAGTTGCAAGTAGAAATACCATTTGACCCAGAAATTCCACTACTGGTAATTTATCCTAAAGAAACCATAACCACCACCCAAGCAGTATATGCACACCCATGTTTATTGTGGCTTTGTTCACAATAGCAAAGAGCTGAAAACAACCTGAGTGCCCATCAACAAATGAATGGATAGAAAAGCTCTGGTATATTCACACATTGGAACACTATGCAGCTTTGGAAAACAAGGAACTCATGAACTATTATACAAATCGGGTGACCCTGGAGGATATTATGCTGAGTGAAATATCTCAGTCACAAAAGAACAAATATTGCACAGGGCCACTGTTGTAAAACGGGACTGACATCGGGGTTGAGGGAAGACAGAGAAGGAGGGGATGAATGATGTATACTGCATTGAAACAGATGAGGGAGAGAACTGTTTAAAAGGGATGTATGATTAGGTATTATTGTCATGGCAGGAGTCCAGAATGAAGGCTGCACAGTGGAGCGGACCTGGGGGGAGGGATTGCATAACAACGAACGAGTTTTTCTTTTACTTTTCAAGGAAAAGAGTGAATTGGGGAGCAGGGAGAAAAGTGCAACAATGAGTAACTAGAAACCCTAACTCTGTAAACTTTCATTAAAATTAATTTTGAAAAAAGATCAAACTTTGTAGCACAGGCAATAACATAGCTCTGTTTCTTATCCCTGCAAATGTGACCTCAAATGTTTTGCGGACAAACCCTTTTTGCCCCAACCAATATAAAACAATGCAGAACTCAGCACAAGACCTTGTTGTTTGCTTTTAAAAAAATAATAATAGAATAAGCCTTGCCTAAAAGTAATCAAACTCAAACTCACTGCCATCAAGTCATTTTTGAGTCATAACTGAAACTCCCTTTGGTTTTGAAATGCCATAAATCTTTAGAGCGGATAGTGTCTCATATTTCTCCTATAGAGTGGTTGATGAATTAGGATTAATGACTTAATAATAATTATGGCAATCACTGTTTTTAAATGGAAGAATACACACACACACACACACACACACACACATCTTTGCCATTGTAGTCACTGCTGTAGCTGAGGGTCAATCTCATCACCTCCCTGTCTCTATACTTCTCAGGCACTGGATATTACGTGCTAGAGAGCTCAGCTTTACTCTGTCCTTGGCTTCACTTCTATCCTCCCACCTGGAGCCTGTCTTTCTTCCAGATGACCATATGGTGGCTGTGCAGCCAGCCTGCCGTCTTCTGCAAATGCCCATTAGAGCTATGCTCTAGCAAAGAGATGGCGTGGAGGTCTTACTATCCTTCCTTGTCCACAGAAAGAGAGTTGCAACTGTACCCAATGTTGATTCATTCAAGAAGATTCTTCTAAATCAGGATACTAAGTGTGCCATGTATAAATGAAACTACTGTCCATCCCATATTTTGCATTATGAGTAAAAGTCATTCTGAAGTGAAAAAACAACAACAGCATTTGTAATTTCAGATCGGTGCAGAGCTCTGAGGCTCCAAAAAGAAGCAGAAGAAGTTTTTATCATAACAATTTATCTCTCTTATGCAGCAAACTCTGGTTAACAACTTACTGTAAATTCTTATTTGTTAAGTTCTGGCTATGTAAAAGACCCACATTCACTTGTCAAGTTGTGGTTTTCTTAATATTTTAATGCTCGAAGTGCTGCTATATTGATATTCCAAATATCAGCAAGGTCACGCACGCTGAACAGATGTAAGCAGAGATCCCGGCTTAAGACAGACTAGAAAAGAAGGTCTGACAATATATTATTGTTAAGTGGTATCAAGTCAGTTCAACTCTTAGCAAGTCCATACGCAATAGAACCAAACAGTACGCAGTTCTGTGCCATCTTCATGACTGTTAGCTACCTAAGCCCTTTTTTGTAGCCCTTGTTGATCAGTCTTCTGGAAGGCTTTCCTCCTTTTTCACTGACCTTTCCACTTTACCGGGAATGATGTCTGTCTTCCGGAAGTGGGTCCTCCAAATTCCATGTCCAAAGTAGGAGAAAGAAACTCTCACCACCCTTACTTTCAAGATTTATTCTGACTACACATCTTCCAAGATCTGTTTGTTTATTCTCTTGGCAGTCTGTATTTGCTAACACTGGATTCCAAAGCCATTGATTTTGCATGTGTATTAGATGATCGAAAAGATCATGATTTGAGCCAAATGCATCTTAATCCACAAGATGAAATCTTTGCTCTTTAATACTTAACAGACATCCCGTTGTCAATCTTGTCTACCACAACACATCATTTGCTTTATTGACTGAGACTTTCATAAGTGTTAATCGTAAAGTCAAGTAAAATGAAATCCTTGACAACTCCAATTTTGTCTTAATTTTTTATGGCGTTTCTTATCAGTCCAGTTGTGATGACTTTTGTTTTCTTTGCAGTGAGGTGTAATCCATACTGTAGACTCATTTCAGCTTCAACAGGACATGCTTTAAACTCTCTTTAGTGTCAGTCAGCATTGTTGTGTCGTCTGCATTTTACATATAAGTAGTTAATGAGGTTTCCTCCAATTCTGATGGCACATTCTTCTTCAGGTAGTCTAGATTCTCAGGTTATTTTCTCAATATCTAAACATAATAAAAGAATACAACCCTTATGCATACCTTTCCTGATTTTAAATCAAGCCAGATTCCCTTGTTCTGTTTGAATAACTGCCTCTTTTTTCATGCGCAGGTTCTGGATGTCAATTACATGTTCTAAGGTTCTTATTCTTCTGAATGCCATCATCTAAAATTTGTTATGATTTACACAGTTGCGTAGTCAATAAAACATGGGTAAATATCTTTCTGGTATTACCTAATTTTAGCAAAGATCCATCAGATATCAACAGTACTATCCCTTATTCCATGTCCTCTTCTTAGCCCAGATGAATTACTGCCAGTTCCCTGTTGATGCTGTAACCTATTTTTATCTTCAGAAAATTATACTTGCCTGTGCTATTAATAACGTTTTTCCATACTTTCTACATTATGTTGGACCTACTAATGATCTACTTACAAAAATTATCCAGTGAAAACACCGTGGATCACAGTAGAATATTATCAGATATTGTGAAATTATTGATTCAACCCCTAAATTAAGCAACAAAAGATTTGGTGAAATAATACGTTAAGAGTTGGACTGCTACCCAAGAGATTAGAAGTTCAGTCTTCCAGCTTCCCCGAGAGGAAAAGATAGGCAGATTCTTTCCATGAAACCTGACAGTGTCAGAAACTTGATGGTGTTTTACCATGAGTCTGAACAGCTCAACTCAACAGCTGTGGGTTATTCTGACTCAACAGCTGAGGGTTAAGTGACTTGAAGTGGCCACTGTCACTTGCTGCACATGCAACCTTTAAACCATTGGAAAGACTTCCAACGTGTTCCTTTATGAAAGTAAAACAACATGAAACTGTGTACTCCTGGTCCACCTTATTATCTGTAAGTTCAACATAAGGAAAACAGGACAGGAGCTCAGATACTCAGAGCTCTGACATTTACTATGCATTTGCCTGGTTTTTGGTCTATTGCTTTACTTCAAACTTTAACATTTAAGCTTTACATTGTGTTTCTGATAAATGGTTATCTCCTAGCTTTGATTTTCTGTTCATCTTGACATTTTCGTTCCTAAGAAAATAAAAGAGTTTTTATATTTGTTGTTGTTATGTGCTGTCAAGTCATTATGAGTCACCTGTGACTCATAATGACACTTTACTATCATGACATATTTAATTTTATGTTTAATATTGATTTTCACATGTTCTTTTACTTTTTTGATATGTTTGTTGGTACTGTCACACTACTAACTTAATTCTTCCTCTTTATATATTTAGATGTGCTAGTTTATCTTTCATTGATGCTTACCTTTCCCCCCCATCTCTTACAATGATATGCAAACAGGCAGTCTCCTCCCATGCAATTAACTGACTCTGAAAACCCACTGGAGGGTCAGCTATGGGTTGGTTCCAACTCGATGGTACTCAGTGACAACTATATATAAAAACAAAATCAAAACCTTCCTTCCTAAAGATTTTGATTCCTCTGCCCCTTCTCTCCTTCAATAAGGTGAGATCTTTAGAATCTTTTCACTTCCCAACCAGCTTCCTCTAACCCCATCTGCCCTCCAGATGAGACCTTGGGGATACTTTGATTTTACATCTTTTTTCCATCCAAACTCCTTCTGAAATCATTTAGTACCTTAAGTTTTAGAGATTAGAATTTTCCTTGCAGCCTGTCTTTTCTATTTTAAGAATTCTTGCTTAGCAGTTAATTTATAAATTCCCAGACACCCTGTCATTATTAAATTCCATTTCATTATAAATCTATTACTAGGGTTCCCCACTCCACATTTTATTTTACCTCTGCTTTCTTACTATCTAGCATGCATTCAGATTTATTTATTCATTGGTACAAATTCTTTCAGAAGTGTTTCCTCTGATGGAATATGTGGGTGAAATCATCTCTGAAAATACCATTCTTACAGGCACTTAGTGACTAATATCTTTTGCATCTCCGGTCCTTTATTCTAAGGCATCTGCAGCTATTATCCCACCATCTTGTAGCTTTCAGGATTGCCAGCATTCATTGCCAGTTTAATGTTTTCCTTTGTGAAGAAATTGTTGTTTCAATGTAGATGCATTAAAGATTTCTTTTTTCCCTTCTTATCAGAGTTTAGAGATTTTTGCACAGACGTATCTGGGTGTTTGCATTTTCTCGACAGTCTAACCTGGAACGTGACCAGGTCTCCTTCCCATCATGTTTTATGCAGTTCTAGGAAATGTTTTCCAGTTGTTTGTTTCATTCATATATCTCCTCCATCTGCATATTTTTTTTCTCATTTGGAGATTTTCAGAATGTTTGAACACTCTTTTATATTTGTGTCTCATTTTAAATTTTATGTACTCCATGATTTAGCAAATTCTTCCTTCTAAGAGATGCTAAATCTCTTCTCATTTGATATATAGTTTATTAGGAGACTCACTGAAGGGTCAGCTCTGTATTAATTCCCACTTAATGACAATAAGTTTAGGTTGAGTTTAGAACTTACATCATTACTTTGAGTGTCATAGTCCTATCCATATCTTTTGCTTCATATATCCAATTTTGAAATTCAGTAGAAGTATGTCGGGGTTTGTGTTAGGAGCTATACTGAGGACTATTTTTGGGTGATCTAACTTTAGAAGAAACAACACAATTTCTTAGTTATCTATCATGGTTTATTTGTTCTTCTCTCTGGGCCCTTTAAAAGGATGCTGTTGCTCCAGGTTGGCTCATTTGCACCCTTTATAGGGGGGTTCCACTTCTATACCACAGGAGTAGAAGGCACAGTCCTCTCTGCTTAGAGCTGGCTGTCCTTGGAGGAGATCCTCTGTGGCTCTTTTCTTAGGACACCAAGCAGAACTTCTCTGTTCTACTTTCTCCAAGTGTCAGAAGTAGGCATACATAAACTCATGTTCACTTGCTCCTCCAATTCATCAAGGATAGAAAGAATCAGCTGAGGTTCAAAAAGAGCTATTGGTGACTTCGTCCTAAAAGTTATCTTTGTATAGTTGCTTTGAGCTTCCCATGAGCTGAGCCCTAGTGTTTTCATCCCAAGTGGAGCAAAGGACTTGGCTCTCACCCAACTATAGGCCTCATTTTAAAAATGGCTAAGTTGGAGCCAAAGCTCTAAGTGGAAGAATGTAAAAAAAAGCTCTAACCATCATCTTTTTAGAGACCTTTCAAAATGAGTTGCCATCAAGTTGACTTCAATTAATGGTAATCATGTATGAGTCAGGATGGAACTGTGCTCCAAGATATTTTCAGGAATTGATTTTTGGAAAATAGTTCACCAGCTATCTCCTCTGAATTGCCCCTGGATGGACACACACATCCAACTTCCTGGTTAACAGCCATTTCCATCAACAATTTTCACCACTAATCTCTTTTTAGGGCAATAGTTTTGAAAACTCACCAACCTAAAGCTAATGTTAGTTAGTTGTCTTAGCCACTAACTAGCAATTAAGCTACAGATAACCTACTGCTTTGGCCCTTGGAGTCTTCAGCTCTAACCTCTCTTAGCTGGAGAGCTTCTCTGATGGAAGACGCCCCCCCTCCCCCCCAGAATGCTGATTGACTCAGTTGTATAACTGCCATACAGTCAAGAGAGAATTGCCACTCCCCGCATCAACTCTGAGTAAGAAAATTATTTTGGAGTAAAACTTGGCAAAACAAGATCTTGAGCTGCCAACATATCATCCTGCAAGATTTCAAAACATTATATTTTAGCATTCACTCTCAAAGTCAAGCCAATTTTGCTCAAAGGAGCACTATTGTTTGAGTTGAAATAAATCAAGTCTAGATTGTAGTTATGCATCTGGCATTTCTAATGTAAGTATGGAAGCAATAGGTTTGCCTATTGTTTTTTTCCCCCTCCCCTACATCACATCGGCTACAAAAGTATATATACATATGGAATTTCTTTTCACATTAAAAAAGCTAAAATCAGATTGTAATTGGGAAGATTTTTTTCCCTTAAAAAATATGAAGAGAGAAACCAAGCTTAGAAATGTTAATAGTGCAATCTTCTTTAGAGAAAATTGTTCCTTTATGTTTCATTGTTCATTTGTCGTTGTTCGGTGCCATCAAATCAATTTCAGCATGAAGACACTCTGTGTACAATACAATGAACACAGCCTTGAACTATGTACAGTGCCTTCATAATTGCCGTCATGGGTGTGCTAAGTGTCCAAGTCACTGCGTCAATCTATCTTATCATTAGAGTCTTTCACTTTTTCCAGACCCAATATATTATCAAGCAACCTGTCTTATTCCAGAGACTGGCCTGTCCTGGTAACAAAATATTTGACACATCCTGCAGATGATAATATCTTGCTTTCTATAAGTGAAGAAGTCTTGAAGAACTTTCTAAATAAACCATAAAAGTCTACAGTCTTCAGTGTGAATTATATCTTGACATTAAGAAAATAAAGAGCCTCTTCTGGTAGGTAAAATTTTGATCAATGGGGAAAAGATTGAAGCTGTCCGTAATTTCATTTTACTTGAATCCACAATCAACACCCACTGATATAGTTGTTAAGAAATAAGAGACATATTGCTTTGAGCAAATCTGGTACAAAGGACTTCTTTAAGGTGCTAAAAACGAGCTGTGCCTGCGCCATGTGACTGAACCAAAGGGTTGCTTCAGGTTCATCTAACACCTGTCCAATGAATAAGGAAGACTTCAAATGAATTGATGCCTTTGAGTCATGGTGCTGGAGAAAAATATTGAGTATACCATGGAATTCCAAAAGAAGAAGTTCATCTAACTTGGAAGAAGTGCAATAAGAGTGTTCCTTAGAGACAAGGAAAGTGAGATTTTTCTTACATATTTTGAGACTGTTGTGAGGAGGGTCCAGTCTTTGGAGAAGTACATCACACTTGAAAAAGTTGAGGGTGGTGAAAGAGGAAGGTCTTTATGATTCATTGACAGTGACAGCAACAACAGGCCAAGTGGAGATCCGTAGGATGGCTTACAAGGCTGAGGAAAGTGCCGATCTGCTGTACACAGGAGTCAACTCAATGCCACCTAACGCCAATAGCCACCTCCTAGTAACTATCTTTTATACGAGAGATGCCATTCGTTTAATTCAAAAGTAACCGTGTTACTGCGTATATTTTCATTTTACTAATTCATCCTTAATAACATATTTGTGCACATGTGAATGAAATCATTTCGAATTAAAGCATTTGTCTTTAGTTAGACCAAGTGCTGTATTCAAGATACACAATTAGAAGAGTTAACGTGAGAACTTAAAGGATGTGGCAAGTAGAACCTGCAAATACACTCTAAAACTGCTGTCCATTACGGCCACTTTCTAGTGTCACATTGCTACTGAGCTTCCGCAAATGTTAACCTTTCCCTTCTAAAACCTGGGAAGCCATATGAAGAGTCAGAGAATCAAGCTAAATTGCCTGATGATTTTCCTTGACCTAGAATGGACAAAACATTTCTTAAATCAAAGGTTCTGTTTTGTTTTGTTTTTTGACCTTCTGATGTCTTAGCTTGTAGTTTAAGTGATGGATAGATTGGAATGAATTGTATGCACTCTAACTATCCAGCTATTGCTTCTGTGCAATTGTGCTGGATCGGCACATGAAGGATTAGAGGGTACCTCTCTGGGGGCAGTGAAGAGACGTATCAATCTGTCCTTGCCACAGGGTAATACGGATGATGGAAAGCCTAGGTGGTCAAAGATCACAGCTTATTGTTCCTCTAGAAATAAGGGTCATACTTGGGAAAACAATAACAACTAACTCGTTCTCATCCTTGGCTGTCCAACAACCTCACATTCCTTGAGAGAGAGAGAGAGAGAGAAGAAAATACAGACTCTTAATTGTAATAAGCAGTTGATAATGAGAACAGAAACGTTTTGGAGACAAATGATCTCACATAAACTAGCATGCAGTAGGTTTTGCAAGAATGGCTCTTGTTCTTAACCCCAGGGAGTCGGTGTTTTGCAAAATCCACTGCCTCTCTTGCCATTTCTTCTGGTTGCTGTTGCAGAAGAGAAGAAATGAAAATTTCCTCCCAGTTTTTCCCCTGTGCAACACACGGCAATTATGGAGGATTCATGGAGTCTGCTGCCCACAGGATGTGAGCCAAGTTAGTGAGTGAGAACTCCGGAAAAGGCATTTCCTGGGGATTCTCAGAAATGGCCACTGCATTTGTTGGCTTTGTTTTTTTACTGTTGTTCCTCTTGAGGAAAGAGAGGAAACAGTAGCTCCTGAAAAAGAATAAGGGAGCATCTTTGCTTCCCACCTTCCCTGTGTTGACATTGGAGTATTAGGAGGTAGTGGAGTTCAGAGGACAGAGACGGTAGGAGAAAGCTGCTGGTATCCCAGTCACCCTGAAGGTAAAGCCTACAGCCGAGTCTTTTGGCAGCTAAAGAATGGAGCCCATGGCAGGGAAAAGAGAGCTCACCTGTGGGACAAGACATTTGCTTGTTCTTTGAACAATTATGAGTTAAGTAAAGCACATGTAACTAATCTCTATTTGTTGCTTTGTTTAATAGCTTGGTTCGTATTTTAGATGTTGGGATCGGCTTCCATGCGCTGTCCACAGATATACAACACTTCTTAGGATGTTTCATAAACACACTATTCAAACTAGTTAAAGGGAGCTCTGGTGGACTAGTGACAAGAAGCTGTGCTGCAAACCCAAAGGCACACAGTTCAAATCTACCAGCTGCTCTGTGAGAGAATGATGGGCAGTCTCCTCCAATGCAATTAACTGCCTCTGAAATCCTGCTGGAGGGCCAGCTATGGGTCGGTTCCAACCCCTGGTACACAACAACAACAAGAAGCTAGTTAAAAGCACAAGCTTGGAGTCAAAGACCTGAGCTCACATTCCGTCTTTGCAATATCTGTCTGGATAACGGCGGGCTCTTAAGTCCCAAATAGGTAACTTCAGTCTTATCTCTGTCACTTGCTGTTTGAATCACCCAAGGAAAGTTGTTTAAAGCTCCTAAGTATAAATAGAAATAACAGTAGAGCTCTAGTAGGAATTTTAAATAATATATGTTGTTTATGAAGGAATTATGATTGTTGTTGTTAGGTGCCATCAAGTAGAGTACAACCCATAGTGACTCTGTGAACAACAGACCTGAACCCCGTCCTATCCTGTAACATCCTCACACTTCCTGGCTCATTAGAACTCGTTGCAGCAGTCACCATGTCAATCCATCTGATCGAGGGTCTTACTCTCCTTCTCTGAGCCTCTACCTTTTCAAACATCATGTCCCTCTCCAAGGAATAGCCCCTCCTAAGAACATGCCTGAAGTATGTGAGGCAAAGCCTCGTGATCTTTGCCTCCAAAGGGCACTCTGGCTGCACCCTCTCCAAGACATACTGGATTGTTCTTTTGACCGTCCAGATGTTCAGCGTTCTTCTCCAACACCACAACTCAAAGGCAATCTTCTGTCATCCTTATTCATTGTGCAACGCTCAGATGCATAGCAAGTGATAGGAAAGATCATGGCCTGAACCAGATGCACCTTAGTCCTCAAACAGATGTCATTGCTCCTCAATAATTTGGAGAGGTCGCTAATTGCAGACTTTTCCAGTGCAATACGTCTTCTGATTTTCTGACTGCTGGTACCAGAGGTGTTAATTGTGGATCCCAGTAAGATGAAACTGTTAACAGCTTCTATCATTTCTCCATTTTTCATGATGTTGTCTATTGGTCTACTGGTAAGAATCTTTTTTTCCCCCTTGACGTTGAGATGCAATCCATATTGAAGTCTATATTCTTTGATCTTCTGCAGCAAGTGCTTCAAGTCCACCTCACTTTCATCAAGCAAGGTTCTGTCATCTGTATAACAACACAGGTTAATGATGAGTTTGATTCTGATGCCACATTACGCTTCACAGAGTCAAGCTTTTTGAATAATTTGCTCAGCATACAGATTGAATAAGTACGAAGAGAGAATACAACCCCAACACACTCCCTTTTTAATTTTAAACCATGTAGGAATCCCAGAACACCTGATTGTGCTAATGTGAAACCTATCCTTGGACCAGGCGGCAGTCATCAGAACAGAGCAAGGAAACACTGCGTGATTCAAACTCATAAAAGAAGTAGGACAGAGATGTGTCCTGTCTCATACCTTTTCAATATGTATACAGAACAGATGATTCGAAATGATGGGCTTTCTGAGGAAGAATTGGCTTGGAGGAAGATTCAACAACAACCTGTTATGTGAATGACACAACCTTACTTGCTGAAACTGAGAAGGGCCTGAAGCATTTGCCACAGAGGATCAAGGGCTGTAGTTTACAATATGGATTGAATCTCAACATGGAGAAAATGATGTTTCTCACCACTTGGGTCAATTGACAACATCATGAAAAATGAAAAAAAGAGATTGAAATTGTTAACATTTTCAGCTTACTTGATTCTACCATTAACATTATTGGCACCAGCAGTCAGGAAGCAAAAAAGATTAATTACATTTGGAAAATCTGATGTCAGGGACCTCTCCAGAGGGCTAGAGAGCAAGGATTCAGTCTATAGACTAAGGTGTGCCTGATCCAGGCCATAGTCTTCACAATTACTTACTATACATCAGAGAGCTGAGCAATAACAAAAGATAACAGAAGAATTAATATCTTTGAGTTGTGGTACTGGAGAAGAGTATTGAACACACACCATGGACTGCCAAGAGAACCAACAGATCTGTCCTGGGGAGGGTGAAACCAAATTGCTTCTTGGAAGAAAGGATTTTGAGACTCCTTCTCACATACTTTGTGCACATAGCCAGAAGGGACCAGTCTTTGGAGAAGGACATCATGATTGAAAGGGTGGAAGGTCAGCATAAGAAAGGAAGACCCCCAGGTGCAATGAATTGATACAGTACCTGGGGTAATGAGGGTAGGTGTGTCAGAGACAGTGAGATTTGCTCAGGATAGAGCAGGGTTCAGAGCTATTGTGCATGGGGCCACTTGACAGCACATAATAACTACAACACCATGTTCCCTTGCTCTGTTCACACAACAATCTTCTAGTCTAGGTATAGTTTTCATATGAGAGAGAAAGAGAGAAAAAGGAGAGAGGCAGAGAGTGAGAGAGAACGAGAGAACAAATGCCAGAGGGAACCATATTGCAGTGGAGTATAACCACTTTCTCTTTCTCATAGTTGTTTTAGTAAGTGCAAGTCTCTTTGATTAAGTGTTATAGCTCTCATTCATTTATTGTTAGCACAGCTAACCGCAGATGCCCACTGAAGCCTATTTCAGGATGGCAAATGATCCCTGCTCCTTTGTTAATACCTGATAGATGAGGACAGTGGTTCTGAGCAGAGAAGTTACTTGGCTGGTCATTTTATCACCAACATGTCAGCCTTCCCTCAGCTGCAAACGCCTCCAATAACTAATTGCTGTTGGTGGTAGAAAAAAGGAGATGGTGTGGATGTAATCACTTGCTTGTTACCCTGTTCAGACAAGGGCTAAGATGTCCTTGTGGTCCAGAATTTAAAGCAGTTCAGATACGAACCACAAGATTAGCGAATTGAACCCAGCAACTGCTCTATGGAGAAAGATGTAGCAGTTAGCCTCTCTCACTCGGAAACCCTGTGGTGTAGTTTTACTCAGTCCTGAAAGGTTTCAGAGTCAGAGTCAAGTCAATGTCAGTAGGACAAGAAAAGGACAATCAAGGTTTACACAAAAAGTGAATACGGAATCTTTTCATATAAACTCAAAACGGCTCAATGGTATACCCTGTAGAACTTAGCTGCCCAAGACAAATTAGCCTCATCAGCACTCTTTTTAAACTATCTAGATAATGAGCATTTTGATAGGACACATGGTGGACAGGGGATAAGCCATAGTTTCACTTTAAGGAAAGATTTGTTTCCCAGCAGCAGGAGGGCGGTCAACAAACAGCCTCCATTTGTCAATTCCTTCAGGCAGTTTCAGCTGCAGGACTCCTCTTCACAGGAGGGCATAGCCCGTTCCATTTCTGAGTGTGTATGGGAAAGGCATCAGGGACATCTCTGACGTGATCCGACGCCCTCACGCCATCCTCCCCTGTCATCTATTGAGGAAGGTTTTGTTGAACCTATCACGGACTGCCAAAAACACAAACAAATCTGTTTTGGAAGAAGTGGAGCCTTAGAAGCAAATGGTACGACTTTGCCTCCCATATTTTGGGCATGTTACCAGGAGGATGCCGTCCCCACAGCAAAATATTATGCTTGTTAAGTGCAGTATCAGCAAAGAAGAGGAAGACCCTCAATGAAATGGTTCAACATGGTGACTCACACACAGTGAGAACTGTGAAGCTGCTCGGACAACATTTCCTTCTGTTTTACATGGAGTTGCTATAAATTGGAGCCAATTGAATCATACTTAAAACCAGTAAGAATCCTAGTTAGAAAGAGTTCTGGTGGTACAGTAAACTTGTAATTGAACCTCCAGCAGGTTTTCAGGAGTCAGTAAACTTCATGGAAAGAGAGTGGGCATCTTTCTCTCTCAGAAGTATTGACACATCTGAATTCCAAAGAGGCACCACGTTTGGGGTAACAGCCCAAATCCCCCAACAAACTAGGCCACCAGAGCTCTCTGGTGATAGAGTGGTAGCTTGTTTAAAGCTACGGAAATGAGGTTCAGAAGTAGGAATAATTGATCTGTTACTTCGGAACTGGATTGTTTCTATGGTGTTCGATGTTTCAATGAGGGCATGAAGAGTCTGAACAAGACCATTGAAAGGAAAGAAATGAACATCTCAGTGAATTGAGGACTTGTTAACACAGGGATGTGGGGAATTTTAAGAGTACAAGCAGGCAGCATATTTATGTAAAGGAAACAAATAGTAAAAGAGTAAGGAATTGGGAGAGGTAGTGTACACAGAATAAAGACAAGGAACACAGCACAGACTGACAAAGAGAGAAAAATAAAAATTAGTATTGTAGCTAAAGATAGCAAGTAACCCATCAGAGGAGAAATGGATATCTTAGTTCAATATTTATATTAGTGTTTTGAGACTAGATTATAGTTCTAAGGAAAGCATATATTATAATGGGTAGGAGAGAAAAATCCATGAAATCTTCGGTCCTGGCGAGGTGGTAGCGTGGCTTTCCGCCCATTTCAGAACAGCACCATTTATTTTCCTCTGGCTTCTCACTTACTGCTTTTCTTTGAGACTCTCCCTTCTCTTCCTTTATTTATTTATTTTTTTTAAGCCTTACTCAGCATGGATCCCATCATTCCACCCAAATGTGTAATCAACACTTCTGTTCGTGAAAACTTGGGGTTTGTCCCTTTGGTGCAGGCAGATGGGCCCAGGGTGGCCAGACAGGTACAGTGGGAGACTTGGATGCAGTCTAGCTGACGGCTGGGGCACCTGGTTCTCTATCAGAGTGCACATTGGCCAATTTGAGATGAGAACACAGGCAAAGTAAGTGCAGACACAAGGAGAGAGAGCAGAGGGAAAGAATCAGCCAAGCTCGAGTTGCCAGGAAGGTTTAGATGAGGGAATTGATTAAAAAAAAAATAAAAAAAGGAATTGAAAAATAAGGCCACTTTGAAGGAAAGTTGCTCCAGTAGTACACATAGGAAAATAGGGCAGATAAAGCGGGGGAGTTTAAGAAGTTTAGCAGGAAAAGAGAAGAAATCTTATTTATGAACAAAAAGGGAGGGGAATAGGGAAGGATCAAAATAAACCCTTTTGTTTCCTTATTTGTTTCAAATGCCTTTTAAAGTACTGTTGCAATTTTTCGTTGCAACCTCCCAGTGAAAACTGGAGGAGAGGTGCTTATGGAGTTCATTTTTTTTTAAAGAGGACACTGGAAGATTTTTATAGTAAAAAGATCATTTTGATAAATCACACCAGAAGCTGGTGAAAAGGCTGAGATTTGTGTCCCATTCTCTTGATTCTAAGATCTCTTCTCATTAGACTTTGATGAATGTCTTCATCAAATGCTGGGCTTCCAGGATCCCCATTCTCAATACAAACCAAGGAAAAGTTGAAAGAAAATGAAGAAGTTTGTCCTTAGCAACAAGCCATCTGTTCCTGAGCTGAGCGTGGCAGCCAGGTATCCATGAGGCACGCACGAGCTCTGCCAGGAGCTGGCTGGGCAACCTCTGTTGCAAGCTGTTTAATCTCTAATTCTTGTAAATCAGGAACAATATCACCTGGTCGGTGAAGAGTTTGAAGAAGTCTAGGGCAAAGTAGAAGCAGTAGAAGCGACTAAGTTAACTCTAGCCAAGATCAGCTCTGCAAATTCTTTCTGTGACAAGTTGAATCTTCAGTGAATCATTAAGCAGAATATCTGTATTTCCAAGAGATGTATTCATGCCATTCAATTTTATAAAAAAAATTGCCTTTCAATTTTAATGTTTAAGGATTTTGTTTATAAAAACCAAGAGGATAACAATTCTTAAGAGAGACGTGTATTAAAATCAAGACTTGCGTTTCTTCCTGTTTTCTTACCACTTTGTTGACAAGTCACAGTGGGAATATCTGCTGAAGACCTCTTCAAGTAAAAAAAAAAAAGGATATGTTACTTGAGAGTGGTGAATTTTGCTTCTTTTTTCTTTTTTAAAAAAATGCATCTAACCATGACTCACCGACACTTAACAACAACAGCAGCATCATAGAGAGAGCTCATTTGGCCTCGTGGACAGAAAATGATGCTACCAGGCCAAAAGTAGGTAATTTTAATTGGCAGCCCTCAGGCCTAATTTTGTTTTTGGTCAAACATCCTTCTAAGTGATATAGCACTCATCTGCCCACTTGCTGTACAGAGGTAACTCATGGTTGCTGTGAAGCTCAACACTGTGACACTGATGTGTCAAATGCGATAATGGTTACCCATGGTGGACAGTGTTTGGTGGAGCTCCCTGATTAAAACAAGCTTGGAAGCAGGAGTGGCATCCACTTCCAACATAGCTTGCCTCCGGAAACCCTATGAACCTGGAGAAGCGATGAAAGTGTTGAGGTCTTTCATTCACAGGGTTACTATGAGCTGCCTATGACTTAAGGACACTTAACAACAACAGTAACCCCAATTACTTTAGAAATACATTAGCATGTTTTTGTTGGACATTGTTTAGTAAAATTCGACTTGTAGGATCCTCATGTGATAAAGTAAAACTTGTGCATCAGAGCAGATACACAAGTCTTTCTCATGTGGAGCCACTGAGTGGATTTAAACTGCTAACTTTCTGGTTAGTAACCAAATGCTTAACCACTTCTTAATGTATACAAGTAGAAAGCTGATATGTGAAATACATCCTTGTTCATCTAGGAGTTCTGAGGATGCTTAGGCTTGTAAACAGAAAAGGAAAACTGTAAATGCGTGTTTAAGAATCTGCAAAACTTGTCATTTCCTCAAGGGTAGAAAGCTATTTCCTACGTCTGTGTGTCTGGGAACATCATTCCACAAAGGGATTCCAACACTGGGGAATGGAGTGGTTATCTGCGCAGCATCAGAAAGTAGACCAGGACACAAGAATCAAGTTCTAGGACAACTTTCAAGGTGGAAGCTGAGCAAAGGGAAGACGCAGGTGTGCATTGGCTCCAACTGGTGTAGCGAGACCATGTAGTTAATCCACTACCCAGTGTTTTGCATCTCCAGGGATCTTTGAGGTGCTACAGAAGAAAATGACAGTAGACAAGAAGTTCCAATGCTCAGTTCTTGAGCATCAAATTAAATTTGACTGCTGTGGCAGAGACAAAAGTGTAAGAAAAAGAGTGACATCTTTCAAAAGCTTTGAGTTTCAAATTCCACAGTGGTGAAGTACAGAAATCATATAGCACATATGCACTAAACAGTATACCTGGAGGCAAGTTAGCAAGGTCTAGTTTGCCCCAGTTTGTGTCTCCTATGCTTCTCGTTTGCAGAATCCAGGCTTCTCTGCCAGGAGAAGGTGCTGTCTAATGGGTTTTGATTCACAGTGGGCTTACATACGACAGAGTAAAACGGTGCCAGTTTCATCCTCATAACCCCTGTTATGCCACGGGGCGAGTTCATCTTGTTGAGGGACTTCCATTTGTCTATTGATCTTCTACTTCATCAAATACGGTGTCCTTCTGCAGGGACTGGCCTCTCCTGATTACATATTCAAAGCAAGTCTCACTATGCTTGCTTCTATATTTCTATCATCTCTATCTCCTCTCTCTCTCTCTCTCTCTCTCTCTCTCTCTCATCTATTACTATCTCTATCTCTAATCTATATCTATATGTAATTTTAATCTGGTTTACTTAAAAAGTTCACATGCATAGTTTTTCATACCAGATCTTTCCCATTTCCTTTACCCCCCCCCCCCCCGCCATCCTTGCCACTCTGCTCCTACTCTTCCCCACCTTGGATCCTCATACATATTTTACGAGTTATCTTTCTATACAAGAATGGTCTTATACAGTATTTGTTCTTATGGGACGGAGGTAGTTCCCCCAGCATAATGCTCTCCAATCCCCCCTAAGTTAGGTAGTGATTTTCAAAAGCATTGCTCCTGTATGCTGCATAGTATTCCATCATGTGAATGAATCATAATTTCTCAATCCATTCGATTGAGAATGGACTGTTTCCATGTCCTTACAACCATCCTTGCTTCTTATGAGCATGCTAACTGTACTTCTCCTAAGAAAGACATGTTTGTCCTGCCCATTCTACATGGTCTATTCCATATTCTTCACCAACAATATAATTCAAAGACATTCATTCTTCTCCCATTTTCTTTACTCCTTGTTCTTCTTTAGTATGGCTATGAAACAATGCCAATGCCATGGTCTATGTCAAGCCCATCTTAGCTCTTTGTTGTTGTGTGCTGTAAATTCAGAACTGACTCAGAGCTGACCTTCCAGGGGTTTTCAGAGGCAGTAAATCTTATCAGAGAAGATTGCCCAGTCTTCTCCCACAGAGTAGCTGGTGAACTTGAACCATGTGCCTTTGGGATTGCACCTCAGCTTCTTACCAGTAGGCCAACAGAGCTTTCTAGGAAGGATGAAATGTTAAGGAATAGAAAATTTATCACGAGAACATTTTGTGCTTCCTCTGGTTCCACCCAGTGTGGGTCCAGGAACTGTGCCGCCAAGTGTACAGGTATAACTAACTCTTAGCTGTCTTTCCATCAGATCATCAGAGGCAGTTTAATCACAGGGAGGAGATTGTTCAGCCTTTTCACACCGTGTTCCTTTGGGGTTGCCATGCAGCCTTTTACCACAGAGCCACCGGAGCTCTCTACACGTATGTTTAAGTGTTGACACGTGGGTATATGCACAGGGAGTGGCACTGATCACTCAAAGGCCATGCCTCTCTGCCATTTTAAATCCACCAGTAACTGGCAGAGAAAGATGAGCAATTTCCTCCCCTATGAATAGCCTCCAAAAACCTGTTGCAGGGCCAGTTTCACATTTGTTCTGACTGGATGGCAATGAATGAACACTGGGTTGCAAATAAAACTTTATTAGAACATAGATTCGTCTTTCATTTAAATAGTAACTATGAATGCCTTCCAACTGAAGGGTCAAGCTGAGTTGTTATGTCTTGTTGTGTACCTTAGAATTGGAACCACCCATAGCTGACCCTTCAGCAGATCTTCAGAGGCAGTTAAGTGCATGGGAGGAGATTGACCACCCTTCTCCTGCAGAGAGGCTGGTGGCCTTGAACCGTGTTCCTTTGGCATTGCTGAGCAGCTTCTTGCCACAAGGCCACCAGAGCTTTATTATGTCCTACAAAGTTAAAAAGTATTTATTATCTAGCTTTTTATTAAAAAAATAAAAACTAAAGAGCTTATCAGACCCTTGAACTAGACTGTAATACCATACAAGATTAGATTAAATTTTTCTTGTGGGGAATGAGTTTGGCCTCAGAGTCTGGGCTAGTTGACCTAGTTGTAGAGATTATAAGAAATGGGCTCATGAAATAGGTGACATATTATTGCAATTTCCCTTACAGCTCCTCACAAAATAGTTTTCATGTGTTGGATTTAATAACCACTGATTTGATTTTGTATCTGGAAAGTTCACCTTGAATTAGCTCTGGGAAGCCTTACCTAGAAGTTAAAGTGGTTCTAGTAATTGGTTAATCTTACTCAAGGAAGAAAGCACAGACCAGGAAAACAGAGAACCTGGGTCTTGAGCCTCATTTTTATTTTCTCACACTTTCTAAGCAGTATTGTACAAGTCATCTAATCCAGTGGTTCTCTATGGGGAGCAATTTTGCCAACCCATGCCCTACGGGACATTTGGATCTGTGTGGAAACATTGTGAGTGGTCACATGTGGAGGAAATGCTACAGACCACTAGTGAGTAAAGACCAGGGATGCTGCTCAACATCTGATGGTGCTCAGGGCTGCCCCCTACAGGAAAGGTTGATACAAAGCAAAACAAAGAGAGTGTCTAAATGAGCAGCCATACTGTAGATTTTTGGGGGTTCAATTTCCCTATCTAATTATATGTCCTCACTTGGCACCAATTTTTAAGATAAAATGAGAATTATGTAAAAGATATCATATAGTAAATACTATTTCTATTGTTGTTATGTGCAGTTGAGTCTCCTGTGATTCGTAGCAACACTATGTACAATAGCTCTGAAGCCGGCCCTGTCCTGAGCTAGTCTCACTGATTCCAGCACACCTACCCCTGTTGCCCCAGTTACCATATCAATCCATCTCATCTGCAGTCTTCCTCTCCTACGCTGTCCCTCCACCCTTCCGAGCATGATGTCTTTCTCCAAGCATCGGTCCCTCCTGGCCAAAGTATGTGAGACAGAGCTTCAAAATCCTAGCCGCCCAAGGATTTTGTTTTCGAAGGCATCAATTCTTCTGACAATCTTAGTCATTGTCCAGCTCTCTGATGCATAGCAAGTAATTGTGAAGACCAGGCACACTTTAGTTTCTAGACTGAGATTGTTGCTTTTTAGTACTCTGGAAAGGTCCATGACAGCAGATTTTCCCAATATAACTCATCTTTTGATTTCCTGACTGCTAGTGCCAAGAGTGTTGATTGTGAAGCCAAGCAAGCTGTGATTGTTAACAAACTCAATCTCTTCTTCATCTATCATGGTGCTGCCAATTGTCCCAGTGATGAGAATCTTTGTCTTCTTGATTTTGAGCGTCAATCTATATTGAAAGCTACAGTCCTTGACCTTCTGCAGCAAGTGTTTCAGGACCTCCTTTAGCAAGCAAGAATGTGCATAATGTAGGTTGTTGATGAGTCTTCCTCTAATTCTGATGCCACTTTCCTCCTCATAAAGCCCAGCTTCCTGAATGATCTGTTCTGCATATAGATTGAAAAAGTAAGGAGACAGGATACATCCTGGACACACTCCTTTCCTGGTTTTGAAACATGCAATGTTTCTTTGCTCTGTTCTGAGGACTGCTTCCTGGTCATAAATGATAAGTTATTATAACAATATTTATTATAAATATCAAATATTCAAGTTTTGTTCAATTAGATATCACCTTGCCCTTTACCTACATTCAACTAAATATAATATTAACAAACAAAACCAACACTATTATTATTTTGGTGGGAGGGAACCCAGTTCCTATATGATTCTCTTGTTGCAAGATTTGGGGTTTTTTTTTTTGGCTCTCACAGACATCTTCATCTCCCTCCCCCCAAGTCCCTCCCAACTGGTTATATATAATTAACTAAACAATAGATATTAAAGTACTAGAGTGATGTGCTCCTTCTCTCTTTAAAATATGTATATAATACATATCTATCATTAAATTTATGTGCTTTACAAAAATATTTTCTTTTATTATTTTGTTTGAGCTTTGTTTTTGTTCTCTCCCTCACCTCATTTCTGTAAACTTTCCAGGATTTATTCTTTCTGTATATAAATCATTTCTTTGTTTTTAAATAATAGTAGTTATATATGAACTTGGAAAAAGTATGAAAGTCACACAAGTGTTGAGGACTTCCATTCATAGGGTCGTTATGAGTTGCCTACGACTCAACAGCACTTAACAACAACAACACGCCATAATTATGAATTTGAGACTGATGCAGACCTGCCATGCAGTGGATTAACACAGTGATTGTAAAAAGGGACTCAAATATGGTGGAGATCATGAGGATGGTATAGGATAAGGCAGGTCTCCAATCTGTTGTTAACAGGTTTTATGGGTTGTGGTCAACTTGATGGCATATCACAACAATATATCACATGTTGTTGTTATGTGCCATCAAGTGGCTTGTGACTCATAGCGACCCTATGTACAACAGCCCTATACTCCACTCTATCCTGTGCCAATAGCACCATCTCCGATACAGCCATCCTAATTGCCCCAGTCACTGAATCAGTCCACCTCATAGAGGTCCTTCCCCTCTTGCACTATCCCTCCACCCTGCCAAGCATGATGTCCCTCTCCAAGGACCGCTCCCTCCTTACAACATGTCCAAAGTATGTTAGACAAAGTCCCAGAATCCTTGTCTCCAAGGAACAAACTGGTTTAACCCTCTCCAGGATGAATCTGTCTGTTTTCCTAGCAGTCCATGGTACATTCAATACTCTTCTCCAGCACCACAGCTCAAAGGTATCAATTCTCCTTCTGTCCTCCCTAGTCATTGTCCAACTCTCTGATGCATAACAAGTGATTGCAAAGACCATAGCCTGTATCGGGCGCACCTTAGTCTCCATAGAGACACCATTGCTCTTCAGTACTTTGGAGAGGTCCCTAACAGAGACTTTCCCATCACAATACATTTTTTAATTTCCTGGATACTGGTGCTGAGAGTGTTGACCGTGGAGCCAAGCAAACTAAAGCTGTGAACAATCTCAATCTCGTCACCATCCATCCTGATGCTGCCAATTGGCCCAGTGGTCAGAATCTTTGTCTTCTTGATATTGAGCCTCAATTCATATTGGAGGCTGTAGTCCTTGACCCTCTACAGCAAGCGTTTCAGGTCCTCCTCACTTTCCGCAAGCAGGGTTGTGTCATTTGCTTATCGCAGATTTTTGATAGATCTTCCACCAATCTTGACCCCACATTCCTCCTCATAGAGCCCAGCCTCCCGGATAATCTGTTCTGCATACAGGTTGAAAAGGTATGGAGACAGGACACATCCCTGGCATATGCCCTTCCCAATTTTGAACCATGCAGTGTTTCCTTGCTCTGTTCTTACGACTGCCTCCTGGTCCAAGTATAGATTTCTCATTAGCATGATCAAGTATTCTAGGATTCCCATTCTTCTCAGAGTCAGCCACAGTTTGTTATGATCCACACAGTCAAACGCCTTTGTATAGTCAATGAAACACAGATACACATTCCTCTGGTGTTCTCTGCTTTCAGCCAAGATCCGTCTAACATCAGCAACAATATCCCTAGTACCACGACCCCTTCTAAACCCAGCCTGGACTTCTGGCAGTTCTCTGCTGATGTGCTGTTCCAGTCATTTTTTGATAATTAATGAGATTGTTTTTATGTGATTAATGTGAAATTATGAGATTGTTCTATAGTTTCCACACTGTTAAGTCACGTTCTTTGGGATGGGGAAAAAAATATGGATCTCTTCCAGTCAGTTGGCCAAGTGGTTGTTTGTTCTCCAGATTTCTTGGCACAACTTGGTGAGCACATCCAGGGCAGCATCTGTTAGTTGAAATATGTCAATTGGTATACCGTCTATTCCTGTCACATAGTTGGTTCTAATTTCATCCACGTTGTACAGTATTTTGTTTATCTTTGATAAATTTTAATAATGTATAATACTCTGCAGTTTGTTTAGATACTTACCCAATGATAGGCACTTGGTTTATTTCCAATTCTTTGCTCTTATAAATGCTGCAATAAACAAGAGTGTGGGTATATTTTTCATGTCACAACTCTCATTTCTTTAGGATATATAGAGATAGTGGGATTGCTGGATCAAATGGTATTCCTACTCCCAACTTTCTAAGGAAGTGACAAACTGTTTCCTGTAGTTAAACCAAACTTATGACAATTTAACATATATCCTCATAGACATGTGAACTTAACTCCATTATAACACTGACCTCTATCGCATTATATTAGTTAAACATTTATTTGCCTACGTGATTTTTCCCCCTTGAAAATATGGTTTGTAATTCTTATCACATAGTGCTAATCCAAGTCAATGCTCAACAAATGGTAGCAGCATTGCTATTTGAAAAGTTCAGTTATTAATCAATGTGAATTGTTGAAATCATTGCATACTTAAGAATGGTTTCAACTGTGAGTTACGGGAACCTTGACTTAAACTGTACCCAAAGAAAAGGAAGAATTTCTTTTCTTCTATAAGAAAACTTTATCTGAAAATTTGATCTCTGGTCATGTCAGAATTGAAATGTTGGACCAACACTTCCTAGTTCTCATTTAGATTTTCTTATGACCAGCCTTTCCAGTTCCATTATGGATATCATGTCCATGTTCAAGGTAGAGAGTGGGTAAAAGTGTGAGGCATTGCAGCCAAGTGCATATTTACATCAACCTCAGATAACAAAAATATTTCTAGAGACTTCCCTGGTTGAATTCTTTGTTTGCACAGTAAGTCAGAAGCGAGTTACTTATCAATTCCTCTCAGGAAGAAAGGCTAAGAAATGGAGTCATGAAATAATACTCTCACTATGAGGTATTTGAGTTACGGTGAACCATATTTGCCATCATCTGTCTGGTTAATGTGTAGTTTACTATTAGGCATCACTGGGGGTATAGTCTGCAGTGAGTTGTGCTGCTAATCCGAAGGTGGCCCATTCTCTGGTTGATCACATCTGCCATGACTCTGAAGGAGGAAGATGGGCAATCTTCCATGCAGTTTAAAGCCTCCAAAAACCCACGGGGAGGTTAGCTATGGTAGATTCTATCTCAAAGGAAATGAGAGTGAGTTTTAGTATTAGTAATGCATGAGGTGTTGCAGAGGACAATTTCCTATGCTATCTTTCTGAAGTCAACCCCTCAGAACACTGACAATAACCTGTAATGGTCACACCTTTCTTCTGTGTGCCGAGTAGGTGGGTTCAAAGCATGGGCTTTTTGGTTGGAAGATGAGCACTTTAACCACTGTGCTGCCAAGACTCCTTGGTACTGATCGTTAAAGATAACAGTAATAATATTCTTTGAAATAAGTGTTTGACCTACATTAGACTTGACTTCTGATGTTCTTCAGAAGGGAAGCCGTATTGTAGATTGAGGACTTATGTTTGAGACTCTTTACTGAAATGTGAGAGTCATTAAAACTATCCTCTAATTTCATCTTCCCATTGAGTATAAAATGAGTCCTAAAGGCTTACAACAGAAAAGAATGACAACAGCAAAAATGTTCATTTTGCTTAAAGTGACAGTATTTATGATCTGCTATTTTTAAAGTAAAGTGAGTGAAAAAGAAGTCATCCTAGTAGACATCTCTCACTTTGGGGGTCTTCCAGTATATAGTCTTTTTAACACCGCTTTACAATCATGCATGAATAGAATGATTTCTCTTCTCTTATGGAACCTGAACAGGGTAGATGATCTCGTCATGTCTTCTTAGCAGGTCAAGAAGCCGTAAGACTCGCCAGCTGGATACCCTCTACCTGGGGTTCTCCAGCAGTACTAAGAATTATTCTTGTTAAGTGGTTCGTTTCAAAGATTCTCATGCCTTTGGGAAATGATCTCTTGCTTGATTGTTGTTAGGTAACATCAAGTCAACTATGATTCAAAACAACTCTTTGAACAACAGATGGTGCTCTGTCCTGCAGCATCCTAATGACCTCTGTCATACTCAAGCCCATTGTGGCTGTCACTATGTCAATCCATATTATTCAGGGTCTTTCTCTCTTACACTGACCTATCTTTCCCACCCTGGTGTCTCTCTCCAAGGAAGATTTCTTCCTTGAAATATGCCAAGAGTAAGTGAGATGAAATGTCACCATCCTTAATTTAAGAAGCACTCTGGTCACACTTCTTATAAGACAGATTTATTTGTTCTTTTGGCAGTCCCTGGCATATTCAATACTTTCCTCCAACACTATAACTCAAAAGGTACCAACCTAATTCAAATGTACCAACCTTTCTGTTACACTTATTCACTTTCAGATGCATAGAAAACAATTGAAAAAAAAACCCCACTGGGTCAAGGACATCTTAGTCTTTAAATGAACAGCTTTACTCTTTCAAATATTGGCAGGATCCTTGACAGAAGACTTTTTCAATGCAACACATCTTCAGATTTCTTAACTGGTGCTATCATGGGTGTTGATTGTAGATTCAAGTTAAATAAAATTGTTGACAGCTTCAACCTCTTCTCCATCTTTCTTGATATTACCTGTTAGTCCAGAGATGAGGAATTTTGTTTTCATGATTATGGAAGTTATTAATATTGAAGGCTATAGTCCTTTTTGTATTGAGATAATTTTAATGTAAAATTTTGTTTCCTTTTAAACGTTTTATAATGATTTATTTACAAAGTTTGATACATTGTTTTACACACTGAATCTTTCCCATTTCCTTCAACCTCCCCATCAAATTGTGTGACCCTATCATTAATCACCCCATCCCACATCTTCACCCCTCTGTTTCCACCCCCCCACCTGCCCCTTGGATCTTCATACACATTCTACAATAATAGTTTGAAACCATGTTTTTCCTTATAAGACTGACTTAGTTCACTCAGCATAATGCTCTCCAGTCCCTTTAAAGTTAGGTAGTGATTTACAAAATCATTACTCCTGCATGTAGTCTTTGATCTTCTGCAGTAAGTGCTTCACGTCCTCTTCACTTTCATCAAGTACGGTTGTGTTATCTGCATAATACAGATTGTTGATGAGTTTTCTCCAATTCTTATGTCACATTCTTCTTCATATAGTCTAGTTTCTCATACTATTTGCTCAGGGTACAGATTGAATAAGCATAGAGAAAGGATACAACCTTGATATATACCTTTATACCTTTCTTTGGTTAAAGAGCCCTAAATCTATTGGAAACTTGCATAAAAGTATAAGCCTGGTATAATAAATATTGTTAAATGCTGCAAAGTTAAGGTAAACTAGAACTTATAAAGTAGGGTGGCAAAACTCTATTTGTATGATACACTTTCCCCCTGCTTGTTAACTCAAAAGTAATATTGCTAATAATAAGTTGTAGAAGATCTCAAAAAGGGAAAAAAAAAAAGAAACATGTGTAGTCCTCATTTTACCCTTATGGTATTTAAGCTTGTACAGCACAGGAAAAAAGTACATATTTGCTGCTTCTATGAATTCCCTCAGTTTCTTATCAAGCAATGATCTTGTTTACTAACAAAGAACACACACAAAATGTGCTTCCTTGGTTTTTTTCCATTAAAGATTTCTTTTGCTATTTCTAGTTGAGAAGTTAATAATAAGTGAATATCTTGCCCAACCAAGACAGATACACAAAACCAAATAGAGATTTTGACAAAGCTAGACTAGACGAAGCCAGAACTTCATAAATCAGATCGAACACACACAATGATAATGGAAACATCTTATCCACATCTGATTCACTCACATATAGTTATTTAGATAACAAATAAAGCAGACCTGGATAGGGAGCCTCCGATTTGATTTCAATCTCATAGCCCAAGTAAATATGAAATGGCTGTCAACCCGGCAGACATAAATCTCCTCTCTCTTGGTTTTTGCCACCATCGCTGCAATGGAAAAAATGTGTATGAAAAAAAACATTTCCCACCACTTTGTTTAGTACACAATTATAGGGTTTCAAGAAGATAAGAATTCCAAATTGCTAGAATGATAACATTACGCAAATTATTCCCTGAGAAGTGAACAGATATCTCTCTCATCACCCAAATGTAAGCACTGCAAAATAGAACCAGTGGGGATAAAAATGCTCACTGTTCTATGTTCTTTAATTTGAGGCTTAATGACACAGGCTCAGTGCCACAAAATAAAATCTTCATTTGGAGAAAAAGACAGTTTCATGATATTTCCTATTAAGGTCGATTTAAACTAATTCTAAGAAAATGCTTACACATTGCACATGCCATCAAACAAGCAATCCACTTAGAAGCCAAATGAGCATTTCTGAGCAGTGGGGGGACTTGGGATTGCCCTGGGAGCCTTTGCTTTCCTTTCCCTTGACCTTGGAGGTTTTAAGTGATTGCTGTAGAATAGATATTGACAGAGCTTTGTGGTTAGACCTCGTGGGCTCAAAGAAGTGCTGTTGCTGTGAAAATACTCAGCCATCCAAGTAGCGGGAAGTGTCCCGAGGCCTGTTTGCTAAGCCATGCAATCACTCAGAGTGCTGGCTTTCTGACTTCATCTCTCCCTCTCATTAAAAAAAAAAATCCCCAAATCAAACCCACCAGCATGAAGTTGACTCTGACTCATGGTGACCTTTCCTCTGGGTTTCCAAGACTATAAATCTTTATAGGAGGAGATTATTCCTCTTCTCCCATAGAGTGACTAGTAGATTGGAAGTGACAACCTTTACATTAGCTGACCACCACACCTGGGGTCCACTCTTTTCCACTGTTGTTTTGAATCCCTGCCCAGTCCTGCACACCATCTTCACAATTTTTTTTTCTGTGCTTAAACCCATTGTCTAAGACACATGAGGTAGGAAACAGTACCAATCATCTGCTTCTGAAATAAAGGGCTCTTGAAAACCCTACAAACTGTTTCCCGCTAGCATTGTCACTGACTTCAAACAGTGAATCTTAAAATTTAACTAAATGTTCAAATCTGATTTTCAACCACCTCAGAATCTCTTTTGCTACAAACTCATTTTTTCTCATAAATCACCCAAGTGCAAACCAAATCATTCACATAGCTCTCTTGGAAATATCTTTCCTTACAGCAGTGGTGGGTAAAAAGAAAACCCTGTTGCTATTTCATCAATGTGCCTTGATCATGTCTTACCCAGGTGGTGGGAAATTCTCTGAGGACAGAGTTTATCCTTTTGTTACTTCTCGTGGTGGTGATCATGGCAGACATAGGACCTGTAGGCTAGGTGATTCAGTGGTAGACCTATTCTGAAGGACCAAGGTTCAATTTTCAGCCGATGCACCTCATATCCAGTCACCACCTCTCTTTCAGGGGCTGCTATAGGCTAAAAAGATTTTAAAAAGCTTCCAGCCCAAGATGGAGTAGGAAGAAAGATGTAAATCTACTTCCAAAACTCAGTCAATTGTAACTCTGTTGCTCATAATAATTTAATCTACAGCTCACAATGAGTATAGTAAAGGGCTGGAGACCGTTTTATCTCCTTGCACCTGTAATCGTCTTTAGTAAGGCATGACCCAGCAGACCAACAGAAAAGAGTCATTTTCACAGAATACTCTATTTACAGTTGTCCAGCATCTTACCTACGTTAGTCCTACTATCCACAAAGATTGCCTCATTCCCATCATTCTCTGCTTAGAGCACCACATAGCAGAAAATCTGTGAATTTTTCACTTTGACGGGCAGATAGGACCCTTTTGTCCTCCACATTTCTGACTTTCAGCAGAGAGGAAACCAAATCTTATGTAGCATCACGATATTTCCGAGCACACATTCCAATTAACCCTTCATTGAGTGATACGCGTTCAGTGCCCATAAGAATCAGTCCTCTGTTTGTTTTCTTGTATTGTCTTTCTTTTCTTTTAACTTCTGTGTTGAAAATATTAGCCGGTCAATAAGTACATAGAAGTAAGTCCTTGTCTATTTGTCCGTTCAGTAAATACATCGTTCACTCACCAAGGACCGAGCACTGGTGTAGGTGATGGGAGACAGCAGAGAACAAGAAACACACATTGCGGTTTTCTAGAGCTTGGATTCCAGATAATAAAAATTAAGAGCTAACACTTAACCTGCTTATTCAGGCACTTGGATTTTTTTCTGGTCCATTTTTTTCTATCTTAGTCCTTTATCCTCCCTCAGGTTGGTGTTGTTAGCTAGCATCACATTGACTCAGACTCATGGTGGCCTTATGAAGAATGGAATGAAATTCTAACCAGGCCTGGAACCATCTCCATGATTGATGGTATGCATGAGTCCAATATGGCAGCCGTCATCTCAACACATCTGTACACTGAGGGTCTGCTCCGTGAATTTGTGGTCCAAAGAAACTCTGCTTGGTTTAATATCTTTTGAAATCCTCAATAATTTAATGAGAAAAAGGTTCCATGTTTTCATTTTGCACTAGGTTCTGTAAATTTTATAATCGGTCCTTCACGTACTTGTTTCTATAGCATGTTACATGGAGTTCTAGTACAGCAAGTAAGATATTGAGAAATTAAGTCTCTCCTCATATGGATGGAGAACTCCCTGCAGTCGTGGGTTTGCCTTACTCATTCTTGAATCCTCAGCATCAAACACAGCTTGGATACTCTCATTTGTTGTACCAATGATGAAGTTCAAGGTTGCTCTTCATTTCATAATGATCTTCTGATGAGGAGAAATATTTGGCCTCTGGGCTGTCTATTTAGTCTAGGGATTGGATCATTGCCTTCCCCAAGATTGAAACTATTCACTCTCAATCATTTTCCAGGAACATACAGAAGGCATGTTCCTATTGCTCTTGCTTTTATTGGTTTCCAAAATCAATATACTGTGGAGAATAAGAAACATTTGTTTCCTAGATCATATAAGACCATCAGGAAGAAGAAGGAACAGATTATCCCCCTGGGTTACTTCAGAGATAGTTTTACCCCCACTATTATAATTATTCTGAAGATTACAAGAGGGTAAAAGTTAAGCTAAACTCCATCCAGAAGACTTTCTGGGTTAATCCTCTTGACTACATCATGATTACATTTTCCACTGTTTAGTATACAGAACACTGAGGTTTCATTTAGGGACTGAGAGTGTTTGTGAAGAGATAACTCAGTGTCAGGGTTAGAAACAGTTTAGTCTGAAGAGATATGATTACATTGCTGTTCTCACTTTTGCTTTCTTGATTATCCCAGGAAGGTTTCCACTGGTAAGAAAGGAGAGGAAAGGTTGGAGTAATAGAGAAGAACATAGGATCAGTTTGTCAGATGACTCAGTAGTTAGAAAACTTCAAGGACTATGTCAGTAGAGCATCTACCTGTGTGGTAAAACTATATAGAGACTCTACCTTGAACAATATCTCTGATTCACCATCACGTATCTGATGTTTGTATATCCCATGTCTCATGGTCGGAGCAAAGGAAAAAGAGATAACAAACATATAAGTACAAGCCTCAAAGGATAATGTCTTTGGTTCATAAGAGCCCAACATGGGGCCAAGCTGCAGTATTGGAAGCCTGGATAGCCAGTTACTGGGTAATAAATCTTGGGCAACTCACCTGACACTGTGCCTCAGTTCTTTAATCTGTTAGATTGGATAAGCAGAGTGCTTATTACAAAGAATTATTATGTGCCATGGTCTTTGCAATTGCTTGTTATGCATCAGAGAGTTGGACAATGACTAGGGAGGACAGAAGGAGAGTTGATGCGTTTGAGCTGTGGTGCTGGAGAAGAGTACTGAATGTACCATGGACTGCCAGGAAAACAAACAGATTCATCTTGGAGAGGATTAAACCAAGCTACTCCTTGGAGGCAAGGATTCTGGGGCTTCGTCTGACATACTTTGGACATGTTGCCAGGAGGGACGGGTCCTTGGAGAGGGACATCATGCTTGGGAGGGTGGAGGGACAGCGCAGGAGGGGAAGACCCTCTATGAGATGGATTGATTCAGTGACTGGGGTAATCGGGATGGGTGTGTCAGAGGCAGTGTGGTTGGCGCAGGATAGAGCAGGGTTTAGGGCTATTGTGCATAGGGTCGCTATGAGTCGCAAACGACTCGACAGCACATAACAACAACAACAACAACAACAACAACGACTGAGTTGATACATAAGTGACTTGGGGGAGGGGAAATAGCAATATGTAGGAAATATCAGAATGCTCAGGGGACTTTAGTATGAAGAGTTTGAAAACAATCCACTAAAACCTAGAGTGTGTCAGTCACATCACGGATGGCAAATCAATATCAAGCTCAGTCTTAGCAGTGATAGTGGTGGATCTCGTAATTATGAAACCAGATAGATAGAAAAACAAGAAATGCATTGATCCTTCAACCTTCCAAGGGCTTTTCTAGTCAGAGAGGGGAAGGAGGCGCGTTGAGGGAGTGGGAGATTGGCTGTATTCCTAACACAACAAAGATTCCGAAAGCCCGAGAGACAACGAAAGGAATTGCCACCTGTCTATTTCTTCCTTGGTCCCTATCGGCTAGTATATATTGCCATGCTGTGATGAGCTCCACGCCCTAGAACCAGCTTGGCTATCTGCACAATGACAGGAGGGAAAGCCCTGATTATGTCATAGGTAAGTACGTAACTGCTAAGTAAAGGCCAGCAATTTGACACCAGCTCCACTCAAGAAAAGGCCTGGCCGTCTGCATACGTACAATTTCCAGCCAAAATCAAACCCACTATCATTAAGCAGACTCCAACACACAGCTACCTTCTAGGACACAGGAGAACTGTCCCATGGGGTTTCTCAGGCTGTAAATCTTCCCAGAAGCACATCTGTCTTCAGAAAGGCTGCTGGACTCAAACCATCAACTTTTCCGTTCATAGCCATGTTCCATCACAGCTCTGCCACCAGGGGGCCTCCCATAAAGCTGAAACTGAAACCCCAAACCAAACTCATTGTGTTCGAGTCTCTGCTGATTTATGAGAACCCTCCTTTGGCTTTACAGGTCTATCAGTGTTTATGGGAAGAGGGTCCCCAACTTTCTTCTACATAACAGCTGATGGATTAGAACAACAGAACCTTCTGTTAGCAGTTCAACACATGTGCCATACTAGATAGACCACCAGGGCTCAGATACCCTGTGAGGCAGCTCTTCTCTGTCCCTGATGGCATGCAACAAAACTGACATGGCAAGGGGTCACCCTGGCCAGGCAGGCATCTCCAGAGAATGAGAAATGTGCACGGCTTGCTCAAGCACCATCGCCTGATCGTGAAAGGCGCCTGTTGTTTATGAGCCAATCTGAACAGTTCACGAAAGAAAACGTCGCTACTCCTCTGAGGCTAGTTTTTCTTTCTCATTCCTTCTCCCTCTTTCAAGACAGCTGGCTTTCCAATGAAATTCACATCCTAGATAACACCCATGCTGCACGGGTAAGATAGCAGACATCAAGGCTCACTGCTGATGTAAGTTATAGTCGAATCAGAACCACTGCTCTGTGTCCTGTCCGGCAGAGATAGGACATTTTTATTAATATTGCGGAAAGTTTCTCAATTAACGATTGATGGACTAAGGCTTGTCTTGGTAGTGAGGTAATTTAATTTTTCTCTTTGGATGATGTTTATATTGCAAATCTTTCAGAAGGTAGGAATGACATTTTTGCCATGTTAAAAAAAAAATATCTCAAAGCAAGGCTGTAGCTGGAGTAAGAATTTTTTTTTTAAAAGAGTCTCAGAAATTGTGTGTTTCCTAAAATGCTTGAAATGGATTGGGTGGGAGCATGCCTGATAACTAATTGCTGCAGCAAGGGAAGGGGGTCCACTCTGGTGGTGAGATTGCAAGTCCTTCCAAGTCCCCACAATCCTGCGTACCCAGGTTTGGCTGTGGTGTGGAAATGCAGAACAGGGACCCTGTACTTTTCAGACCACAAATGGCTTGCAAAGAATTAGATGTGTTTTCCCCGGGAGGCCTCTTGGTGTCCTTGCAGTTGCTACAAATGTGGAGCTTAAGTTCCTTTTCCAGACAGAAATCTCCCTGTTTAATGGCAAGCTTAAAATCCAGAGAGTTCCATGGTGGTCACTTGATTTTCATTTTTAGCCAGTTTCCATGGGTCAGAGTGCTAAGCTGAGAGCCATTAGGGGAAAGGGGGTCTTCAAATAGCTTTAATGAGAACCGGACACACATTTTTATGTAACACAGAAAAACTTCCTTTTCTATTTGCCTTGATTAAATTTCCCCTTAATTAGAATCTTAAAAATAACATTGACACTGCTGAGCTTGCAAACATTTTCTGGATTTGCTTGGTAACATTTGTGCTCACTCTTTTCACTCTCTGCAGCCACAGATGTGATCTGCTTTTCCTTGGAGCTTTCCCTCTGCTTTAACTTTAGGAAAAATGAAGTGCTAAGCTGACATTTGGGACAGTCATCTTTCCTGATCCCAAAACCCTCATCCAGGGCTAGTATTATCAGAGAGCTTTAACACATCTCCATCGACACAGGCTGTTGAGTGGGAAGTAGAATGTGAAAAATCCAGGGAGTTCAAGCACTTTCCATCTCTCTGTAATGACCTCCTCTGAGCACGGGCAACGGTGAGGATGGCCCTTCCCTTGAGCCCTTCCTCACTTCAAGCCCCAGTCTGCCTTTCAGCTTTGGTTTGGAAATCCTTTTCATAAAACTATGGATTGATGAAACTGTACAATCAAATGACAGAATTAAGAATTTTAATGAAGATGTATCTAATATAGTAGTAGGCACAAACTGGTTAATGAGATGGTGGTGATATTAAGATTTTATTCTTCCAGATAAAGAAAAGAAGAGTCCAAAGACATGAATGTGGAGTCTGGGGTTCAAAGATGAGGGGAGCTGAAATAGTTCTGGGGTGGAGAGAGGTCCAACAACACAAGGGGGCCAGCTAGGCCCTAATGAAGAAGTTTGGCATGATCATGCCATGAACTAGCCAGTGGGAGTGAGATTGGAGTTGACTTTCACAGCAGAGGAAGAGAGATCAGAAGGGCTGCTACCATGTGTTGGGAACTAGAAGCACATACATTCACTCATTCTATTTTCATTAAGCTCCACTTGATAGCTGTTTGTTTTGTTTTTTTTTTTTTTTAAAAGGATATGAAAGAAGATGCCCAATTTTCATCCCTTAAGGCTGCTCATTCATGACTGTCTTCCCTGACTCTTGCCTCTGTGGGCTCCAGCATGAGAAAGTGCTGTTAGCCTCGAAAGGTCCACACTACTGAAAGCATTGCTGTGCATCAGCAATAGCACAGTAACTTCTCTTTGGCGCTGGAGTATCGGCAAAGAATGAAATCCTCCTTGTAAAGACTGACATCGCAGGCTCTCTCAAAAAACTGTGTGTTGATGCTGATGTAAGTAGAACAGAGTCTGAGCACAAAGAATCTTTGTGTTGCCAGCAGTTGGGAAACATCTTTTGTCGTCGGAACGTTGCAGAGTTGACATGAAAGTCAGAGAAGGAAACTAAATATCAAACACACATTGCCATGCTCACCTGACATGCACATGTCAGTCCTCTGTGACTGAACATAAGAAACCACCCACAGAAAGACAATGGATGTTTGGGGGCTACTGTTGGGTGGGGAGAAGAGGAAGAAAGAAAGAAAAAGAAGAAGCAATTCACCACCACTGACCACATCCCCATTACACGCTGAGAGAGAGAGATATTATTTACAATAATTGCAGCTACATTTCTCACACATGTTGGAAGAATGACAGAGGATAAGTTAATATTCAAAAAGGAAAGAATAATGGGTGACAGAGTGACCCCTCTGCGAATGCAATATAGATTCAATCAAAATGCATGTGCGGTGGTACATTTCAGAAAAAGAGAAGGGACTGAGTACTCAAGGGCTTGAGATGTTAGGGATTCCATTCCCATCACAGCGAGGGGCTTCATAGCAACATCCCTTAGAGACACATTCCTTGTGAGTAGGTAAACACCTGGTGTTAGCTAGATAAAGAAGTTGTACACCAAAGGATAACATTTAAACAGAAGGCGCTCCATCTGAAAACAGTTCGCAGGTACACAGGTGAAGGGCTTGCTTTTATAGCTACCATCAGAGGAACAGGAAAACAGAAAAATTTCCCTAGATAAATGCTAGAAATAGTTTCTGAGGCCCGTCAGCAGTGAAGATGGATTGATGAGGTTGGGTAGAAAGAGTGAAGCAGGAAGAGATAGATGTTCATTGTGTCCTCAGACTATGAAGTAGAAATTAATATGTAAACATTATGTCCCAAAAGGAGAGGAAATCATACTCTTTAAGAAGAAAAGTGAAGGCAATATGAGAAAGCTCTCAAGTCCACACAGTGCCTCAGCATTCTCCAAGAGAGGGTGATGTTGAGAGGGAGACAGGCGGACTCTCGAACAAGAATTCACTCCCAGTAGCTCAAGTGGGTTCTTGGCATCCTCAGACCCTCATCATTCGCAAATGTGCAGAAGGAGGTTTTAAATAACTCGTGAAAATGGCAAAGTCAAGTTTCAGATTTCAAAATATTTCAGTGGGAAGCAACCCAACAGCGCGACATCAAAACTCCCTTTTGCTGGCAATGTTTTCCTCCTGAGCTGCCTTTCTGGGACATAATGCAGAGCAAGTAGAACGTGGCTGTTCTTGCTTTCTCAGAGGCCGTATCAATGTTTACTTCTTTTTTTCCATTGTAGTTCTAAGTCAAGAATGAAAAAAGAATCACCTTATATACTGACAAAATAAAAAGTGAAAGATCAAATTATATATATATTTTTTTATATAATGGGACAATGGCAGCATACGCACGATGCCCTATGTGTCATTTCAGGGATAAATTCCTGTCAGAAATCTGGTAGTACCAGAATTAGACAGAAATGAGGAACTATGACAAAAGAATAAGGTTCACCTGGTTTTTAAATGTATGAAACAATAACTATTTTAACTCCATAACATTATTTAAAGATGAGACAATGAAATAACAAAAAAAGTTGAGAGAATGTGTTCATTACTTTATTATAAACTGAGAAAGTGGTTTTAATTAATGAGTTGCAGTTGTCGGCACAGCACATCACAACAATGTGACTGTCCAACTTTCTGAGAGAAAATGTACCAGAATCTGAATATTGTTACCACAGAAGTTGAGGGGTCCACATGAACCTGTTCCAACTGGAAAATTGATGAGGGAAAGATCAAACTGTGTTTCTGGGAAGTGAATTGAATTCCGACGTTCTGGAATAGGGCCACAGCTCTGACTTCACAGATGCTGCACTACCGCTTTGATTACTCAACTCTCTAGGCTACAGTGGCTCGAATTCTGCCACGGGCATCTTAACCTGTGCCCCAACTGTTTTATTGTCCTATTGCCACCTGTACACGAAGGCCAAAGCTGAGGGAATGGCTAGCTGCCATCATATTGATAGCTGAGGTCAAAAGAGTCACCAAGTCCCATTGGGCTGCTGGTGGAAGCAGTTCTTATCTGTCCTCATCTCAAGCCAATGACTGTCTTCTCATTAAAGGAGTTATGAGAACTCTCTGCCCCTAAAATAAAGACCCTCTCACAGCATAGCCGCTTCTGTTACCTAGTTGTTCCTAGCATTTTAGTTCACAGGAAATATGATCTTTTCAATTCTGTAAGCAGCATTAACCACCTGGAAGGCACATTTCCTGTAATTTCTCTTACTGTGTGTTTTTTAAACTGATGACCTAACCAATAAGTTATAGATGCTTAGATGAGCTGCCGGATAAGAGGGAACACTTTCTCTCTGTCCAACACTCTATCATTTATGTCATCATTTCTTTATGATTTGTGACAATGGGGAAAAGGATAAAGAAAGGAAAATTGGATTAGGAAGAACTCATTCTGTCCTGTATGATGATCAGAAAGACATCTCTGCTGTTCTATTTTGAATCTGACGTAAAAGGCTTTAGAACATATAAAACTCTAAAAAGAACAAAGACCTTGGAATCTTCTCACATCACATTGTGCTTTTTTCGTAGGCAATTACCCAACACATCAGGCTCGGTTGTAAGAGAGACAGTGGGGCAAATTCTAAAGTAATTCCAAAGTAAATGGAAGTCTCCCTTTATATATGTTACTTTTCCATTATTAGAAAGAAAGAAATGTTTTTCGAAAAAGGAGTGATTTTATGTTTAGTTCTATCATTTTGAATGATCTTGATCATGGCACTGTTCTTTATCCATCTCTACTTCTCTATCTGTAAAGGAAAGGAAGTGGACTAGTTAAACTCTGAGTTGTCTTTTAGCATTGAGACACCCAGGTTCCAAGTCATTGTCAAGTGCCAGTGGAGTTTATTGGAAAGAGAATAATATACATAGTTAATGTATTAAATTAGTACTCATGCTTCATTGCTGTTCCTGGGTGGCTCAAACAGAAAAGTGCTCCAGTCCTAACACATGAGTCATCATGACTCAGGATCGACTTGAAGGCAACTGGTCTTGTTAATGCTTCCTCATTTTGTGACATGGCATTGTCTTCGAGAGTGATCATATGCCTCTCTTTGTGTACACAGATAACAATTAGTTGCTACTTTTCATGATAACAAAATCTTCTTGTGGATATATTCTAAAACTAGTGAAAGGTCAGAGAAAGAGAGAAAGACCCTCAACAAGGTAGGTGGACACAGTGATTGTAACAATGGGCTTGAGCCTATCAGAAATTGTGACGATTGCACAGGACAAGACAGTGTATGGATCTGTTTGTTGTTCATAAGGTCCCCATGAGAGGTCGTCAACTTGACAGCACCTAACAACAACGTTATCTACCCATGATATGTAGACTAGACTTGGGCATAGATGTTTATCTGTCTTTTAGATGGTAGTTTAGAAATTGAGTGTATATTTATAAACTAAACAACAAGATGATTTTGTTAAGTGATGCTGAATTAAAATTTAAGCTGCTCTATAATGGAAAGGCTAATCACACATTTTAGAAGCAGGAGTGGCATCCGCTTCTGAAATAGCTTGCCTGCAGAAACCCTATGAACCTGGAGAAAGGATGGAAGTTATATAAGTGTTCAGGTCTTTCATTCACAGGGTTGCTATGAGTCGCCTATGACTCGACAGCACTTAACAACAACCATTGCACATTAGGTGTGTATAAGATCATGTTGAGGATGTACAAAGATTTTAAGAAAGCCTCGTTTCTACTCTACTGCTTGAATTCCTCATTTTGTTGAAAATTTGGATCTGTTCTCTGCTTACCATAGCCATTAGCATGTGTTCATAGCAATGAAATAACACAACTCCATCCCTGCCCTTTGAAGCTAACAAGTGTTAGGGCCAAAATAAAGTTAGCTAGGCCTGGGCAGTGACAGGAGATAACCAGTTTATGTTTGGAACAAGAAATATGACTAGTCTATCTCTGATTGTTAAACTGACTTGAAAAGAAATTGTGAGAGGCCTGATATTTGCAATAAGTCTTGTATTTGTGAAGTATATAAGTATAGAAATTGAGATTTTTAAATTATACTTGTAATGCTAATTTCTGTCCATTTGTATAATCCCAAAGCTGTGAAAGTTAGCCCAGTGTGGACTAAGCTTTTACCTTCACTAAACCCGCAATCTTAGCCAAACTTTTCCTGGAATCATAGCGAGTCTTCATGCCTCTTTTGGAAGAAGAAATAAATAAGTAATACAACCTATTATCTGGACTCTAGAAGAATAAACAAGGACCTGATTACCCAGTTTTGCTGGCAAATTAATGCCTGAACATGCCAACATTTTTAAATTCACAGTACAGAAAGACTGAATCCCTACTCCTGGTAGTCTTTGGGCTCCTTTGAGATACACAAATGTAGAAAGAGCATATGTAAAATAATGAGAAATATTTTAACGATGCCTAGTGATATTTACTCCTTCAAATTCCGTTAATTTATGAGAATGACTTGCAACTGTTAATGGATTAGAAAACGCGACATCACCAGTATAATAATTTCTGTGACAGTATTTACACATACAAAAAAAGAATGCATTGATAAATGAGTATATCTATTCATAGCTATTATTATTTATGTTATTATAATTTACATTTTCCAGAAATGTCTCCTTTGTTCATGAAAAGGGTGTACATAAATGACATTGCACTTCCCACCACTGATATTCCACTAAAAACCTAGCCTTACACAGTTGTTATGTACCATTCAGTTGGAACCAATCCTAGCTGATCCTCCAGTGAATTTCCCTAGACAGTTAATCACCTGGGATTAACTGTCTCCCGTGGAGCAGCAGGCAGATTCGAACCTTACATCTTTGCGTTGGCAGCGCAATTCCTTACCACTCACTAAGCCACCAGAGCTCCCTAAGTAGGAGATACTGTCCCTGGAAAGCTGCTCATGAAATCTCAACATCTGCTTCATAGACGGCCCAGATATGTTGCATTTTCTGATGGTATTAATCAGTCACATGGTGGCTGGTTAGACAAGAGAATTCATTGGTTGGGACCATTGGAGGACGTACCTCAGACTCAAAAGAGGAGATTGCCCTTCTTCCTACTGTGGAGCCACTGAGGCGTTCGAATCTCCAGAGATGAGCTACCACTGGAGCAGAAGTGCAACTCCATACAGACTCGGCAGCCAGAGCATTTGGGGGTCACCAGGGAGTTTTTTGTTGTCACAGCATAATTTGATCTTCCTTGACTAATAAATCAACTCAAGGGCATAGATTGACAGCTGTTGTTAAGTGCTGTCGAGTCGTAGGTGACTCTCAGAGACCCTATGAATGAAAGACCTGGACACTTGTGTAACTTGCGTTGTTTTTCTAAGTTCATAGAGTTTCCAGAGGCAAGCTATTTCGGAAGTGGACGCCACACCTGCTTCCAAGTCTGTTTTAATCTGGGAGCTCCACCAATTTCCTCAGGTGGTAAACCATAGGCTACTGCTAACCTGTATTAGCCAGGCCCCTCTGTTCAAGCCTTTGTCCTTCAGAAATGCTCATCCGTAGATTCCTTTTTAATGGATCCATCTATATATTATTTTCCAGTTAAACTTTTTATTTGCGAGAAAAATAGGTTCATTTAAAATTTTAAGAATAAAGAGATTCAAAATAAAATTTAAAAAATACAAAAAATGCAGCAGTAATACAGCAGTAATAATAATAATCTTTAGATGTGTAAAAACAATAATAAAGAAGTTCCACATATTCTTAACTCAATTTTTCACTATGATGACACTATAAAACTAGAAGACAATAGTAGATTTTTGATGTTGATAAAATTTTCTGGTCTTTTCTTTGTACCTGGGTGTATGTTTTCTTCCCCCATCCCTTTTTCAAATTTATTAATCTTAATGAACATTTACAGAGATTTTGGATTTCCATTCATTCACTTTTGCATTTTTCTTCCTGCCCACCCATCACCCAGATCCATCTATATTTTAATTCACTCCATTTTGTGTTTTCAGAAAGTTTCTTGTTATAGGGAAACAGTGGTACTTCAATAACAAGTGTATTATTAGATTCTTTTCTTTTGCTGCAAATGTATTCATGTACTACCTTTAAACTTTAAAACCGGGATGGGAAACGAAAGAAATCTCCGATCAGTTTCATACTTATGCCACTGCTTTGCTTGTAGGATCTGCTAAAATCCTGTCAACCCTTTAATGCACAGTTCAAATAGTGGTCCTTCTATTGATGCTGTCCTTAGTTCTTTCCCTGAAGGAGTATATATTCCCTCTTTGAACTCAGTGGTTGCTCAGGTATGAATGGCTCTGGCTTTGTCTTGGGCACAGAGCCCATGTTTTTTCTTAAATGGAAGACCTCTTACAAGTAAGAATTGTCATACTCCTTGTATAATTTGTCAGAAAAAATATCCAACACAATAAAAAAAAATCAATTGAATTTCTGAAATGACCAAGTAAATAGTTCTATTTCTCCCCTGTAAGCCCAGAATCAATAATTGATAGGAAAAAGATTGTCAAATACAACCATTTCTGAACTACAGACATACAGAAAATTACAAAGTGCTTTTTCCAAAAGAATTACCCACAAGTAAGACTAGTGAGTCTGTGGGATTTCAGTGCAGTGGTTTTGTAGTGTTGTTTGGACAGGAGGAATAAACACTAAGAATATGATACCAGAATGACCATAAAACTTCATTTATTGTTTTAGCAGAAATTTATTTTTTCTAAAAATATGAATGTACTTTTAACAACAAAAATGTTTTCTTAAGCACAGCTTACATGGATCAACATATGCATAGGGCTAGAAATGATGCTAATTTGCTTTTCAAACTTTCTAATATGATTAAGTCAAAGCTGCCATTATTATTCACTCGCAATGACATTTCACATCTTGTTGTTTCATCGCAGGTGCTAGCTACAAGCATGCACTACAGTTTTCAATGCTGCTGATGTTTTATATAAAGTCAATAATTTTGTAACATTTTCTGGTGTTTTAGCTATACTATTGTGGGAATTAACATTTATTACTCTATGCCAATAAACTTGAGAACAAAGTAGTAATTAATGGAGGAAAAAGAGAAAGAATTAAAAAGGCATGGTACAACTAATTCTACAGATTTTACCAGTTTTGTCTTTAGTATCACATTACATAATAAATACTACCTGTAAGCAATTGATGATTACATATCACATGTTATTCTATAATTAAAACTGATTCTGAACATTACTGAGGATCCTGCATTGTCTGATGCAGGAGAGGCTCCCTAGGGTAGGGCCAGGGGGTGAGGGCGCTGTGAGTTATCACACAGGCTAACATCAATCCTACAGACGCCGTTGTTTTTAGCTAAGAGTGCTCCCATTCCCCAACTACTCTCTTCTTCCAGCTCCATAACCATGATAATTCTACCACAATTGGAAAAAATCAATGAAAACTAGCAACTTCTCTGCTAGAGGGGCTAACATCTCTTAAAACTAAAGGTAAGAAATATTCTAACTCTGGAAACAACTCAGTCACCTCCGACGGATAAGTGGATAAATTTATGGTATATCCATGTAATGGAGTACTACACAGCAGTAAAAAAGAATGAGTTCTTGACATGTAGCAACATGAGTAGAACTGGAAATAATGTGACTGAATGAAAGAGGTCAGATTAAAAAATAATATAAACCATATAGTTCCATATGTTGTTGTTGTTGTTGTTGTTGATTGCCGTCGAGTCAAGCATGACTCATAGTGACTCTATGAACGAAAGACCTGAATCCTCTCTATAACTACCATCATTTCTCAAAGTTCATAGCGTTTCCAGAGGAATGTATGGTTACTTGTAGTATTGAATATCCTGTGTCCCAAAGGACAAATCTACCTTGGAGGAAGGGCAAACAGGGTGCCCTGGAAAGGCAGCAATGATGAAACTCTTTCATAATCTGAGTGTGTTGTTATCAGGGGCCAGGCTCTAGAAAAGGACATCATTTTTGGAAAGGTGGAGGATCAGCAAAAGCCAGGACAACCTGTAAAGACATAGATTGGCACAGTGGCTGTCACACAGGGATGGCGCGTATGGCAGAGTCCCTTAGGATGGTGCAGGCTAGAGCCAGGTTCTCATCTGTTGTTCATAGGGTCGTTGTGATTCCTAGTCAACTCCGCCGCACCGAACAACATACGGTTCTATTTGCATAAAATTCTAGGAAAAGCAAGTAGCTCTGTAGTGGTAGAAAGCATTTCAATGGAGATAGAGCTGAGAAAGGGGGGGAAAGAGTGATTACCTAGAGGCGTCAGGGAATTTCTGAAGGTGATGCATCTGTTCTCTGTCTTCTTGTGGTAATATATTATACATGTGCCAAAACTTAATCAGACTGGACACTTGAGAGACGACAATGGATGGTATGGAAATTGTACTCAATGACGACATTTAAAAATGACTTTATTTCAAAATTGTTGACAATGAATCTGCCACAAACCTATGTCATTTTTATCCTTTGGCTCCATTTTTCCACAAAGATTTAGGTCCCAAGGATACATATAAATGATAAGAATTTGTGGATTTTAATGGCAGACTCATACAATATTTATCTTTGTGTGATTCATTCATTTTATTCTGTATAATATCCTTCAGGTTGATCCTTGGAGCCAAGAAGAATGAAGAAAAATCACAGACACGTAGAAACAATGATTTTATAGCTCAGTGAATTCATATCATGACCTTCCATTGGGTTTGCAGGGCTATAAATCGTACAGGAGGAGATTGTCCTTCCAAATCCCAGGGAATCACTGATGGATTCAAATCACCAGAGAGGTGTAACTTTTGATTAAGAAGCAAAACTCCCTACAAACTGTGCTTCCAGAGTTCCCCATAACTAATAAATCAGAGCCCACAGCACTAATAAACCTCTTGAACCTCAATTTCCACAACCAGGAGACATTGTTTTGTTCCTGGCGGCATTGCTAACCACTATGAAAGGCATTACAACAGAGTGTCCGGGATAGACTGAAAATAAGAGTAAAACAAAATTGAAAGCCATCAAAATGGTCAGGCTTACAGCCTGACATTGATGGAACCCTCAAGACAATGTCCCTGAGCAGTTCTTCAAGCCTGCAACTGAACTCACGCCGGTGGCACAAGTTTTAGCCAAACAGCAGGAAAATTATACCCCAAATGTCAATGATACCACCAGGCAGGTACACAGTCCTTAGAACAATCAATCACACACTATCAGAAGCACAGCATTTGCCCAGGTAGAAAGGTCAGAAGGCAGAAAGGGAGTGGATAGAAGGATGAATAGAATAAGAATCACAGAGACATAGTGAGACGAATGCAAGTTCGTTGTGGGGACTGTAATCAATAGCAGAAAAGCAAACGCGTGACTGACTGAATGGAATAGCAGCCGGCTCTGTACACTTTCACTCGAAGCACAGTAACAAGTGAAAGGCAAAACTCCAAATTTATTGATCAGAGAAACCAGAGTCACTGCACGATAGAAGCAGTGGGTCTGTAATTTGCACGTGTTAAAAGAGTGTTAGAACTAGAATGTAGTCATTTCATTTATTCTTTCACATTTTACCTGATGAAACAGAGACTCAGAGAATGGAGCCAGACAGGCACTTGAGGACTTGCTTTTCTTTTATAAGATACAGGAAAACATACGTATTTAATATTCACTTTGGGGACTTTATCATTCATCTGGAACATTTCTATTTAGAAGAACCACAGGAACCATAATAATAAAACCAGTTATCTTTCTTCTATGAAGTTATATCCAGAAGTGCAAGAAGACTCAAACTCTGTATTTTAAAACATTTTGGCTCTTTATTTTTTGATTGTTTGTATACAGTTTTATTTTCATGGTATTTGCTTTGACTCCCTGACAGCCCAAACCTGTCTGTATTTGCCAGGAGGAGTGGAGATTTACTCTTATTGTTAGATGCTATCTAGTCAGCTCTGACCTATAACTGCCCTAGAAATACCAAGACAGGAACTTTGCCCTGTCTTGATTATGTGTCATCTTCATAGTCTCATCCTTGGTCAAGCCCATTTTTATAGTCACTGTGTCAGTCTGTCTCACTGAAGATCTTCCTCTCTTTCACTGACCCTCTACTCCCGAGGCATGATGTCTTTCCCCAAAGATTGGCCTTGCCTGATATCATGGCCAAAATATGTGACACAAAGTCTCAGCATCTCTGCCTCTCAGGAGCACTTCACCTGCTCTTCCTCCAAGACCAATTGGCTAGTTCTTTTGGCAGCCCAGGGGATATAGTCAACGGTCTTTGCCAAGGCCACAATTCAAGGGCATCAATTCTTCTTCAATCTTCCTTATTTAAAGTTCAACTTTTGCATGCATATGAAATGATTGAAAATACCACGGTCAAGGTTTTATCATTTATCCACATCTTTTCAATATGAATGCTGAGCAAATATTTTGAGAAGTGAAACTATATGAAAAATAATGTGGTATCAGGTTGGGTGGAAGACTCCTGAGCAACGTGCCGTATGCAGATGACCACGCTTGCAGAAAGTGAAGAAGACACGAAGCACTTACTGAAGAAGATGGGCAAAGAATATTAACCCACCCAGCACAGGATTTGGTGGTGGTGTTTTAGTGCTTAGTCTAATTTTGCTACCCTTTCCTACCACTCATGGCAACCCCATGTGTGTGTCAGAGAACTGAGCTACACAGAGTTTCAGTGTCAGATTTTAAAAGAATTTGGTCACAAGGCTCTTGTTACAAAATACCTGTGGATTAACTTGAACTTCCAACCTTTTCATTAGCATTTAACTTCATTAACCATTTGTGCTATCCAAGAAGTTCCCTAGAAGGGCATTCTCCTCCGGTTATAATGTATAGCTTTGGAAAGTCAGTGGAGCTTGAAAGGGGCTGAATGACAGCAAGCTTAGTTTTTCATTTGCTTGGTTTTTGAATTTTGTAATGGATGACAGAAAAGCACAGCTAGGAAAGTTCTCTTTGTGTAATAATCATCTCAACCTCTTTGCACAATGGAAAGCGCATTTGTCATACAGACCCAAATTCAGTCCCTGAATCTTCTGTATATGGATAATTTTCTTAACTATGCTACTCCTACCTTTTCTCATCTGTAAAATGGTGCTAATAATATCTACTCTATGGTGGAATCATCTCCAAATTTGGAACCAATATATGCCAATTCCATTTTACAATGAAAGGCTAGTAGTATACATGACATGCATGCACTCAGTAAGCTTAACTGTTATTATTTATTATGTTAAGGTCTTACACAAAACCACAAAGAAAAGGCATCCCTGCTAAGAGGAACACACCTCCAAACCCTTGGCAATTCTTCTTAGCCCATAAGGGCTGCTGATATTTTTTCCCTCAGTTTCCAGCTGTTTCCTTCTGCTCTAGCTGATACAGGGTAAGAACATTTCTGCAGAGGCAGCCAGGACTTGCATTGTGAACTTCCTCTTGGGCTGGGTGAGCTGCAGTTTGCTAACTTTTCTGCCAAAAAAAAAAAAAAAGGACATACGCTCTATCCAACATAAGTAAGCAAAGCATTTCATGGACATTGAGATCTGAATTAATTAATTTCTCTTTCTCTTCATAAATAAATAATTTTACATAGTATCGTTTCATTGTTCCCTCGGTTGCTTTCCTACAAGTGCTTTGTAATCTTTTATACACTATTTATCACAATGTATATGGATATTAGCTTATGCTGCTCCTGGAATGTCCATAATTAAGTTCCTAGGTTTTTAAGGTCAAAGACATGTTTTCTTCATTTAAGTATTCCCCGGAACCAATGACTGTATGTAGATGAAGTTCCATAATTATTGGTGGAGTTGAATGTTACAAATCCAAACTATACAGGATCAAGTCAGTGATACCCATCTGGTATGTCAGGAGTTCCTAGATTTCTTCGGGGTTATGTGACAGGCACAAAGGGCTAGTACCTTCCCTGAATTGAAGTGGAACAGATCCAGAAGTTGGAAAAATGTAATCTTACAAAGTTTGGTTTTAGACCTCAATGAGGAAGGCTATGCAAGGTAATGTCAGGATCAGGTTAGAAATGATTTAGTACTGTTGCAGCTAAGTAATATATTCAACCTGTAGAGTGGAGGTACAAGTCCTCTGAAATTAATCAGGAGAAACAAGATTGGCAACATTGATTTCTCAATCACATCTCTTTTACACACTGTTTCCCATTAAAACCAGGATCTTTTCAGAAACAGCTTGTAAAACTTGAACTTGATTATTAACAATCTACAGTCTTACAATAATCAATTCTATGTATTTTAACAAGTTACTTCTTAAGGAGTCCTCTAACCCTGAAATTCTAAAAAAAAAAAAATCTAAGATAATTTGAATCTACCCATCGGGAGTTTCCACTTAGTTAATAGCTACTTTTCTTTATAACTCATTTATTGATGAGTCTACACTGCTTAAGTACATTGGAATGAAATTATTTTATTCTAACAACTGCTACTAACTGGATTCAGTCAATAGTCTCCTAAGCATGTGGAAAACTCTCCCTTACTAACATTTCATCCATTTTATTCCTTTCTGTGTAAGTGTGTGTTGTGGAGGCACATGCTTTTCAGTTAATAAGTAATAGTGTTTATACTGTCACATCAATCCCAAAGGCATGCATTTCAAATCCACCAGCCATAGTCTCCTGTGTGATTTACTGTCTCTGAAAACCTGCCTGAAGGTCAGCTATGAGTAAGTTCCAACTGGATGCCAACAGCAACAACAAGTCATACAAAAGGAAAAGGACTTACGGAGTAGCCTGCAGGACTCTGCAGTCCTTTCCCTGTCTTTTACTTTTCTTTTTTATCTCCTTCATACTCTCCACTACCTCTCTCTCTGTGTCCCTCTCTCCCTCTGTCCCTCCCTCCTTCTCTCCTTCCCTCTCTCCCTCTCTCCCTGTCCCTCTCCCTCCCTCCTTCCCTTCCTCCCCCCCACCCCCCCCACCCCCCGCACCATATGTCTTCTCAGGCAGCTGTTAAAATGGAATGAAAAGTGTACTTTCAGCCTTGCTGAGGTTTGCTGGATAACAATATTCTCTCCACTTGAGTCTTACAACTAGTCAATCTTTTGGTCCATAAAGCTGTCCAAACACAAGCACTAGGCTTTAGATTACAGCAAATAATCACAAATATTTTTTGCTCTCTAACACTATTGGTGGATTCAGTTTAATTTAAAATCAGATGCTTGAATCACCACAAAATTTTTAAAAATACTTTTGCACAGCTTTGACCATCTTAAAAACTATCTTGTGAACATCTCTCTAAGAGTCCGAACTGGGTGACTATCTCCTGTCCACTGGAAAAAGGTAACTCATTAGATATTTTTTTTTTTAAATTACCCACAAAGTCAAGAAAAGGCGTCAATAGGAATATGATTTTATAGTTCTTCAGTAAGAAATCTAAGGATTTTGGCAAGAATTTCTTGGATTGAATATTAGTTGATGTGAAATCTTCTACTCCTAGCAGCCCTGTGTACAGCAGAAGCAAAGGCTGCCGGTCCTGCTCCATTCTCACACTCTCTGCTCTGCTTAAACTCATTTTTGTTTAACCATCTATTGGACAGCTTCACAATTATCAATTGTATGTATTCTAACAAGTTACTTGTCAAGTCTATAAGTCACTGTGTCACACTGAGGGCCTCCTTCTTTTTTGATGATGACCACTTTTCCAACATGCCATCCTCCTCCAGGGTTAAATTTTAAAAAGCCTTTCCTTCACCCCCCCACGCCCCCACCCCGCCCCCCACTGTATAAAAAACCCCAAACCTACGTATACAATCTAAATCTTATCCAGGCTATTCAACTGTTTGTTTCGATGACATGGTAAATCAGTGCTTGTCTCATTTTCAGAGATGCTGAATTTGATGCTCTGTAGTTGGACACAGATTTCTCTGTCATTGTCATCAAGTCGGAACTGACTCATAGACCCTCCTGTAGACTTTCAGAGGCAACCCCACAGGAGCAGATTGTCCATCTTTTTCCTGGGAGCAGCCGGAGGATTCAAACCAAGTGCCTTTGGGTTGCCAGGATAGCGCCTTACCCCTAGGCCACCAGAGCACTCTCTGCATAAGGATGAGAGTATTTATTCTTTGGGTTTTTTCTTTGGTGGTCTGAATAATCACTTGCCCTTGAACTGTAGTGTTGGAGAAGAGTGCTGAATATCCCATAGATTTCCAAAAGAACAGACAGATATACCTGGGAGAAGGTGCAGCCAGCGTGCTGTTGGGGACAAAGATGGTGAAGATCCTTCCCACATACTTTGGGCTCGAAGAGGTTATTCCGTGGAAAAGGAACATCATGCTTGGAAAGGTGAAGGTTTGGCAAAGAGAGAAAGACCCTCATCTAGGTGGACTGACACGGTGACTGGAGCAACGGGCCTGAATGTGTCCATCCTATGAGGATGGCACAGGACTGGACAAGGGTCAGGTATGTTGTTCGTGGGTCACTATGAGCTCTGCTTGACTAGACAGCACCTAACAATAGTTTGAATTCAGCATTGGGCTAACTGAAATATCTGTTCTTTAAACCCTTAGGAGAAGAATACGGCAGTCTATTTCTGTAAAGATTTACAGTCTAGGAAACCTTAAGAGACAATTCTACTCTGTCCTGTAGGGTCACTCGAGGTCAGAATTGGCTCAATGGCGCTGGGAGTTTTTGTTTTCTCCATCTGAGGTTTTCTTTCCATAGAACACACCCATGTTATTAACAGACTTTGCGCAATGCTTTTCCACCCCCAAACTAACTGCAAACACATCAAAAGGACAAGTGGCCTGAGGTTTGCTGACAACAAAGCCAATGTCATGGCAAATGGTTTTGGACTTACTCACCCTGTGGTTTGTAAGCGGTTGTGACTTTTCAGATCTTTGTTTTTGGAGAACCATTGTTAGCATCTGGACCATCCCATTCACTGATTACATGTTCCTGGAATGTCTGCCCCACCTCCCCTGTCTGAAATAAGAGGTTCATTTCACTCTCAAACACTTCTTAAACATAAAGAAAATCAATTTACTTAGAGTACAGGGACACTCTTGGTGTTTTCAATCTATCCTTTAGGTTATTATCATGGTAAGGAAAGGCTTCCCATGCAACCACTTTATGAATGGGAGGCAGACATGTATGGGAGGGAAGTTTGCTAATTTAATTGTTATCCAGTTCATTCGAACTGTTGGCAACTTTCTGTACAACAGAATAAAACGTCCCAACCCTGCACATGTTCAAGATCACTGGTGTGTTTAAATACATGACTGTATCTGCCCTGCAGAGTCCTCCCACCCAGAGACCTCATCTTCTAGCCATTAGATCTGACAGTGTTCTGTTGTGCTCCATTGACTTCTCATTGGCTAATTTCCGTATATCGCTCTTCCTAGTCTATCTTTGTCTGGAACCTGCACTGAAACCTAACCACCATGGATGCCCGTGCTGGTATCTGAAAGACTTGGGCACAATTTTGTGCAATGTAGCAATATTTAAGCCTCCACAGCAGGAGTAACTGACAGTGAAGAGGGAGAAGGGAAGATTGGAGACTCCCAAAGTCAATGTCTTGACTTTGTTTCTTAGATCAGATGATGATGATGGGAGTAATCGGCTCATAGTGGTCTGTCTGTTATCTCTAATTTATAGACATAAAATACAGAGAAAAATCTGATCTGACAGAATTACAACAAAGCAAGTGTCGCAGAGGACACTGGTGGGTGAACGTAAAAGATCAGAGGCCTTAATCTCACCTGACAACCCACGGAAGCAGAATAATTGACCCTCTTTACTACTTAGTTCATACAGGCTCCCTATCTATTTTCCACAATCTTCTCTCAGCCTTGCCTGGGCTGACAGCACTTATCTAAGGTGAGTCTACTGTTCTAATAGGGTCACTAATATACTCTGACACACCAGACTACTTAAAACTAGAGGCATTTACAAAGACACACCCCCACCCCAAATGCTAGAGATGTTAATGAGATGGTGTTTTTAAGGTGTTATAGTCATGGCCAGAAAAAAAAAAAAGATTTCATGAAGCACCATGTGGTTTACTTCTATGACTTTTCCTTTTTTCATTTTAACTTGCTCCTCCTTGGAAAATGCCAGCAATTCCCTACACACCCTCAGTCCAGGGGCTTTGAACTTGTTCATTCCACTTCAGCCCACTGCTGAGAACTGGCATTTCCACCAAATATACTGAATTGGAATCAATTTAACAAGATTCCCAGGTGCGTTTTTTAAGATTCCTTACAGATATCCTTACGTACACAGAAGAATCACTTTGGAATCTTGCTCAATACATTTTGATTCTGTTTCTCTAGGTGGAGCTGCAAGTTCTCAGCTAGGGGCTGAACCCCAGTGAACTGATTAGAAGCCCCAGTCTCACTGCTGCTTTAGGAGGGTAACAATAGTTGGGGGGTGGGAAAAACTAGAAATTAGTAAACACCTAACCCCACACCTCCTTGTTGATGAGACATTCTACCTTTCTTTCATTCTCCTCTCCATCAACGGTGCTGAGTTGAAATAATAGAACTCTATTTTCAAAAGCTGAAATTATTCTGTGAATTGCTTTCTATTTAAAAGAAAACACTATCCTTTTTTTTTTTCATTTCAGGTGTTGAAATTTAAAACTCTTAACATTTTGTGTTTAGAAATCTTTCTTTTGTTTACGCTCAAGTCCACACACTGCCATCCTAGCCTGACAAGCCTGGTAGAGGAAGCTGTTTTTCAGCTATCGGAGATACACTATGCAACTTACCCTTGTTTCACCATTCCCCTCCTTCTACTCATCAAAGTGTGCCAAGTTCCACCGTGGCTTGTCCCATTAACTTGTTTGGGCAAATGTTCATAAAGTGTTTCTAATTTAACCCTTGCTACTCTTGGGAGAAATACAAATCAAGCTTTATCATAGACAACCTAGCAAGACTTTAGGAGGCTACGACCCACCATTGCCAAGTGCAGCAAACACGTGGTGGAAATCAGAGTCTGAAGTTGCCAAGTACAAAGCTGAACCCTCAACAGATTTCTTCAGAATGTACCCCACTTCCTAGCAGCTACCAAATTCAGAAATATTGTTTCAAAATGATCTAAGCATGTGGGTTCTTGATTAATTCTTTTATAGAATTTTTCTTTAATTCTAAAAACATTTACTAGTGTATTCTAACCAGCATGTCAGTTCTGGGAAGATGAGAAGAAAATCAACTTTCTTTCCTTTAAGAAAATCCTAAAGAGAGTAGGCAGACAGACACTGGGAAGGCTAATATTAACATACAAGGCAGACTCAGAGCCAAGTAGAGATACGGGCAGCAAGTGATGGAGATGAGAAAATGCTGTTTATTCTGGTTGACAGAAAGACACTCCCAGACATGATGACATTTGCTATCGGCTCTTGGTGATTTGAGGATAGAGAGTGCAGGATGGAACGTCCCAAGCTCCCAGAACAAGCTACGAGGTGAAGGATGGGGGACTTAAAAGTCTATGCCTCCTTAGAAGATGCTCTGTTATCTGGTGTTGAAGATTGTAGCAGGAGAGATCATTAAATCAATCAACAGTTGGAATTTTCTCTGTGTAAGACATTCAGTTATGACAGGACACAGGTCCTCAAAGTCAATTACAGAGCAGCACACACACATATACACCCAATTGTCCTCTTACCTACAACGTGCTTTGTTAAAGTAGATAGTTCTCTTCAGGGTTTTAAATACCAAGATGTAGAAAAGATCCTGGGATGGGTTTGTGTAGATTGAAATTGAGTAGTAAGTTATGCACCTCTTGGCTGAGTAAATAAAATATCAGCGAAGTTAGAAGCCATTTCCACACACAGGACTCAAGACACAAAGGGAAAGAGCCGGAGATGATGAGCTAAGCTTGGCCTCTTGATAGGGGGCTGCCTTCTACAGGGATTGACAGCCAACCGGGGGCTGGAAACAGGGAGGAGATGAAACCGCACCTGTTGAAGCACCCACAGAGGAGAAATAGCGTGGATCTCCTACTTTTCTCAGGTTCTTGTTGCCATCAGGACCTCCTTCCAAATCTACCTAGAATCTGGTTGGAAAAGAAACCTGGAAATAAAGTTTGCAGGATTAGCACTCTGCAATATAGAGCGAAGGATTGTTGCTGTTAGACGCAACCCTGTAAACGACAGATCTGAACTTCGTCCTATCCTGTGCCGTCCGCATCATCTCTGACACACTTGAGCCCATTGCTGCATTTACTGTGTCAACCCCTCTTGTTGAGAGTCTTCCTCTCTTCTGCTGTCCCTCCACTTTTCCAAGCACAGTGTCCCTCTCCAATGAATAGCTGGAAGAAGGAGAAGCACATATCTCTAGCAAAACTTATGTTTATTTATCTGTAGGTAAAATGACACCAAACCCAACTCACTGCCACCAATTCAGTCCAGTGTTATAGAGACCCTTCATCAGGTCTCCAAGGCTGTAAGTCTTCATGGGAGGAGACTGGCCATCTTCTCCCAAGAAGCGGCTGTTAAATGCAAATCACTAATTTTTTGGTTAGCAACACAACACGCAATCAACTATGCCACCAGAGCTCTTTGTATAGTAATATATCATGTATGTGAGACTCATGTGTGAAGCAGTTGGATTCTAGTGGGTAGCTGCTCTTGCTTTACTTGAAAGTCAGGTGTAAACTATTCGGTAGTTTTTATTTTATTCACAATCATGTGTGAACTGATTGGATTTACTGGATTTAGCTAACAAGCAACTGTGGGCTGGAAACATTTTGTTAATTGTGTTTGAGATGAACATTCTTCTAAGTGGTACAGCACTGGTCTGTCAGTTTACTGTACTTAAGTAACTTGCTATGATGCTGAATGCTGTGCCATTGGTGTGCCAAATGTCATAATCATTATACATGGTGGACAGTGTTTAGTGGAGCCCACAGATTAAGACTGGTTTGGGAGCAGGATTGGCATTCACTTCCTAACTAGCATGTCTTTGGAAACTCTGTGAATATTAGAGAAACAATGATAGTTATAAAACCAGGGTTCAGATCTTCTGTTCATAGGGTCACTGTGAGTCGTGCTCTACTCAGCAGCACTTAACAACTAAAAATACATGACAACAGTTTTGTAGAGTAACTGTTCTCAGATATGGGAGACATGGAAGTCCTCCTTCCCATGACTATCAGGTCTTGCCTTGCAAGTATGAATATTTCACTTATAGTTCTACTTACTCATTCCACACATTCAGTCAAAGCCCCAACCAGCTGGTGCCCAGTTGTAAATCTTTATGTGCTTTCCAGCCACCTTTCTTCTCCTGTGAAGCGGCTGGTGCATTGTAATTGTGGACTTCCCAGTTAGCTGCCCAGCATGTCACACATTTTCCTACCAGGACTCCTAAAAGTCCAGTGGGAGTTAGGATTTTAAAGCGAGAAGCATTTCATACACCATGTGTTTGGCCTTTTTGACACTAACATTTAGGCAGTCAGTTTAAAGTTCATGATTTTGACAAATCTCCTCCCACGCCATTTGCTACCACTGAAAACCTGTTGGAGAGTCAGCTCTGAGTTCAAAACAACACCACAACCAACAGCATGTAAATTTTACTAGATAGAGAGAGCTCTGATGGCCTAGTAGTAAGAAGCTATGCTGCTACGAAGTTTGAAGTCTTGTAGTTCAAATCCACTAGCTGCTCTACAGGAGAAAGCTGGGCAATCTCCTCTCATATGATTTACTGCCAATGAAAACCCACTGGAGGGTCAGCTATGGCTCAGTTAGGACGTAACTATACATAACACAGCAATCCAGTGGCTCGGTACAACAAGCACTCTGTTGGCTTCAAGCATAACAGAGATTGTGAGGATGGCACAGGATAGGACAAGGTTCCCCCTGTCACTCATGGGGTCACTATGAGTCCTAGTTGACTCCATGGTATCTAACTATGAAAATGACAATTTAATCTAGTTTTCACACACCTTTCTCACAATCTAACTTGCCACATGGGATCATTTCTGGTGTCTTGTAAATGCTAAAGGAAAACCACTTTTTCTTTCTTTACTTACACTCATGCACACTCAACCCAGGGATCCTGATGCAAGTGTGCTGATTAAACAGTTTGCTAATGAACTCACAGGAGTGGAGTCTGCAAGTGACAGATGATTTATCTCATGTTTCCATTTGCTTCGCTTTCCGCAGCATTGCTGAGCAACCTTAGCAAAGTATTCAGTGCGAAGGGGTCGCCCATTAGTTAATTTATGGCAAGATGAATATGTTTTCCCTTCATCAAGTCACATTGACTTTAAAGTCCATAAAATACTTTTACTCATGTTGCTGTTAATTGCAGAACCCCTAGTAATCTGCCAAGGATAATGACATTTGCCACTTTTGATCAGTGCTCTGCTCTCAAGCAACTTGTGCAGACTCTTGCTGAGAAAAGAAAGAACATATTAAAGGGATTATACCACATTTGCTGTATGTCAAGTACTAAGTCAAGCTGAGATCAGAGAGGGTGATAACGCCATGATCCATCTTTGTGGCCCAAAAATAAACACTCAAAATGCATCATGACTTTGAAAGTTATTATTTATCCATACATTTTTCTCCTTAGTGTGTTAGCATCTCATCCTCACCAACAGTGAGCCTGCTGGATGGTTAAGACTTTTATTTCTGTTTGAAATTAAGAGTAATAATGTGAAAGCTGGATGCCAAAAATGAAGATCGGCTGAGAGTTGATGCATTTGAATTGTGATGTTGGTGAAGAGTAAGTAGACGATGAACTTCCAGAAGAACCAACAACTTCCTCTTGGTTGAAGTACAGCCAGAAATCTCCTTAGACTAGTAAAGAGTGTGAGACTTTGTTTTCCTTCTTTGGACACATCATGAGGTAAGACCAATCACTAGAAAAGGCCATCACATTTGGCAAAGTAGAGAGTGAATGAATAAGACAAACACTCCATGAAGTGGGCTCACAACTATGGACTTAAGCATACCCGAGTTGGTGCAGGATAGGGTGAGGTTTCAGTCTGTTATATGGAAGTTACCACAAGTTGGAACCAATCCAACTGCAATTAGCAACAGCAATGGTTAAATCCAAGGTGACTGATTCATAAAGGATTTAGGTGCACCTGAGTGAAGTAGACAGATGGGTGTTGTGGCAAATGAAACACCACATTGATCCCAATGGAAGAAGCGATTTCTTAACATCAGGTCATAACTCACTGCCAGAACAAACTCAGAGCAGGCTCTCTATTGGGTTTCCTAGACTGTAAATGAGATAAGAGATTACCAGACTTTCTCCCATAGAGCCTCTGGTTGGTGCGAGCTGCCACAGAGGCATAACTTCAATCTAGTACCACATATCTCTACTGACCATGGACCAAACTTCCTTCAACTCAATACTTGTTGCTGTTCGGTGCTGTCAAGTTAGAACTGACTCACAGCTGACCCTTCAGCAGACTTTTAGAGGCTATAAATGACAAGGGAAGAGATTGCTCAACTTTCTCACCACTTGTTATGTGCCACCGTTGTATTCTTCCTCTATGCCTATCTAATCTATATGCAAAGCTGGACTTGATGAAGAAGAATATGGCATCAGGATTGGAGGAAGACTCATAAACAACCTACATTATGCAGATTGCACGGTCTTACTTGTTGAAAGTGAGGAGAATTTGAGGCGGAAGATCAAAGAATACAGCCTTCAATATGAATTGCATTCAGCATAAAGAAAACACAAATCCTCACCGTTGTGCCAATAGAAAACATCATGATAGAGAAAAGAATTTAATTGCCAACTACTTTTTTTTCTATAATTATATTTTATTAATTTTCATAAACATTTACAGAGATTTGGGGTTTCCATTCATTCATTGTTGCACTTTTCTCTCTACCCTCCTCCCAGTTTGTTCTTGTCCAAATGCCACAGTGCTTGTCAAAGCCAGTTCTGATTAATCTTCTTTGTCAGTGTGTCCTTTGCCA
>NW_006399764.1:24521309-24531874 GCF_000299155.1 Elephantulus edwardii | reverse complement strand
CTGTCCTTCCACCCTTCAAAGCATGATGTCTTTCTCCTAAGACTAGTCCCTACTTGCCAGGTGCCCAAAGTATGTGAGATGGAGCTTCAACATCCTTGTCTCCAGGGAGCTGCTTGGTTTCACTCTTTCCAGGACAGACCTCTTGTTCTCCTTGCAGTCTATGGTATGGTCAATATTTTTCTCCAGCACAACTCAATGGCATTGATTCATCAATCATCCTTAGTCTTTGTCCAGCTCCCTGATTTATAGAAAGCAATTGTGAGGAACATAACCTGTATTAGGCACACCTTAGACACCAGACTGACATCATTGCTCTTTAGTACTCTATAGAGTTCCCTGACAGCATATTTTCCCATGTTTTGATTTCCTGACTGCTGGTGCTAAAAGTGTTGATTGTGGAACCAAGTAAACTGAGATGATAAACAATCTCAGTCTCTTCTCCATCCATCATGAAGCTGTCAATTGGTCCAGTGGTGAGAATCTTTGTTTTCTTGATGTTGACCTTTAATCCATGTTGAAGACTACAGTCCTTGACCTTCTATAGCAAAGTCTCATTTCCTCAGTTTCAGCAAGCAACAATGCTGTATCATGTGCATAACACAGCTTGTTGGTGACTCTTCCTCCAATTCTGATGCCACATTCCTCTTCAGAATGTCCAGCCTTCCAAATGACCTGTTCTGCATATAAATTGAAACGATATGGAGATAAGCTGCATCCCTGACACATATCTTTCCTGATCCTGAGCCATGCAGTGTTTCCCTGCTCTGTTCTGACTGCTGCTTCCTGGTCCAAGTACAATCAAGTGTTCTGGATTCCCATTTTTGTCAATGTTAGCCACAATTTGTTGTGATCCACAAACTCAAATGCCTAGTCAGTGAAACACAGATTGACATTCCTCTGGTACTCTCTACTTTCAGCCAAGACCCATCTAATGTTGGTTAAAACGTCCTTAGTGCCACAGCCTCTTCTGAACCCAGCTTGCACATCTGGCAGTTCTCAGTACCTTTCAATAGTTTCTGGATAATCTTCAGCAGGATCTTGCTTCTGTTTGATATTAGTGATTTTGTTCAATAATTTCGACACTCTTAAGGTCACCCTTTGTTGTTTTAATGGAAATCAATATAGAACTCTTCCAGTCAGTTGGCCAGGAAGTTTTCCTCCAGATTTCTTGGCATAGGGCTGTTCTAAGTTACACTTGACTCAATAGCACCTAACAACAATTGTCTAGGTACACTGCCACCACCTCGTGACTTAGCCCGTTTTAAATTATATCTCTAACAATCAGAGATATAAAGCTTGCATGTTTATTTCTTGGTGAAAGGTATAAATATGGCCCTTGTGTGCATAATTTAGGGAGCTCTGGCGGCTTAATGGTAGGTAATAAGTTGCACTGCCAAGCCGAAGACACACGATATGAATCCACCAGGTGCTCTATGGGAGAAGGTCCTCTCATGCAAGTGACTGTCTCTGAAAACCTATGGGAGGGTCAGCTATGGGTTAGTTCTGACTCAACATAATAACATTCATGATTTAAGAATGAAATTTCTTTACAATTGTTAATTTATTATTTTTTTTCTTCTCTTTGAAAAAGCAGAGATTTAGGTAGCAATTTTACATTTTCAAGATGAATATAACCTTTAAGATTTTGCTGTTGAGTGGACTGAGAACTAATTCCTTCTTAACCATATAATTGTTACTCGGATATAAAAGAAACAAGAGATGGGTACAGCATTGGTGTGGCATCCTCACAGATGACCCAAGTCAGAGAAGTCTTTAGAGTTGGCCTTGTCCATTAATCTTCAAGCTTTATTTTAACAGGGGGACCAGTATCTTTTCCTCAGCAGACAAGAAGAATTTGGCTGTAAGAGTTACTGCAGAAAGCAGATAAGTGCAGGGTGCCTCTGTCTGAGGCTAAAACCTGAGCCCCCTCTTATTCCTTAAGGTAAAAAGAAGGATTGTTTTAGGATCTTGCAACTCCTCTGAGCAGCTTTAATAACACCAAGACCCACATGCTACAGATATTGAAACTGAGCCCCAGAAAGGCTGTGACTTCTATTATACTGTCAAGTTAATGTGCAGAAACACCACCTCTTGAATGTTTAATAGTGATGATGAGTGGATTCTTAATGGCCTTATCCAATTTGTGGATTAGTCTTGCCATCTGTTTCATCTATTCTTCTCTAAGGCTGCCTGCCCCGTGGCTATTTCACACTCATTAATAGCTCCATCAGAGGTCTAGTAAAGGGAAAAGAAGATGGAAACTCAAATCCCTTATTAGATCTTATCTAAAGGAAGAAAGATTGAAAATAATGAGCATGGCAAGTTTGTGTGTCAGTGCTGGCTGGTCGGGAGTGCTGCCAGGCCTGCCCCTGGTCTGTTTGTAGACAGACTGCCCCCTACAGCTATGTGTTACCACTCGCCATAGGGCGAGCCAGAGCCATGACTGGACCAAGCGTGGAACAGAGCAAGCCCAGCGCGAAGATGAAGTCCATTATCGCACTCGGTCTTGCTTAGATCGACACTGTATAGTGGGCTATGACTTCGCTCTTGGTCCTCTCTATTCTTTTCTCTTTTTTAGAAAGTATGACGGTTTCTCAGTGTTCCTGATGTCCAGCAACTTGTTTTAATTTTAATGCAATCAGTGTTGATCTTTCGTCCTCCTGTATCCACAATCATGAAATACACACACACACACACACACACACGGAAATCTGTTATCAAGGACCTCTCCAAGGTACTAAAGAGCAATGATACCAGTTTTAAAAAGTGCACTTGATTCAAGTCATAGTCTTTTAAATATTTGTTATATATCTATAACTTCTGAAGCTCTGTCTCACATACTTTGGGCATGTTGCCAGGAGGGACCAGTCCTTGGAAAAGGCCCTCATGCTCAAAAGGGTAGAGGAACAGTGCAGAGGAGGAAGACCCTGAATGAGATGATTTGACTCAGTGACCGGAGTTATGGTGTTTCAGAGACAATGAGGTGGGCTCAAGATAAGGCAGGGTTCAGAGCTATTGTATGTAGGATCGCTATGAGTTCACAAGTGACTCAACAGCACATAATAACAACAACAACATCTGAAACTTGCACAGTGCATAAGGATGATAGAAGAATGATTGATGTCTTTGATTTGTGTGTGTATGTGTGTTAGAGACGACTACTGAATACTCCCTCCACTGCCAAAAGAACAAATGTCTGGAGAAAGTACAGTTAGGGTTCTCCTTAGAGACCCCGTTGTCTCACATTCTTTGGGCCTGTTGTTAGGAAGACCCAGTCCTTGATAAAGGACTCATGTTTGGACAGGTAGAAAGGTGGAAAGGTAGAGGGTGAGTTGTTGTTGTTGTTGTTGTTGTTGTTATGTGCCGTCGAGTTGCTTGCGAGTCATAGTGACCCTATGTACAGCAGCCCTAAACTCTGCTCTATCCTGTGCCAATCGCACCATCTCCGACACACCCATCCCGATTACCCCAATCACTGAATCAATTCACCTCATAGGGGGCCTTCCCCTTCTGCGCTGTCCCTCCACCCTACCAAGCATGATGTCCCTCTCCAAGGACTTGTCCCTCCTTGCAACATGTCCAAAGTATGTCAGATGGAGCCTTAGAATCCTTGCCTCCAAGGAACAGCCTGGTTTAACCCTTTCCAGGATGAATCCGTTTGTTTTCCTAGCAGTCCATGATACACCAATACTGTTCTCCAGCAACACAGCTCAAAGGCATCAATTCTCCTTCTATCCTTCCTAGTCATTGTAGAAGAGAGAAAGACCCTCAACCAGATGGATTGACACAGTGACTGCAGCAATGGGCTCAAGCGTGTCAGAGACGATGAAGATGGCACAGGATTGAACGGGGTTCAGATCCATTGTTCACAGGGTAACTGTGTGTTGTAGCTGACTCCATGGTACATAACAACACCACCAGCTTTGTGAGTTGAAAATGACAACCACCTCAGGTTTGGCTTGGTGTGTCGTTAGTTTCCATTTTTTTCCCATTCTCACTCATGGTGGCCCCCCCAAGTGTGCAGAAAAGAATTGCTTCATAGGATTGGTTTGCATGGCTGTGACCTCTCAGAAGCAGATTGCATGGCCAGACTTCTAAGGCACTTCTGAGTGACCTTGAACCTCCAATCCTTTGGTTAATAGATTGTAGAAACCTCAAGTGCTTTACAAGTAAGTCTATATTAAGACATAAAGTAAATAGTGAAGAGAAGATTATGGAAACAAGAGAAGATTAATGAAATTATCGGCTGTGTGAGGATGAATTTACACATGTATGTTCCCTGATTTCAGTCAGTCTTTCTTTCACTTACTTGATATATTTACTTTGATTGCTAACTGTCAAGTTAATTTCGATTAATGGCCATTGCAAAGTGTCATAGTTGAGCTCTGCTACAAAAGGTTTTCAATGCTAGACTTGAGCTACCAAGCTTTGAGAGAGCAGAAAAGTGCATTACTTATTTGTCCAACCCAGTAATATGAGTATATATGCATATATGTACGCAAAACTCATATACGTATACATACATATGCATGCACAAAAGTTAAGCTATGTGATTTTATTTTACATACACATATAAGTGAATTAGTTTGAACAGACTTTTAGTTGCTATAACAAAGCTAAATAGCATACGTTAGAAATTTCCTTCTTCAAAAACGAGACAAGGCCGTAGGCATTTTCTGGCCTTACTAGTCATTACCTGAGGCATCTTGTGATCTTGTCTCTGTAAGGGCAATAGAAGTAGCATTGGTTTACTGGCAACATGCTTTTAACAGTTCACCATAGTCTCCTGCCATATATAAGAAGTCATTTAAACTGCCTTCCCCCAAATAGCTATCTCTCACTCAAGCGTAGCTAATACATTTGTTCTTTTCTTCTGGAAGATTGTATGTTCTTTGGAAATGGGAATTGAGTCTGGTATAATTTACCTCAAAAGGTCTTCAGATGTGTAGACAGTGGTTATTAGCTGTTTGCTATTACCACATAGGACAGAACAAGGAGAAATTGCTTCAAGGGAAAGTAGGTAATCAGATAAGTTGGTCTAGTATTAGACTCATTTATTGAAGGAGCTCATTGAATCTTCCTTCTTTACAGTATTTCAAATAAAGTAGAAAATTGTATGTTCAGGCTGCCTTGGAAGAAGTTCTGCCTGGATGTAAGCACTTAAATTCTGAAAGAAATTATTTTCTTTAATTTAGATTAATTCAACTGTGCGGTTTACCTCTTCCTTAACAAAGAACAGGCGGAGATGGTTGTAAAATGTCATTGCATTTAATCCATCCGTGCTCTGCCTTCTCTATTATTCTCTTGAAATGAATTAGAGAGAGTCCTCTGGCATTATCTGCAAATATTATATATATCTTATTCACTAGTAACTCACTCCATAGATATCTGTCAATTAATAATTATTACTGTTGTTGCTGTTAGGTGCCATCTAGTCAACTGTGACTTACGGCAGCCCTGTCAGCAACAGGTCGGAACCTTGCCCCATCCTGTGCCGTCCTCATGACCTCTGGCACGCTCAAGCCCGTTGTGGGAATCACTGTGGCAATCCAGCTCACTGAGGATCTTTCTTTTGCTGACCCTCTGTTTTCTAGAATGACTTTACTCTCCAAAGACTTCTTCTTCCTGAAATTAGGACCAGAGTACGTGAGACAACGTTTCACCATCTTTTCCTCTAAGGAGCACTTTGGTTGCACCTCCTTCAAGACAGATTTGTTTGTTCTTTTTCCATTCCATGGGTATTGCAGAGTCTTCACTGACACCACAACTGAAGGGCATAAATTCTTACGGTATACTTATTTACTGACCAACATTCAGAAACATTGTGAACAATTGAAAAGACCATAGCTTCTACCAGGTATGTCTTGGAATTTAAGCTGAATTTTTCGTTCTTTACAACTTTGGAAAGGTCTTTGGCAACAGATTTTCCCAATGAAACATATCTTCAAATTTTCTGGCTTCTGCTACTATGGATATTATTGTGCATCCAAGTAAGCTGAAGTCATTGGCAATGTCAGTCCTTTCTCCATCTGTAATCCTGTTGCCTATTGGTCCCAAGGTGAGAATGGCTGAAAGCAAACAATAGCAAAAAAATGTTTACTGTGTCTTATTGATTATGAAAATGTATTTCACTGTGTGTATAACAAATTATGACTAATTCCCAGGACATTTAATTGTGCTATTGCAAAAGCTACACATAGGCCAACAAACAGAACAAGGCCTAGTATTAGACTCATTTATTGAAGGAGCTCATTGAATCTTCCTTCTTTACAGTATTTCAAATAGAGTAGAAAATTGCATGTTCAGGCCTTGTTTAAAATCAGGAAAGAGATGTGTAAGGGTATCCTTTCTCCTTATTTATTCAATCTGTATGTTGAAAAAATATGGAGAAGCTGGACTATATGAAGGAGAATTTGGCATGTGGATTGGAAGAAGACTCATCAAAAACCTGTGTTGACACAATCTTTATGGCAGAAAGTGAAGAAAGTGGAAGTGAAGAAAGTGAAAGTGAAGAAGCATATATTACTGTTATTGTTCTTACATGCTGTCATACATGCTAAATGTCATTACATACTACAACTCATAGCAACCCTATGCACTTCTAAAGCCTACCCTATCCTGAGCCAGTCTCACTGACTTCAAACCACCTACCCCCATGATTCCCTGTTTGGGAGAGTGGAGGGACGGTGCAGGAGAGGAAGACCTTCGATGAGATGGATCGATTCTGTGAGTGGAGTGGTGGGAATGAATGTGTTTGAGACAGTGAGGTTGGCACAGGATAGAACGGCGTTTAGGGCTCTTGTACATAGAGTCACTATGAGTTACAATTGACTCAATGACACATAACAACAACAACAACAACCCCTATGACCCCAGTTAATGTGTCAATCCATCTCATCCTAGTTCTTCTCCTGATCTGTCCCCTGTCTTTCTGAGCATGATTTCCTTCTCCAAGGAACAGTTCCTCTTGGCCACATGCCTAAAGCATGTGAGAGTGAGCTAACGTCAAAATCCTTGCCTTCAAGGAGAAACTTGGTTTCACCCTCTCTAAGACAGACCTGTTTGGTGTCTTAGTGGTCCATAGTATGTTCAATATTCTTCTTCAGCACCACAACTCAAAGGTATCAATTCTTCATCTATTATAATTAGCCATTGTCCAGCTTTCTGAAGCATAGCAAGTAATCATGAAGACCATGGTCTGGTTTAGACGAACTTTAGTCTCTAGACTGACATAATTGCTTCTCAGGACTCTGGAGAGGTTCCTGACCACAGATTTTCCCACTGAAATTCATTTCCTGACTGCTGATGCCAAGAGTACTGATTGTACCCACTGCTCTTGCGTTGATAATGACTGGTGGTGATCTTTCATTAGTTTCTGAGGTTATAAATCTTTACAGGAGGAGAATGATGTAGCATTCTCCCACAGAACAGCTGGTAGTTTTGCACCACTGACCTTATGGTTAACTACCCAACATGAACTGTATTATGCCACTAGACTCTTCAAGTATTGATTGTACAAGTGTGATCATCAGAAAATTATGCTGGGTTATGAGACCCTGGTTATGATACAAACATGGTTAATGTAAGGTAACTTGACCAACCTCCTGAAGCTCAATGAGTTACATGCCTCTGAAGTTCAAAACAATGAGACCCAGACACCTTCTAATTGGGGAAATTTGCTGATATTCTCTATTGCTATACTTTGATGACAATCAGCACCTAGACACAAAGATGTGGTGCTGAGATGCTGTGACTTTAAAAACTCTACAGGTAATCAACTCAAGCAGACTAGCCTTTACCCTTTTAGAAATTACCTACATGATTGAATGCCAATATCCTTTATGTCTGGGCAGATGATATGACCCTTAAAAGTAACAATGAAGTTTATGTCTATTTTTTTTTTCATGTGTCCTATAAGCAGGCGAATGGTGGAGTCAAGTTGAGCAGATACTCAGAGCATGTGGAACTTAGCCTTGAAGGCACATTCTCAGAGATAGCCACTGACCCTCCATTTCCTGATTGAACACAATACCACCTAAAGAGGAGAGGGGAGCAACATCACCAATGAGAGTGTTAAGAGTTTGATGGGGCACTTTTGTGATTGATTCCTGTGTTGCTATGAGCCAGACACTGAATACGATCTGTATAACCCAACCAAACCACGTGCATTGTCATTGTGTTGATTCTGACTCAAAGTGACCATGTGGGGCAGAGTTTTTGGAAAATCATGGTGTTCCCACGGAATGAAGGTAGACTTGTCATGTCCTTCTCACATGAACAACCTGGTGGGTTCAAGGCACTGACCTTTTGGTTAACAGCACTTAACATTGCTCCATCAGGGATCCTTCAACTATCTTATACCTACTTCCAATCTTCACAGTCACCACAGAAAACATTACCCCTATTACAGTGGTGAGGAAGTACAATATAGAACATAAAAGTATATTGGTTGGATCTAGTACGACACGTGATAATTCATTCAACAAATAGTAAGACTTAAATAATTAGAAATGATCCATCATCAGGAAATAACAACTCTTTTTAATCAGATAAAGACTGCCTCTCTCTAAGCTTCTATTGAGAAGCCATGAGCACAATCAAGGCATGGGACCTTTATGGCGAAAAGAGTGAGGCACTCTTATACAGCTGGCCAATCTGGAGGTGGGCTTCCCCAGCTGTGCACCATCAAGGTGACAGGCAGTGTGGCTTCCCAGCTCTCCAAAACCCGAGGTGTCCCAAAATCCACTGCCTTGTTCTCACTGTTACCAAGCGGAGTCAGAAGGAGAACTCCAGGAAGTTCTAGGAGGTCAAGAAGTACAAACCACTGGGTCTGCAGCCCATGAAAACACGTGCCATGTGCCAAAGGCCCAGCAAGCATGAGGGGAGCCTGAAGACCAAGAAACAGGTGAAAAGAGCACCAGTGCCAACGAGGGGTGTGGGGGTGTGGGGTGGGGATATGCAGTCAGGGCTCAACTTCTCACACATATCCAACACAAAACTACTGGGAAGGGGAGAGGGAATTCTCTTTTTAAAAAGCATACTGGATAGAATTAGTTATCTGCCTATATACTCTGGGTGTGTTATCAGGATGGACTGAAGAAGGAAATCCTGTTTGGTAAAGTAAAGCTTCAGCAAAAGAGAGAAAACCTTTCAACAAGATATGCTGACTTTCAGCAGTGGCTCCAACAGTGGGCTCAAACCTGGCACCCATTGTGCAGAGAGCACAGGACTGGCTGGTGTTGTGTTCTGTTCTGTGGTACATAGGGAGGTTCTGAGCTTGGAATGACTCACCAGCACCTAACAACCACAGCATCTGTTAACATAGGGCACGCAAGTGCCAGCCTCTTGATGAGTCATAAGGTTAGTTTTGTTTGTTTTTCTATCTAGGAAGTGACTGCCCCCCTGACGTTAGGTCCATGTCTATTCTTTGGCATAGGTTGAGCCACATTGGTGTTTGAAAAGGAACAAAGAACTGAAGACTTGGGAGTTATACCAACCTCTATCAGACCAGTGATCCTTGTCATTTTTATGTTCTGAAGTTTTGTTCCACATTTTCCTCACACTTTGGAATCTTCTATTGTGTTCCCTTTCAGACTGGCCAGCAGTGATAGTTGGAGCACCACATAGTTCTGCTGGTTTCAGGGTCCAAGAAGTTGAAGTTCATGTGGTTCATTAGTTCTCTGGACTCATTTCTATAGATCTTTGCATTTCGCCCTTTTCTTTTGGACAGGGAGAGACTAATAGCTGAACTTAGACAGGTGCTTACAAGAATTTATGACTACAGTAGAGCCACAACTCACTAGGAGGACGTAGAGCATTGTCTTTGTGGCCTCTGTCATGCCAATTGACCTTGATGTTCCCACATCCATGCCCCTGAGGCCCTATAGGTATTATAGCTTCTTATTCAGACAATAGTCCATCGTGGATTTCCCTAATCAAGCAATTCTTCAAACAGCTTCTGAAGAATCCAGTAGGAAGTATCTTGGAAGTAACCTGGCTTTTCTTTGCTTAAAGCCCTGGGAAATTCTCCATTCAGATGGTAACAGGGAGAGGGAACACGGAGTCATGTGTAGCATTAGTTATAGTTTCCACGTTCCATTGCCCAGAACACGGTATGACTGCACCAAAGTACAAGGGTAGGAGATATATTCCAGCCGTAAAGGAGGAAAATAGCAACACCTTAGGTAATAATTATCTGGTCTTTACCACACTCAACCAAAGTGACACAATTCATCTGTAGGGGAGTCGGCGTTCAAAATATTTAAGCTACAAAGTTGGATGATGTGAACATATATTCATGCGGTGGAATACTGCAATAGCTTCAAAGATAACAATGTTCATTGGGGAAAAAGGCTCTCAGTCTTTTGGTAGGAACCGAGCAAGTATGCTGGAGCCAAGGAAGGTATTATTTGATATGCAAATACCAATTGACATATTTCAACAAACAGACACTGCCCTGGATGTGCTCACTAAGTTGTGCCAAGAAATCTGGAGAACAGCCAGCTGGCCCACTCACTGGAAAAGATCGATATTTGTTCCATTCCAAAGGAAGGTGACCCAACAGA
>NW_006399764.1:24516606-24520062 GCF_000299155.1 Elephantulus edwardii | reverse complement strand
CAACAATATAATGAGTAATGAAGACCTTCTTAGAGACTAAATGAAGAACTAGGAGATTATGAGAATCTTTGTTACTCTGCCAGGATAAGTAATGACATCACTTCTTGTTGTTATGGGCTGTCAAGTCATCTGTGAACAATTGAGACCCTTTATACAGCAGCTCTGAACCCAGCCCTGTCCTGAGCCAGTCTCACTAATTCCAACACACCAACTGCCATTGCCCCAGTTACTGTATCATTTCATTTCATCAAGTTTCTCCCTCTCCTATGCTGTCCATCCACCTTTCCAAGCATAAGGTCCTTCTCCAAGGACTGGTCTATCATGACCACATGCCCAAAGTATGTGAGATGGAGCTCCGAAACTCTAGCCTCTAAGGAGAAAATCGGTTTCACTCTCTCCAAGACAGACCTATTCTTGACAGTCCATGGTATGTTCAAAGCTCTTCTCCAGCACCACAACTTGAAGACATGGATTCTACTTCTGCCATCCTTAGTCATTGTCCAGCTCTCTGATGTGTAACAAGTAATTACAAAGACCATGACCTGGATTAGCCTCACCTTAGTTTCTAGACTGAAATAGTTGCTTTTCAGCACTCTGAAGAAGTCTCTAACTGTAGATTTTCCCACTGCAATTAATCTTTTGATTTCCTGACTGCTGGTGTTGTGGAGCTAAGCAAGCTGTAATTGTTAACAACTCAAATCTCTTCTCCATCCATCATGATGCTTCCCATTGGCCCATTGATGAGAATCTTTGTCTTCTTGATGTTGAGCTTCAATCAATATTGAAGACTACAGTACTTGACTTTCTGCAGCAAGCACTTCAGGTCTTCTTCAGTTTCAACAAACAAGGTTGTGTCATCTGCATGACGTAGGTTGTTGATGAGTCTTCCTCCAATCTGATGCCACATTCCTCTTCATAAAGCCCTGCTTCCCAAATGATCTGTTCTGCATATAGATTGTGAAGGTATGGAGGCAGGCTGCATCCCTGACGTACTCCTTTCCTGATTTTGAACCATGCAGTGTTTCCCTGCTCTGTTCTGAGTACTGCTTCCTGGTAGTTAACCTTTCACATTCAAGGGCAACTAACTTATCACTAAGTAGAACAATCTACAAATGTGAGCTAGTGGTTTTATGATTTACTGAGAAATCATACAATCTCATGAAAGAATCTTAGTCATGGGCCATATCATGGCTATGAATCCCTTACATACCCAGAATGAGCTCAGGGTCCTCACAAATGTATCTAGAGAGGGGAGCTCTGGTGGCCTAGTGGCAAGAAGCTGCACTGCAATCCCAGAGATACACGGTTCTAATCCACCAGATGCTCTGCCAGAGAAGAGGGACTGTCTCCTCCTGTACCAGGCAGATCCGATTTGACGGTACTATGGAGTATTTGACTATGGAGTATCATGTTTGCTTTGTCTGTGGTATACTTGTTGTTGTTTTGTTGTTGATTGTCTTCGAGTTGAGGACAACTCATAACGACCCTATAAATAAAAAGCCTGAAGCCCTTTTGCAACTATTGACACTTATCAAAGTTCCTAGAGTTTCCAGAGGCATGTTATTTAGGAAGTGAATGCCACTCCTGCTTATTACTTGGAATTAGTCAAATAGATTGTGTAGAAGCAGAAGTTCTCCAGGCTTGGATTAAGGGCATGGCACCAAAAAAACTGAATCACGTCTATGATGTAAGAGGACCATACGTACCATGGGCCTCTTGGATTCCATCTGCACAATAATGTAAATAACACAGAAGCATCTGGAACCCAATTAAGAGAGTTACTTTCAGAAGATTTTAAATCTGGGAAGACAAAATATCTAAGATTTTATTTACCATACAAAAATCCCAATTTGAATCTTCAGGCTGTGTGATAAGTTTTATTTTTTAAAAAAATAATCTCTACTGATCCATTTTTTAAATGGCATCTTTGTTTTCCTCTGAAGGTTTTCTTTTTTTTTATGTCTCTATCTCTTTGGTAAATATACAAGCTTTGATCTACTGCTTTCTTTATCTCTGTCTAGTTTGGTTATTCGATTTCTTTGGGGACCACAATGACGGCTCATGTCGTAGCTCCTGATGATGATGCTCTTTGTAGAGCAGAGCCCTTGATAGCCCGACCTCCACGGTGAATGTGGCTGATTGCCCAGCCAAAGTGCCAAAACTATTCTCCAAAATCGGTTCCATTTGTCTTTAATTAAAACTCAAAGTGCAGGCTTCTTGGCCTTTGCAAAGAGTCTGCCTCACAGACATGTCCTACCGTCACAGCGGCCTCTTCTGAGATGTCATTGGATTCTGGGCCCAGAAAAAGCTTGCAACACTCCTGAATCCACAAAGACAGAAAGCGGCAAGAGGTAACTGCAATACCTTTCTGTTCTTTAACTAAAGCTAACTTGGGGATCATTACTGGAGGGAGACTAATTTGGCAGCTGCCAGCACGAAGGGCAGATCCTGTGCTGACTGCAGGCCAAATGGGCCCGGTGCCTCACCCCGGCAGTTCTTCTGTGTTTCCCACACCTCAAAACCGGCTGCAGCTTACAAATAAAACTCTGCTCTTGTCTTTATCCAAAGAGAGCTGTCTTTTCATGTCCTTCTCCTACAAGAGCTTTGACAACATCTCAGAGCTAACTGCTCTATCAAATACCAATTATTTATTATTCACATGCTCTATCAAAAGTTTGTAAGCACATGAAAGAAGTACAAGATGCTTATGGCCACAAACAGCCTTCAACCGAGTTGTTGGGATGAAATTTCCATTTATGAAACTACTGGCATAAGTGAAATATTTTATATGCAAAAGAGTGAAATATTTAAAAATAATTGGATTTTATTATTACTGAATTAGAGTACAATCTTGATCATGATAGTAATAAAAAGGCTTCAGGCCTTTTGTTCATAGGGTCACTATGAGTCCTCGACTCGATGGCAATGAATAACAACATTGATCATGAAGTTGACTTCAATAAGAATAAACCAATCTAGAGGTACAGCAAGAATGTTTCCTAGAGGAGAGAATTCGTGCACATACTCTGGACTTGTATGTTACCAGGAGCGCAGGATCCCTGACAAGGATGTGAGATGGAGTGACATGAGAGCCAACTTAGAAATGCCGGTGAGAACGGCACAAGGATGCAGAAGCACTTTATTCCGCTCTGGGCAGGGTCACTATGAGTGAGAAACAACTCAACAGCCTGTTAACGTCAGTGTAACCACAACATACGTGTATGAGTGGAGCTACACAAAAGAGATCAGTAAAAAAAAAAAATTACAACGGTATTCCACTGTATGAATATACCATAGTTTTTCGATCCATTCATTTGCTGATAGATCCATTTTGTGTGATCCTGGAGGATATTATGCTGAGTGAAATATCTCAGTCACAAAGGACAAATACGGCATGTTGTTGTTGTTGTTATGTGCCGTCGAGTCATTTGCGACTCATAGCGACCCTATGCACAA
>NW_006399764.1:24505694-24515536 GCF_000299155.1 Elephantulus edwardii | reverse complement strand
TTAATGTGCATAATAAGAACAGCTCCAGAAAGAAATGGTGTTCAAGAAGTTTTGTAATTTGTCCTCCTCCACTTTTTCTTTCAACCTATTTGATGGGAAAATAACTCAGGTCTCTGGGCTTTCTAAAAAAAATGTGGTGTCAGGCTTGGGGGAGACTCATCAACCTGTAATACACAGATGACACAACTTTGTTGAAAAGAAGCCAAATTAAATCAAGTCAACACTGTCAGCTGTCAAGTAGGAACCAAATCAGAGAGGACCATCCGCTGGCTTTTTAAAGCTGTACTTCACACGAGATTGTCCATCTTTCTCTTGTGTAGTCTCTGGTGGGTTTGAACTGCCAGACTTTGTGTTAGCAATGCTGAAGATCAATAGGAGTCAGATGTATTTAAGAGGATCAAAGAGTATGGATTAGTATGTCAATACCAAGAAACAAAAATCCTCACAAGTGGACCAAAAGCAACATGATAGATACAGAAAAGATGTCATTTGTCAAGGATTTCATTTTCTTTTGATTGGCCCACAGTCACCATCAATAAAACCAGTACTTAAGAAATCAAAGAAATATTGCTGTGGGTAAACGTACTGCCCAGGACTTCTGCCAAATGCCCGAGAACGAGAACGGGGCCACTCTAAAGTCTGAGATGGACCTGCCCCAAGTGGTGATATTTTTTAATTGCTTCATATGCATGTGAAAGTTGGACAATGAGGAAGGGAAAAACAAACAAATAAACAAAAGAGTAATGTCTTTGAATTGGGATTGAGGGTATCAGGAACTGTGATAAGAACAAGCAAATGTACCTTGAACAGTGCTTCTTAAAAATAGGAATGATAGACTTCAACCCATGTATGTTGGACATGCTATTAGGAAGTGTTAGTACTTGGAAAAGGGAGCCCTGGTGGCCTAGTAGTAAGAAACTGCACTGCAATTCCAAAGGCATGTGGTTCAAATTCACTTTTTTTTTTTTAACTGCTTCTGAAAACCCACTGGAGGGTCAGCTATGGGTTGATTCAAGCTCACTGGTACACAACAATAGTGCTTGTAAAAGGGCATCATCAAAGTAGTAACAGAAGCTTTAAGAGATGCTTGGATATTAAAGAATCTGCTGAATAGATACCTTATTATTGTAAAGTGTTCAGAGATGCTGATATAATAATTAATAAACTACAAACTCATTATAATGAGTGTTGTTGAATCAATAGTAGATTTTGGGGTGAATTTTAACCCCATTCTGGCTACTGGGTATTCATCTCATCCTATTTCTTAAATCATCCCTTCCCTAGAACACAGTAATAATTTTAGTAATTCGCACTCTAATTTTCCGGTAGTTAGAACCTTGCTGAGCAATATTTATATTTTTATATATTTTTGGTGTATGAGGTGACTTCTAGGGAAATTATCATTTGAAAAAAATCATTGTCCTTTTTGAATGGAAGTTTACGGGAAGGTTGGGCTTTCTTTCATTCTTTGTTGTGCATTTCCCTCCCCCTCATCCAGTTCACATTGTAATGCACCTCTTGTCCAGATTGTTAATTGTACAATGTTTAATTATACATTCCTTTCAGACAGTCTTTCCCCTCATCTGTTCCTGTGTGTTTATTATCTATCCACTCTTATCTTGTTTTTCCCCTATGCCCCCTGTTAATCCCATTTTATAACAGCAGTGTTATGTAGAATTTATCCTTTTGTGATTGAGATATTTCACTCAGCATAATGTCTTCCAGGCTCACCCAGGTTGTGTGATGCTTTACAAGTTCATTGTGTTAATTGCATTGTGTGAACATACCACAGTGTTTTAATCCATTCATTTGTTGATGGGTGGTTGGACAGCTTCCATCTCTTCACTACTGTGCATAGCACAGCAATAAGCATGAGTGTGCATACACCTGTTTGAGTACACCTCTGGCTTTCCTAGGGTATATTCTCAGTTGTGTGGTAGCTGAGCCAAGTGGTATTTCTATCTCCAACCTTTCGAGAAAGTGCCAGATCGCTTTCCATAGTGATTGTACCATTTTACACTCCCGTTTTCCAATCTCTCCACAACTTTGCCAGCATTCGTTGTTTGCTGCCCTGTCGAACTTTGCTATTGTTGCTGGGGTGAGATATTATCTCATAGTTACTTTGATTTGCATCTCTCTGATACCTGAGATTTTGACCGTTTCTTTATGTGTTTGTTCGCATCCTGGCTCCAGTCATTAACAGAAGGGATGGACCGAGGGGTGGGGGGAGGGGAAGAAAGGATGGAAAGAGGGTGAGAAGGAGGAAAGAGAGGACGAGAGGAAGTAAAAAGGAGGAAAGGGAGAGGGAATAAAAACAAAGAGGGAAGGAAAAGGGAAAAGAGAGAGAAGGAAGAAAAGATGGACTGGAGAGAAAGAAGATAGCTGTTGATTAAATCTCAGTTACACTAAAGGAGATAAATCTATTTATTTTCGTGTTTGTTGTCTTCACATAAGAAACTTGTAAAATATCTTAGGTAGAGTTTTAAGATGTGTCTGTCTTCTCTCTGGAGGAAAATAAATCAGTCCAGGATTTACTGTTAATTCCATGTAGGATAAATTGCTTGTACCTTAGATATTTTTTAAATTTTTTTAGAAAAAGAAGAAGAAATAAAGATCAACATAAAGTTGCAGTCCGAGCAAGCCTTAGTGGGTTCATTATGGACAAGTAGTCAGTAAGAGATCTGAAAGAGAAGTTGGGAGAAGAACCAGTGAAACATAAAACACTTAAAATTCTTAGATTTTTAAAAGATAATGAGCTTAGAGATTAGAACGTATTATCATAGCATGCAAGTAAGAGTTCATCATCATCATCTTGTGGTGTACCTTCCGTTAAATCATTCCATTTTTTTCCAGACTTCTGGTTCTTTGGAGGTAGGATTTGAATTTACTGACATTCAGTAGATCTTAGTTGACTGACAACCAAGTGTTGGCATCTTCTGAGACAGTCTCCTTCCGGCTGTGTTCCCACCTCACAACTGGAAACTATGGTCTTCAGTTTTCATCTTTCAGGTGAAGGGTCCCGTACATGAGGAGCTTTGCTTTAGTACAAACCTTCATTTTCAACCGCTACTTACCGCTCCCTGAGAACCCCACACACATTGAGAAAGTTGTGAATTCTTCGCTTACTCTCAACCATGTCTGGAATAGACTCTGAAAATTTTAAGAATAGTGAAGTGTTTGGCAGATTTTCCAAAGGAATCCCAGGAACTGAGAAAATGATGCCATAATATTACCTAGTGAAACAAATCGAAGACAGCTCCTCAACCCCACTTTTTTTCCTCTAAAAGAAAGAACCAGAATAACTGAGATTAAATCCCAGCTCTTCTGTAAATCAAGGGCATGTGGCATTACCCTTTGTGATGATCAATTGTCTCACATCTGACGTGCAAAGGAAGGTATTAGTGAACAAATAAGATAGTATCTATGAAAGTTTTCTGTAAATACCTGGAGCTTTACCCAAAGTCTCGAGAGTTGAACTCAACTGGATGTCACCTCACAACAACCAAGTGGAGACAGAAATCTCCCCAAGAGTAATTCAATAGTAAGAATCTGTGGTGTGAGGTACAAGGGTGTACTCCATCAAGCTGTTTCAGAACGTGTAAGATTGATAGATAACCTTTCGGAAGACTTGGTTGAAACATTGACTTGATAATGGCCAGGAGTCCTTCGTGTAGAATGCAGTGGCCACGGGCACTTGTTGTTTCGTGGAAGATTTTCTATGGTCAGAAGGATGTCTAGTCCTGCCTGGGTTCCCTTGGTGAAAGCAGGGAGCCTCAAAGCAGATCTGCTCCAAACGGGAAAAGAAAATGGCCGAGAGCTGAGATGCTGTGCGAATTTCAATTCTTGACTCCTAGCCAGCATTTAGGGAGTTCAGAGATGGGGTTTTAACTGCAGTGCCTTTATTTTCTCCAAAGAGCAATTTGGGGAATGGCGAGTTGGCATTTGCAAGAGGTTAAAAGAAAAAGAAAATTGTTACCCTGCTGTGAATTTGTTCGTGTGCCTGTTTTATGTTTTCAAATAACAGCCTGTGGCTTTATTCAATATAATTGTGAACTGTATTTATGAGAGGTTGAGAGAGAGAAGTTTCTTAATTTAAAAAGTGTTTGAAGGGCCTATGACAGGGGCAGCGATTTTTTTTTTTTTTTTAGTGCAAACTGTGCTTTTCTGGCACCTGAGATCAGTTCATTATATAGAAACAGTTTTACCAGCCCGTACACCACATGGACATTTTGTGTCCATTAATGGCACTTAAGATAAAAAGCAAAGAGCAAGAATGTTCTGTTTGGTCAACTCTTCGCTTTACAAGCTAACTCAGAGACCACCCACCACGGTGGGTTGGGATTTGCAAGTGAAAGATTGGCTCCATCTGTTGCTTGTCAAGACAGATCATCCATCTTCGAGACTCGGCAGCACCCAGCACTCTCTTGGCACGTCACAAACAATCGATTTCTCTTGCACTAAAATAACTGGAATACAATTTATATGATTACGGCTTTGGTCACCCTCTGGGGGAGCTAATTGTGCATCTTAAAGACAGTTTGGCTGCTATTTAATAACAAAGGACTTGGCTCTGCCAGGCATGTTGACTGCTGATCAGAAGGCTAGAGGTTTGAATCCACTCGCTTCTCTGAAGGAGAAAGATACGGCAATGGATGTCGCGAAGACTCCCAGCCTTGGCAGTTCTACAAGGTCGTTCTACTCTGACCTAGAGAGTTGCTGTGAATTGGAATCAACTCGTTGGCAACGGTACTGAGTTGATCACTGTTGTTGATGTAACTAATTTCAAGTGTGTACGCAATGGATTACCAAAAGAGCAAACTCAGTCCGGATGCCCTTAGAAACAAGTGTTGTGAGACTTCATGTCACGCGCTCAGGGCGTGTGGTCAGGAGGGGCTAATCTCCAGCAAAGGATGTGGAGCTTGAAAAAGTGGAGGGTCAGTGGGGAAGACAGTTGACACAGTGGCTGCAACAATGCACAGCAGTGATTGTGAGGGGACACAGGGAGGGGCGTGACTTTGCTTGATTGTACTTTGGGTTCTTGTGGGCTAGAGTTGAAATGCTGGCACCTAACCTTGACCATCTCAAATATGAGTATGAAGGGCAGAAACGTATAGAAATGTTCTCTTTCAGTACAATTTTTTACCGAGAGCTCATTATGTGGTGGGCGTGATTCTGTGGACAGTAGGAAACAGTGCGGAAGTCAGGTGGTAAGCCATCAGCCATGAGGAATCTGCAACAGTGTGATCTGCCCAAGAGAGGCTGGAGCCGGATGTGGGTAGGAAATACACCTGGTGTCATGAGGGCTATGCCATCCTTCCTCGGGATGTGGCATGTGTGACCAGATGAGGGCTGGCGGGGCCTGCTTGCAGATCCCAGTAACTGGCCTTCCCTAGGTCAGTGCTGACGGTTCCTGCCAAGTGGATCTGGTTCTTGGCGGCAGTGTCTTGTCACTGTCCCGTCTTTACTGTTACTGGGGTCTTTGAACCCATTGTTGTGACCCTGTGTGGTCTGAGTGCCTCCCGATGTGGGAATATCTGACAAGGGTCTGTGATGCTTAGGATTCTCATTGGCTAATTTTTTAAGCTTGGAAGCAGGAGTGGCATCCACTTCCGTAATAGCTTGCCTCCGGAAACCCTATGAACCTGGAGAGAGAATGAAAGACACACAAGTGTGGAGAACTTTCCTTCATAGGGTCGCTATGAGTTGCCTGTGACTCAACGACACTTAACAACAACACAATTTTTGAAGCAGGCTGTCAGGCCTTCCTCCTGTCTGGTCACAATGTGGAAGCTCTGCTGAATCTTTTCCCTTGTAGGTGAGCCAGCAGGAACTGGAAATGCTGGTGACACATCTCCCTGGTACCGCAGATACTCGCATGCATTCACAGAGCCACACGTCACAGTGGTGCTTCCACAGATGGTGGCAGTCTTGGCGTTGTCCCAGGATGGAACATTAATGTGACCCCTGCAAGGTTTTCAACTTTGGCACGAAGGGCATTTGGAACTGGATAATTCTTTGCTTTGGGGCTGAGGGTGTCTGTCCTTTGTATGGTAGGATCTCCAGCAAGATCTCTGGCCTCTCCCCACTAGGTGCCAGCAGCACAGTGCCCCCTTAGTTCTGGCAACCAAAAGGATCAGTCTGTAGTAGATCTTTGCAGTGCTTTTCCCTCAAGGCTAAAATCTCACTCACTCACAATCAGAAACCACTGGATTATTACAAGAGAAAGGCGGTCATGGTTTTGCACAGCATCAAAAGTTTTGGGAGAGCTCAGTGGTTCTTTCTAAGCAGCATTTCCCCAAAAGCATTACTGGCTACACATTTTGCCTCCCTGCATTGGGCATGTCAGCTGTCAGGGGCTTCTTCAACTTACTGGAGAGTAACGATGCATCTGATTCAGGTGAGGGTCCTTTCAGTGACCTGCTACATTTGTGAAAGCCGAACAGTGAATAAGGATGACAGAAGAAGAGTTGATGCTTCTGACCTGTAGTGTTGGAGAAGAGTATTGAACATCCCACAGATAGCCAAAAGAACAAAGAGATATGTCTTGGAGAGGATGCAGCCAGAATGCTCCATGGAGACAAGGATGACAAAGCTTCATCGCTCTTGAGCTTGTTGTTAGGAGAGGCTATTTCTTGGAGAGGGATATCATGCTTGGAAAGCTGGAGAGTCAATGAAAGAAAGGAAGCTCCTCAATGAAATGAATTCACATGGTAACTACAGTAATGGATACCAGAGAGATAAGTTTGACACAGGATAGGATAGCATGCATACCTGTCATAGGTGACATGCATCATACTTAACTTGACAGCACCTAAGAACAATAATCCATCTACCAAAAGTTATTGTCAGAAAGTTATTATCTGTATACATAAATAATAAGGCTCCAATATCTACCTCTAATCTTTAGTGTGATTTGTGTTCCCTCTTCTAAACCCCAGAGGTTTATCTCACTATTTCTCTACTGGAAATGGCCAGCAAAATTATGTAACTTTGATTTAATCAGGTGAATTTTCTAAACTCGTTGTTGTTGTTCTTGGGTTACCATCAAGCTGGAACCGACCCATAGCTGACCTTCTGGTGGGTTTTCAGAGAGAGAGAGAGAGAAACAGTTAATCACACGGAGGAGATTGCCCATCCTTCTCCCTTACCTAAACTTACAAGTGAATTTTCTAATAAGTATTTAGAATGAATAGAATATAGTGCTTTATTAAAAATTCATAAAAGGTAACACTTGATATATTTCATTAAGTATTCATTCGACCTAAAAATACAATGACAGAGAGTTTGGAAGACGGTTGGATTTTGGAATATTTATTTACTTTAAATATTTGTACATTTAAGAACGTTTATCTGAAATATGTAGATTTAATATCAGTTACAATGATAACTAGTAAGAAAAATATATATAAATAGATCAAGTACTAGTTATTATGTGTGTGAAAGTCGAACTGCATGTCATAAAGTGTTCAGGGGTGAATGGCAGGCCTTTCTTTGGCAATGCCTTTGGGTAAACTTGGACCACTAATCGTCCGGTTACTGGTTGAGCATGGCAACCATCTGTGCTACTCAGGGGCTCTACATTAATAATAATCCACAGCCGTTGTGTTGATCCCGTATCATAGTGACCCTCCATTAGGTTTCATAGGAGACGGTCCATCTTTCTTCGGATATGCTTGCACCACCAGGGTCCTTGCAAGAATTAAAGAACTCCTGTTTCCTAGTAATAGAAGTAGAAAACAACCCAAGAAGTTAGTCTTTGGGAGTACATCTCAGGCATTTTAGTGTCCAGTTTTCTCTCCTGATATGTAGGATTCTGACATTTCTTATCTATGAAGTATTCTTAGCATAAAACTAGTGGCTGATTAACTTCCATGGTAGGATAGTAGAAGCTAGAGAACTCGGGCAGAGAGGGTAGGATAGAATGAAGCGAAGACTCCAGAGACCTCTGTCTTGAAGACAAAGTCAGAAACCTGTCCAGCAAACTGTCAGCTGCTCTCCATTTGAGTTCCCCAACGTCTCCGACACAACGACTTACTCTGGGTCACTTGGAAGTCCTTCAACAAATGATTTCTACTTGGCACATAGATCAGGCATTTGAATTTTTTACCCTTCATCACTCAACCCATATGCATCAGAATAATGACTAAAAATAAGCCTTACCAACAATGTCTGTTAGCTTGGGGAATCGATTTCTTCAGGAGCGGAAATTTCAAGAGAGGAGAGATAATTGAGCCCAAGAATAGACTGCCAGGGGACTCTCTCCATTCCTGGAGAACAGAGAGGAGAGGATGCGTGGCCATCTGCCGGGTGGGCCAGATGCAGCCCTGTCTGGGCTGCTGGGCTCCTGGGCTCCCTGGCTGCTCTCGGCATTTAGGACTTTTTGAGAAGGCGAAAAGAGCACTATGGATCTTTTTTAGTATTATGAATCTGTGCTTTGCTTTTAAAAAAGTTTCCTTGTTTATGTTAAATTGCAAGGTTGTTAATACATGTCTGTCACAAGAGTCTAAAGTTCTAAAACATCCCCTTTTCTATACATACTCTGGTTCCACCCCTCAGATGGAAAGGTTCCCAGTGTGGAGTATACCATGCCATACCACACCACACCATACCATACCATACCACACCATACCATGCCATACCACACCATACCATACCATACCATACCATCACCATACCATACCATACCATACCATACCACACCATACCACACCATACCATACCATACCACACCATACCACACCATACCATACCACACCATACCATACCATACCACACCACACCATACCATACCATACCATACCATCACCATACCATCACCATACCACACCATACCACACCATACCATACCATACCATACCATACCATCACCATACCATACCATCACCATACCACACCATACCACACCATACCACACCACACCATACCATACCACACCATACCACACCATACCATACCACACCATACCACACCATACCATACCATACCATTACCATACCACACCATACCATCACCACACCACACCATACCATACCACACCATACCACACCATACCACACCATACCATACCATCACCATACCACACCATACCATCACCATACCATACCACACCATACCACACCATACCATACCACACCATACCACACCATACCATACCATACCATCACCATACCACACCATACCATCACCACACCACACCATACCATACCACACCATACCATACCATACCATCACCATACCACACCATACCATCACCACACCACACCATACCATACCACACCATACCACACCATACCACACCATACCATACCATACCATCACCATACCACACCATACCATCACCATACCATACCATCACCATACCATACCATACCATACCATACCATACCATCACCATACCATACCATACCACACCATACCATCACCATACCATACCATCACCATACCATACCATACCACACCATACCATACCATCACCATACCACACCATACCATCACCATACCATACCATCACCATACCACATCATACCATACCATACCATACCACACCATCACCATACCATACCATCACCATACCATACCATACCATCACCATACCACACCATACCATACCATACCATACCATACCACACCATACCATACCACACCACACCATACCATACCATACCATACCATACCATACCATACCATCACCATACCACACCACACCACACCATACCACACCATACCACACCATACCATACCATACCATCACCATACCACACCATACCATCACCATACCATACCATACCATCACCATACCATACCATACCATACCATCACCATACCACACCACACCACACCAT
>NW_006399764.1:24499685-24505594 GCF_000299155.1 Elephantulus edwardii | reverse complement strand
CATACCATACCATACCATACCATACCACACCATACCATACCATCACCATACCATACCATACCACACCATACCATACCATCACCATACCATACCATACCACACCATACCACACCATACCACACCATACCACACCATACCATACCATCACCATACCACACCACACCATACCACACCATACCATCACCATACCATACCATACCATACCATACCATCACCATACCATACCACACCACACCACACCACACCATACCATACCATACCATACCATACCATACCATACCATACCATCACCATACCACACCATACCACACCATACCATACCATACCATACCATACCATACCATACCATACCACACCATACCATACCACACCATACCACACCATACCATACCACACCACACCATACCATACCATCACCATGCCATACCATACCATACCATACCATACCATACCATACCATACCATACCATACCATACCAACCAGGTTATTTTCTATACATGTATGTAGATATGTGTGATTGCTTTAGTATTATTATAACAATGAGAATTCTTCAAAACTTGAAGGTATCACCCTTGCTCTAATCTACATATCCTTGTTCTTTCCCCAATTCTTTCAGCCTTTAGATTCTGTGCTATTCAAAATTTAAGACCTTTCCTGAGTGATGGTAAATATAATAGAAGGTGTGGGTGGGTGGGTGGGGATGATAGCAAGATGTAAGAACCAGAACCGTCTTCATTCAAAACTCAACCCATATGCATATCACATGTGTGTGTTCTTATGATATAATACATTTGTAGAAGTTGAATCATGGTGTCTAAGCATATGCCTCTACATTATTTCTCAGAGAAGCACGAGAAACTCCTCTATGATATTTTGCTGTGGAATGTCCCCATCTTGCTATGTCTCAAGGAAAATACTTGTCTAGGAAAGAGTAGGATGAGAGTCCTCCTTCTTTGTGACCTTGAACAGACATCAAAGCTCAAGGGACAGCAAGCCCAGAGAGTAGAGGAACAGAAAGGTGTAAGGGAACCGTGAACTGAGTCAGTTCCAATAAAGCACAGAACCTGGAAATCAGGCAAGGCCAGAGAGTCACTTCTTGACCCTACTGGTTGCTTATGCACTTTTTCTCTTGTCTTTCATCTTTGGAACTTTGGTCTAAACATCCTCTTTTCAAAGAATTCTTTCATGGTTAACCTATCTCTCCTTCTGCACTCATCCCACAGCCCATACTTCTGGGGTTTCCTCAGCATCCTATGCTTTTCCCTCTCATGGAAGTTATCACATTGCATTGTTGTCAGAACTTTTAAAAATGCTTATTTACCTCGGTGCAAAATTCATCAAGACACTCTTTGTATCTTTATAGTATCATCACCAGCATAGCCTGGAGTAGACACACTCATACACACAAAATGGAACAAGGTAGCCATCCCAACATCGGCCAACTTCTTAAAATGTGGTCAAATTCTTTTTTTCTTCTCTTTTATTCATCATCAGTCCAGAATCAGAGCAAACCTGATCATCTTCTCTATGAATTCAAGAGGTTACATTACTTTCTTACCTGGCAGGTTCACTTCTTTAAGACACTGTGTTTCTGCATGGAGTTACAAGCAATTTTCCATAGAACCAAAATCTACCCTTGGAGCCAGGACTAGGGGCAGTGCCCTGACTATGTCTACGTGGTGGTTAGATGTTGTTAGTTCCTGGCAAGTCAGTTCTCACTCACAGTAACACTACATATGACAGAACCAACGCTGTCTACTCAGATGCAGTTGTCCTGATTGTTGGTATATTTGAGTATGTGTCACAGCCATCGTACCCTACCATCTCACTGAGCATTCCCCTCACCCTTACTGCCTCTCCGCTTCACAAAATAGGATATTTGTATCCAGATCAATCCCTCCTAATGACATGTCCAAAGTAAATGAGAGTTGTAGATAATAATCTGTGGTCCACAGGGTTTTCGTTGGCCAAATTTGGGAAATAGAATAGCAGGTATTTTTTCCTTAGTCTATAAACAGAGGAGGACCTAAAGCACTTGCAGCAGATAGTCAAGGACTGCAGCCTTCAATATGGATTGAAGCTCAACATGAAGAAAACAAAGATTCTCACCACTGGGCCAATTGACAGTATCATGAAATATGGTGAAGAGATTGAGATTGTTGACAGCTTCAGTTTGCTTGGCTCTACAATCAGCACTCTTCTTACCAGCAGCCAGGAAATGAAAAGATGAATTGCATTGGTAAAGTCTACTGTCAGAAACCTCTCCAAAGTACTGAAGAGCAATGATGTCAGCCTGGAGACTAAGGAGTACCTGATACAGGCCATGATGTTTGTAATTACTTGCTATGCATCAGAGAGCTTGACAATGACTAGGGATGATAGAAAGAGAACTGATGCCTTTGAACTGTGGTGCTGGAGTAGAGGACTGAATATACCACAGACTGCTAGGAGAACAAAGAAGTTCAATCTGGAGAGGGTGAAACCAGGCTGCTCCTTGGAGGCAAGGATTCTGAAGCTTCATCTGACATAATTTGGACATGTTGCAAGGCGAGATCAGTCTTTGGAGAGGGACATCATGCTTGGGAGGGTAGAGGGACAGCACAGGAGAGGAAGACCCTTGATGAGATGGATTGATTCAGTCACTGGGGTAATGGGAATAGGTGTGTTGAAGACAATAAGATTGACAAGGGATAGAACAAGTTTTAGGGCTTTGTACACAGGGTCTCTATGATTTGTAGGTGACTCGATGGCATGTAACAACAACAACAACATCTGAATCTAAAAGATCCACTAAATCCTGTTCACCATGAGTGAACCCTGGTGTTATCTGAAATATTCAGTGGCATGGCTTCCAGGTTTATAGCAACATACAAACCACTACAATCTGAGAACCTGTTAGCAGTGCAACTCTCTACCTCTTAGGCCACCAGGCCTCAGAGGGATGATTAGAAACCAATATTGATCTCTTTCTGGAACATTCCAAACATACATCTAGAAGTTGCTTGAAAGTTAACACCACCAAGGACTATCATCTTAACATTCGCATTTTATGTTTCATGTCTCTGTTGTCTTGTGATTTTGTGTTACATCTAACTCTTTAACAGATTTTTAGAGGCAGGATAGCGTACTGGAGGAGATTGTCCAGCCTTCTCCCTCAGAGCAACAGGCGGATTAGAACTGCATGCCTTCGAGATTGCAGCAAAGCTTCTACCATCTAGTGCTCAACGAATGTATTTAATTTATATACTATATCTAAGAGTCTCTATACAATATTCTTTATTGTTGTTATTATTATTACTTTGCTTACTTTCTGTCCTCTCAACTTCATTTCACCAAGGCACTAAAACCTCCCCTTTCCATCCATCTTAAATGCCTCCAAAGTTTTATCTGCTGGTTTCCAGACTATGAAGACAAAAAGGAACAGGAGGAGGAAAACTTTATCAGTGAAACAAACCAATTAATGAGATATTAAAAGAAATGTAAAAAAAAAACAACCCCAAAACCAGCCAAGCAAACTTCCATAACTCAGAAAGCCAGCTTGAGCACAAGAATCAGCCCCAGGCACTCCCAGCTCTCCATCAATTAAGCCCTGAAAATACGTCCCATGTCCTTGGAAGCTCTTATCTGGGTGTGCAGTCTGCTGCACCTGGCATTTGAAGTGTACTGAGGCAGGAGCGAGCCAGATACCTCATGGATTTTAAGAGCGTCTGGGCTCACACACCTTCCTCTGCCTCTTTCCCCTCCAAGCTCACAACTCTTCTAGTCAATTCAAGATGAAACTTGGCATTCTGAATGGTTATTAGGAATGGAATGGCCACTGCTTTGGCCCTTACATCAGTGTGTGCATACCATGGGGCCGGGACCGGGGGCGTGGAAAGCCTATAGGTAGTTGCTTTTCTATAACAAACATTTACTTAGGTGCCCTGAATATAAAGCAATAGCTCCTTTTTTTTGTTACCGTCTTGTTTTTAAATAGTTATGAAATGGGAACACCAAATTTATAAAAGACAGACATTTTAGATAAGTGCTGATAGCTTATATCTTTTTCCCCCCTGGCTTTCACATTGGATGGTAAATGCTGATTTATGTTTTTAGTGGTGAGCTCATTAAAATTGAGGTTCTCATTTTTGTCCAGGTCGCCTGGGGAGCTAGTGTCTGAGGTCATGACACTGTGTTCCTCCTCATCTCCCCACACAGGAAGGACAGGCATGCTGTCCACTCTCCTCTTCCTTCTAAGCATCCACTCTACCACTTTTCTCTCACCTTGATCTTTGGTCATCCTTCATTTAAACTACAATTAGCATGACAATAGCTGGGCTGCCCACCCCAAGGAACAACGTTCTAATCCATTAGCTGTTCCCCAGGGAACAAGATGGGCAATCAGTTCCCATGAAGTTTCCCTCAGAAAACCCGCTGGAAGGTTGGCTATGAGTCAATTCGAACACACTTGTACACAACAGCACCATATGTATCTGTGAGGACCCAATGTGGCAATAGAAATCACACCAGCTATTTCAGCAGTAAGAACTAAATAAAAAGAACAGCTCAGTTTTTCCTTTGAAAAAAGATGTCATGCTGGGAAGGGAAACATCTGCAGAAGAGTAGACATCCCTCAATAAATACACTGACACAATGACAATGAGCTGGGGTGTGAGGTTGGGACAGGACAGGCCACAGTTCTGGTCTTTCATTCATCAGGTCACTATGAGGGCAGTCACCTTGATGGCACTCAACAAAACAACATTTGGTGCTGAAGACCTGAATGAACACACATGCAATTATATGGTAACACAAAAGCAGTAATTGTAAGAAGCAGCTACTACTACCTGTCGGGCTGGAGTAACAAAGGGAAGTGCTTGGAATAACGAACGCTCTGAAGTTTGGAAGAAGGATTCCCAGTATCTTGGACTCAGACCTCCTAGAAAGGCACTTTTCTTAGTGGGTGGCAGAGTTTTCAAACTTGAAAAGATTCTAGCAGACCAGGCATCAGAGTCCTTCTTCGGAGGTCATGCTCGCCAGAAAGCAATGATGCCCGCATGGTATATAGTAAGATTTATTTACAAGCAAGTGGTAGTTCACATTCTCGGCTTCCAGGTAAGAGCTGAAGGTTCAAATCACAACCACTGCACCTCACATACAACTACATAAGAGTAAGCGTGGGTGTTTTTCATGATGCTAAACAAGTGTCAGCAGAACTGCCAGACTGGGAGATACTAGGGGAAAAGCTTAAAGATCTACTTCAGTGTATCAGTCCGTTAAAACCCTGGGTTCACGATAGTCTGAACCAGTAGATCACAGAGATATTGCAGGACTCATCAGCTTTTGCCCCATTGTTCATGGGGTCACTTTGGAGGCTACTTGACAGCAACTACCAGTGCTAGGAAAACTTGTAGGATGAACAGCTTCTGCTCAGATGAACAAAACCTGACCAGTCAGGAATAAGTGTCCTGTCTCCTAGCTGTTCTTCCAAATTACCTGCTGGTGAACTGTAACAGGAAGCAAGCCGGACAGTCAGATATGTGGTTTTCAACATCACATCTCCAATATCACAAAGCACAGCAGGGTAGTATGAGGTTGAAGCTGAGAAACAATTGTTTAATCAATGACATAATATTATGTTATCACTACATAGAATTCTCTTTTTCCCCCCTTAGCTTTCTAAACAGTGGATAAATAGCTTGTTATAGAGTAAAGAAATAGAATGAATAAGTAGTTTGTTACAATTGAACAAATAATATCTATTCTTTGGTAGTTTTGGAACTTTATTTTATTTATTTATTTTAGAAACATTTGCCACTGGGAAAATAATTGTGAAAGAAATCTGTTATTGCATTATAAAACAAAAAAATACATCCTCAACTAAAAATGTTAGACTACATAAAAGTGAAAAAGACTTATGCTGCAAAGC
>NW_006399764.1:24484885-24499195 GCF_000299155.1 Elephantulus edwardii | reverse complement strand
ATAATATTCCATTGTGTGAATATACCACCGTTTCTCTATCCATTCATTTGCTGATAGACACTTCAGCTATTTCCAACTCTTTTCTATTGTGAACAAAGGAGCAATAAACATAAGTATGCATATATCTGCTTGGATGGCAGGTCTGATTTGTTTAGGCCATATTCCCGGTAGTGGAACTGCTGGGTCAAATGATAATTCTATTTGCAACCTTTTGAGAAAGCACCATACTTCTCCCAGAGAGATTGCACCATTTTACACTCCCACCAACAGTGAATAAGTGGTCCAGTTTCTCCACAACTCACCAGCATTTATTGTTTGCTGTTCTGTTAAATTTTGCTATTCTTACTGGAGTGAGATGAAATCTCCTAATTGTTTTTAAAGTTATTTCAACAGTTTTATATTACAAAAGAAAATATATCAAGGGCCAATAAGTACATGAAAAATGCTTGATTAACATCATTAATTTTGGGGATAAAGTAAATCAAAACCACAAAAAAAGCAGTTTTATCTCATATCCCTAAGATAGCTATAATAAAATATATAAATAGTAACAAGTATTGGCCAGGATATGGAGAAATGAAAACCTTCATGTTTTGCTTGTGAAAATGTAAAATGATTCAACTAGGGTGAAAAACAGTGGGTCAGTTTCTTAAAATTTTAAAACAGACTTCCTATTCACTTTAGTAATTTCATTCCTGCTTGTGTACTCGACAGAAGACAGAGTGTACGCTGAAGACATGTACATGGATGTACCTCTCAGCACTTTTCAGAACAAAACAAAAGAACAAAACAACCCAGATACTCAAAACTGATGAACAGATAAAATTTAAGCACACACACAGTAAGCACATTAAATCTAAACCCTCTTCCATCAAGTCAAGTTCTACTCATAGAGACTTCACATTGGATTTCCAAGTTCTTAAATAATTTATAGGAAGCCGTCTTTCTTCCTCAGAGTAATTGCTAAGTTCAGACTTCTGACCTCTCCATTAGTAAACCAGCATAATATACCCTATGCCAGAAGGTCTCCTTAGAAAGCAGGCTCTTGTTCATAGGGCCACTATGAGTTGTGCTCAATTTGATGACAACTAATAGCAACAAACCTATCGAAATTAATATTTAAGTCAAATTTCACTCCTGTTTTCTCTGACGTGATAAAATAATAATTTATCTTTATTTCTGTTGCTTAAGTTATTTTGGTAAATACAAATTGACCCAAAGCGTCAATCTTTTCTAATATAACTGCATAAATAAAATATGAACAGGCTTATTTATTCCAAATTTTAAAATGATAAACTTCACATGATTTACAAATACTGAGTGTCTGTTATGCCTCTGAAGGAGCGTGCTTGTTTAGTGGATTATGTGTCGGGCTGCTAAACTAAAATGATGGTTGTTTTCATCACATGGTCGCTTTCTTAGCTGATCTAGAATCTAATCTGCTTCCTTCTGTGCCCTCCACTTCGTCCTTAATTGTTGTTGTTTCAGCCGCTGCCTGGGGGAATATGACCCATAGCAACCCTCTGACCACAGATCTGAACCGTGTCCTATGGATCGTGTGGTATCTTCACATTTCCTGACACACTAGAGCCCATTACATCGTGACTGTGTCAATCCATCTGGTTGAGATCTTCCTCTCTTTCGCTAAATCTCCACCTTTCCAAGCATGACGTCCCTCTTTAAGGGATAGCCTCTCCTGGCACATGCTCGACATATGTGAGATAAAACTTTATCATCTTTGCCTGCAAGGAATACTTTGGGTGCACTTTCTCCAAGACATGTTTGTTATGCTTTTCTTTATTTTTTTTAAGTCCATGGGATGAATATTCAGTACTCCTCTGCAATCCCATCACTCAAAAGCATCCATTCTTTTGTCATGCTTTTTCCTTGTCCAGCTCTCAGATGCCTAGCAAGCGATTGGAAAGATTATGGCCTGAACTAGATGCACTTCAGTCCTCAGACCTTCAAACTGCAGCTCCTCAGTGATTTGGAGATTATCCTTCATTACAATGTTGATCTTTTCAGTTGCTTTTTGGGGAATTTCTCTTTTCTCTGCATTTGAGTGGCACAAATAATGACACACTAGATTACTTGACCAAAGGTTGGCAGTCCAAACACACTAAGAAACGCCTTAGAAGACAGACTTAGTGTTCTACTTTCCACATAGTCACAGCTTTGAAAACCCTTTGGGGCACTTCAACTCTATACACATGGGATAACCGTAAGCCTGACTTGACTTTGCCAATAGGTCTTTTTAATCTCATTTGTTTAAGTTACTTGAAGATGTTTCATATTTTAACCTAGTGTTTTTTTTTTAAAATCGGCTTTGTCCAATATCTAGTTCTTTTATAATGGTAGGAACCTTCGGATGATTTAATGCCTAGAGGCAGAAACTGTTGATTGATAGGCCATTTGTGTATTCTTGGCCCTAATTGACATTGTTCTTGAAGACTAAGCAATAGCATGTTTCTACTTTCTGGCCTTTCTTGCCAAAGCAGAGTCTCAACATTGTAAAGTAAGTTGTGTATTGTTAACAATGACATGACAGAAACAAAAAAAAATTTTTTTAAAAAAAGAAAGGCAGTGTCTTTTAGTTAGCAGAATGTACTAGCACAGAATCATTCCTCAAGGACTACTTCACCCCGGCCATTCTTTCCGCTAAGCACTCTCTTCCCTTTTTTTGATAGGCCATGAAATCTTTCAGTAATTATAGCCTTTTGTGGATATAAAGCATTTTACAGACACAATGGCTCAAAGAAGGCTCCTAGTGCTTTGTTTTTAGAGTAGGCACGTCTCACCTTTGTGATGAATGCTGAAAGCAATAAGGAGAGGCTATGAGACATTTTCCTTCCTGTCTCCATCTCAACTCTGATCCCTTCTTCACGATACTTTGTGTTATTTACTAAAGACTGTCAATGGAAAGGCAGGAGTCATGGTGGTGCGTGTTCAAACACTCAACTATTAAATGAAAGGTTAGTGTTTCAAATTCACCAAACAGGCCACAGAAAAAAAGAGCTCTCGTAAAGATTACAGAAAGCCTTTGCAGCATTTCTATTCTATCCCAAAAAAGTTGCTATGATTTGGAATCCATTAAATTGCAATGAAGTATTCACGAGTAGTACACCAAGAAAATGTATTGTCATGCCCATAATATTAGCTTGTTCTCCTAATAATCCAAGGAATGTCTGCTGGCAAAAGAAATCCTATCTCAACTATCTTAATTACCAAGGGATGATGAGAGAAACATTGTCGACATCTTGGAGAAGCTTGTACTGAAGCAACTTATGCAAATACCTAGGGAACTGATTGGTTACAGAGCCTAGATACAAGTGATCCTTAATTAAGATTGACTTAATTGAATACTTATAACGGTTGCTGATCCCAAGATCACTTTTTGAAGTGTGCCCCTTATCGTGAGACATCACTGACCAATGTCTCCCCTTGATTATTCATGTATTCAATCCTTTTATAGCAAAAATGATAATATTAATAAATTCCCTGCTTGTCAAATTGCATCTCAGTATCTACTTCATTAGCATTCAACTGGAAATACTATGTATATGGCCAATAATTTGCTTCTTAAGTTAGTTTTTTTTAATTGCAATGAAGAGTGTTGATGTGCTTAATATTGACATAGTGAACAGCATTGATGATCAACAAGTTTGCACAACAACTTCAAATGCAATTTCATTGATTCAGTACTAAAGGTCTTTAAACTTTCACTTAGAAAACAAGGGAATTTTTGTTTGTTTGTTTCAACTGAGGACACCTAATAGCACATAGAAATCTGAAACAATAAAGAGACAATGATTACAGGAGCTGTCATTTTCAGCTTCTCTGCTGCAATGCAGTGGTGACTGAGAAGAAGCAAATGAGGAGTCCATCAGCTTGTTTGCCTTGGGGGAGCAGAGCTCATCCACATCCTGACAGGGGCATCCGCTCTTCCACAACTTATCATGGGGAAAAGCTAAAGTTTCTATGCTACTATTAGCTATGTTACATAGCAAAAAGTGGGCTGAGAACCTCAGAGACTAAAAACCACCCAAACACAAATCACATTGTTGTCAGAACCAAGCACATAATATAAGAGTATGAGGCTCGGTAAAGAAATGTTTGGGTGCTTGGTTGGATTTTTTTTTTTAATTCTGTGTTCCCCTGCTGGAACTTGACATAGAATGAGCTGCCCCTCAATCTTTCTGCTATTTCTTAACGGTGCTGAAACATTTATTAAAAGAAAGTAACAATCAATCCTGGCAGGATTTCCCTCCCTCCCCTTGGAATAAAGAAAGACTTAATTTATTTCTACTTAATTACCTCATTTCCCTCTTGCCATGTTTATTAATAATGAATATCTGTTCCTTCTTAAATGGCATTGATCACCAATTTCCACTGCTACTGAGAGGCTCTGACATGACAAATGGCAGAGTCTTGTAGGCTCCGAGTTATAGTTCTCCTTGATGTATTTTTGGCATATCAATTTTTCAGTCTGTCTATAGTACTCAGAAACCCAGTGGAATGCTGCCGTGGCTCAAATGAACTCCACAGCAGTGGGCTGGAATTTTATAGTATATATATGTACCAAACAACCTTGCAAAATGAGCACAACTTTTTTTCTTTTGTTTTCTTTTTGGTCCTTTTGTGCTTTGTTTTGACTAATTCAGAAACCCAGCTAAACTTTCATGAACTTGGGAAATGAATGTGCTTTTTATTCATTGCATAATAACCTCACCACACCCCACATCTTTACTGTCCATACAGTGAATGTCACCAAAAATAATTAGCCCATTTTCATTTGAGGATGAATCGCTCCAGTTGATGATTCTAGCCACCCTTTTAGCAATGTTAAGTGTTTGGAAGCAGGTGAAGTGGAAGGCATTTACTGCTTGCTGCGAGTGAGTGGTATAAGCAGTATTGATCTGCTGGGAAAGGTTTACAGTAGAGAAGCACTCAGCACATTATTTAAAGTGTAAATACCTGTTTGATTTATTTTTTAGCCTGTATCCAAACATTCCTAACACAACTTATTTGGTCTTTTTTGTATCCTCTCCTCTTTTCATGCTTTGCCACAAGCAGTACCCAGATCTGGTTTCTGAAGGTGTTCAGTTTCACTTGGATAGGATAAGATGAGGGGTGAGAAGGAGAACTCAAAGGATTGGCCAGTGGGCACCCATTCACATTTATCACTGTCTCAGTCCAGTGATAAGGAATAAAGATAACTTCATTCTGCTTAAAGAGCTCTGGTGGCCTAGTGGTAAGAAGCAGCGCTGCTCAGCAGGAGGAGGGTGGGCAATCACGTCTCATGTGATGTATTGTCTCTGAAAATGCACTGAAGAGTCAACTATGTCCAACAGATTGGGTTGGGGGAGGGAAGAGCAGAGACGTAAGGTCCAGTGTTTCAGATGCTGTCAACATGATGGAGGGACACATGAGCAGAGTTGAAGATATGGAACACAGAACTAGTGAAATAGAAGTTAGAATTGTCACCATTGTTCTACTAGGTCAAAAAGCAGAATCAACAAGGAAGAAAAAAGAAAACCCTAAGAATAAGGTGGGACACCATCAAGAGAAAGAATATGTATCAGAGGTCAATTTAAAGCAATGAGCAAATATATCAAAAGGCAGGGAAAAATGACCATTGACTCTCTAACTCAACATCTCCAACAAATTGAAAAAACCAGCAAGAAAATCCAACTCCCTCTGAAAAACCTGAAATTATAAAAATTAGAGCAGAAATAAATAAAATAGAAAATATAAAAACAATTGAAACCATCAACAAAACTAGGAGTTGCTTTTTTTAAAAAAGGTCAATAAAATCAACAAACCACTAGCAAAACTAACAAAGGAAAAGGAGGAAAAGACACAACTAATCCAAATAAGAGAGTAAATGGGCAACATCACAAAAGGACCAACTAAAATTAAAAGGCTAACATTGGAATATTATAAAAAATTATACTCAAACAAATAGGAAAACCTAGAAGAAATGGACACTTAGAAAACCACAACCTACCTAAAGTGATACCAACCAAAATTAAATACCTTAACAGACCCATTAAAAAGAAGGAATTTAAAAGGTAGTAAAACAACTTCTAGCCAAAAAAAAAAAGTCTTGGACCAGATGGTTTTTCAAGTGGATTTTATCAAATATTCAGAGAAGATCTGTCAACAAACCTACATAAACTATTTCAGAAAATAGAAAGAAGGAATTCACCCCAGACTCATTCAGTGAAGCAAACATATCCTTGATACCAAAGCTGGGTGAAGACACCACCAAAATAAAAGAACTATAGGCCAAAATCTCTCATGAGCATTGATGTAAAAATCCTGAATAAAATCTTGGCCAATAGAATCCAATGATACATAAAAAAAAATTATAATTCACCATGACCAAGTGAGATTCATAAAAGGAATGCAAGGATGGTTCAAGATAAGAAAAATAATCAATATGATTCATCACATTAACAAAGCAAAGAACAAGAACCATATGATTCTATGAATTGATGCAGAAAAGGCCTTTGACAAAATCCAACACCCTTTCCTGATTCAAACACTCAACAAAATAGGATTAGAGGGGAATTTTTGCAACATAGTGAAAAGTATATACACAAACCCGAGAGCCAACATTATTCTCAATGGAGAGAGATTAAAGGCATTCACCTTGAGAACAGGAACTAGGCAAGGATGCCCACTATCACCTCTCCTATTCAATATTGTATTGGAAATCTTGATGATAGCAATAAGGCAAGAGAAGAAGAGAAGAAAATAAGAGGTATCCAAATTGGCAAAGATGAGGTAAAATTATCCCTCTATGTAGGTGATATGATAGTGTATTTAGAAAACCTTAAAGACTCATAGAAAGAAAACTGCTGGACATAGTGGACCAATTCAGAAAAGTGGCAGGATACAATATCAACATACAAAGGTTAATTGGATTTCTCTACAGTGACGAAGAGAAAACAGAACTGGAGCTAAGAAAATCAATACCCTTCACAATAGCTAATCACAAGATTAAATACTTGGGAGTAAATCTAACCAGAAGCACACAAAGGATCTATTCAAAGAAAATTAAAAAACATTACTACAAGAAACAAAAAGTTACCTGGAGAAGTGGAAAAATATCCCTTGCTTGTGGATAGGAGAAGACTCAATAAATATTGTGAGGATGACAATATTACCAAAAGCAATTTATACATTCAATGCAATCCCAATACAAATACCAATTCCATTATTCAATGAGATGGAATAGGCAATCTCCAATTTCATTTGGAATAGAAAGAGGCCCTGAATAAGCAAAGCACTCCTTAAAAAGAGAAAACAAGGTAGAAGGCATCTCACTCCTTGATTTCAAATCCTACTACACTGCCATGGTTGTCAAGACAGTGTGGTACTGGTACAATGGTACTGGTACAATGGCAGGCACATAGAATAGAATTGAGAATCCAGAAATCAGTCTATCTTATTATGGTCAACTGATTTTTGACACAGAGATGAAGTCAGTTAAGTGGGGAAACTACAGCCTTTTTAATAAATGGTGCTGGCAAAATTGGAACACTATATGTAGAAAACTCAAGCAAGATCTACACCTCACTCCATACACAAAAACTAACTCAAAGTGGATGATGGACCTAGGACTAAAAGCAAGGACTATAAAATTTATTTAAAAAAGGTTGGAGGAACCCTAGAAATCCTAATCCACAACACAAAGATAGTCTCCCAGGCACCCTGAAAAATCTATAACCAGGAGAGGATAAAATAGATGAATGAGACCTTCTAAGAATCAAATCCCTATGCACATCCAAAAACTTCTCCAACAGGGCTAAAAAAGGAAGCCACAGACTGGGAAAAAATATTTGATAATGACATGTCAGATAAGGAACTTATATCTAGAATTTATAAAATACTCAAGCACCACAACAAGATAAAGGTAAATAACCCAATTGAAAAATGGGCACAGGATATGAACAGACATTTCACCAAAGAAGACATTCAGATGGCCAACAAACACATGAAGAAATGTTTGAAATCCCTAGCTCTAAGAGAGATGCAAATCAAAACAACTATGAGATATCATTTCACCCCAGTAAGAATAGCAAAATTTAACAGAACAGCAAACGTCAAATACTGGAGAGGTTGTGGAGAAACTGAAACTCTTATTTACTGTTGGTGGGATTGTAAAATGGTGCAACCACTATGGAAGGCTGTATGACACTTTCTCAAAAAGTTGCAAATAGAAATTTTACCCAGCAATTCCACTACTGGGAATATACCCTAAAGAAACCATAACCATCACCCAAGCAGATATATGCATACCCATGTTTATTGTGCCTTTGTTGTTCACAATAGTAAAGAGTTGGAAACAACCCAAGTTCCCATCAACAAGCAAATGGATAGAAAAGCTCTGGTGTATTTACACAATGGAATACTATGATGCATTGAAAAACAAGGAACTCATCAAATATTATTCAAAATGGGTGACCATGGAGGACATTATGCTGAATGAAATATCTCAGTCACAAAAGGACAAATATTGCATAGTGCCAAGGTGGTAAAACAGGACTGACATTGGTGTTTAGGGGAGACTGAGAAAGAGGGGATAAATAATGTATACTACATTGAAACAGATGAGGGAGAAAATGATTTTTTAATTTTTTTGGAGAAAACTATTTCAAAGGGATATATGATTAGGTATTATTGTCATGACAGGAGTTCAGAATAAAGGTTGCATAATGGAGTGGACTTGGGCGGGATTGTATAACAATGAAAGAATTTTTCTTTTACTTTTCAAAGAGAAGAGTGAATTGGGAGGGAGGGGTGGACAGGGAGAAAAGTGCAACAATGAATGAATGGAAATCCAAAGTCTCTGTAAACTTTCATTAAAATTAATTTAAAAATTAGAGTACAAAAATGTAAATGTTTTAAAAAGAATAGGATATATGTAAAATTTATACTAAAAAAGTTCTTGAAAATGGAAAATACAATAAAAAATTTAACTCTCAACGAAGTTAAAGTTTAGCAAATATCTCAGCAACTAAAGGTAAAGAGCTAGATAACTGGGGGGGAAAACTTTTCCGGGGAATTCAAGTTAAATATTGAGAAAATCCAAGAAGACAAAAACAGAGGAAAAAGAATGGAATGAAAATCAAAGAAACGTTTAGAGGTATGAATCATTTTCTTTACTGAAATGGAAAAATTTCATCAATGTGGATAAACTTAGAGCTATGCTAAGGTATTACTTCATGAACTCCAAGAACCTTAGAAATGGAAAGACCATCCTATAAATTGAGAGAGAAAGAGAAAGAATTCCTTTTAAGCATTTTTGGGAATAGCATTAGACTTTTGCAAAGCTGCCCTGAAAGAAAGACAACAGAAAAACTCATTAAAAACCTGAAAGAAAATAATTGTAAACTAGAATTTCAAACTCAGTCTTGGTTGTTTCTTATTAGGTTTGAATATAGAGTTAAAGGTATTCTTATATTCAAGGTCTGAGAAAATTTATTTCTTATGAAACCCAGCTCAGACATTTACTAGAGTTATGCTCCACTGAAATCTACAGATAAACCAAGAAAAGAAGTGAATGTTGCTCATAGGAAATCTGAAGCCTGACAAAAAAACATGGGAGAGAGGAGTCCTCAGGATACTGGTGAGAGGGCGGGTCAAAAGGAAACACCTAGATAGCAAAGCTGATAATCTCCCAAACCTGAGCTGAGGAAAGATACACCGACACAATGCAGGAACAAGGCTTGGTAATACATGAAGGAACAATGGATCCCTCAGACTCTTTACTCTACCTGACTCATACCTGTGCCAATACAAGTAAGCTACTATTGTTCTTATTTAAGATTATATTACATATAGTTTTGTTCTTTTGCCATTTTGTTACTCAAGTGTTTCAAATTAGTATTTTCTTACATCACAATAAACTCTTTTAAGAACAAAAGGAGATCTGAACACCCACCAGTACTCAGTGCTGTCAGGTGGCCCCAGTCATAGGGATGTTATACGACAGGGTGGAAACTGTTTTTGTTTCCACAACTGTGAATCTTTACAGAATTAGACTGCTACGTCCTTCTCTGTCAATGTGACTGCTGGGTTTGATCCACTGACCTTTTGAGTTTGCCCAGTCCTTAGCCCACTGCATCAGCAGGTTTTGGGTGGTGAAAGTGGAGGCTGTGTTTCCCCACTACTGAAGCCAGGGTTCCAGGATTTTGTCGTGGAATGACTCTCCCCCATGCTTGAAAGCACCGCCCTCAGCCTGGGAGAGCTGAGAAGCAGAGCACTGCTGCGTCGGAAGACCTCATAGATCTTCATTAGTCCAACCTCGCGCCCGCTGAGAACTCTTTGGCATCACTGACAAACCATCTCTTGGGCAGAGTGTGGCAGCATCCCATGACAGGGACCCCACTGCTCACTGATTCGCCTTTTTGGTTTTGTTTTGGTTTCTTTTTATTTTATTTTTTTTCTTACTTCTTGGTAAAACTGTGCTCTTTTCTGTGTTTTACCGAAGGATCAGAGCTTCGTGTGATTCCAATGTAAACTGACAATAAAGGAGACGAATTAGCATAACTGACTGTTTCAGTTATGAAGATTAAATAGCCTTTTATTGCAGATGTTTGCCAAGGAAAACGCTCCCCAGTGGAAGACTCTAAGCAGTTAAGATGGATTTGATGAGGGTTTTAATTGCAGTTATGCAACTGGTAATGGAAAGATTTTATTAAATGTCATGCAGGAGTCAATCGATAGTTTGGAAGCGAAAAGCTTCTCTCAAAATAGACCTCGGGCTTTTCCAACAGTTGTTTATCAGCAGGAGAAGTTCCATCAGTAGCCACAAATATTTATCAAGTACTCAGTGTGCGTATGGCAATATCATAAATGTACTGGGGCCTGTTGGGGTCCAGAGGGGGGAAAACACAACCCCATGCTGGGAGAATCTAATGATAGAAGCCAGTAGAAATATTACATGGAAACCAAAATAAAATATATACACAAGCTCACACCTACAGATACATAAAAACACATACATGCACGAACAAAAGCCCAAAAACTACACAAACATGAGCATACAAATAAACAAACATGCTCTCAGAAAAACACAAGGACACATATACAAACAGATGCAGGCACAAACACACATAGTCACACAAATCTACACACAGAGGCACATGCATACAATTATATGTACACATGCAAATGCACAAACACAAAATATACACACTTAAATAAGGACATAGATTCCACTTTCAAACAGTTATTTGCAACCCACAATTGATTCTCAATCCTAGTAACCCTCCACCGGGTTTCCTAGGCAATAAATCAAAACCACAGAAGACTGCTATTTCCTTTGGAGGGTCTGCTGATGGGTTTGCACCACAGAGACCACTGAGTTAGCAGGGCAACTTGGCACTTGCATTATCGAAGCTCTAGAAAGGCTGACTATGTATGCAAAATATTATTTCCTATGAAAAATTATTTATCATAAAACAGTTTGTTCATTTATGTGTTTGGTAGCACAATGGGAAGAATATTTGGCCAGAATTGAGGAAGGCTGAATTCTTGTCTACTCCTTGGGCACCTCCTTGATTCTCGGCCTGTGTTTATCGATAAATCGAAGAGTTTGGATAAAGTTCTCAGAGCATTTGCTGACTCTAAGTACCAATGTCCTATGAAAGAATAAACAGTCTCAGGATATACACCTAACAATTCATCTTATAAAACAAGTTTACACAATTTTTAGGTCACCAGTCATTGCATAAAGTGCACCCATAATAATATAAGAGTAGAAACAAAATAAACAGAAAACCTGAACTCACTAATGAGCAATCTATTCCAACTCATAGCAGCCCTCCGTCAGGTTTCTGAGACTTTGAATCTTTACTGAAGGAAGCTAACCGCATTCCACCTGTGGAGCGGCTGGTGGATTTGAACTGCCAATCTTTCAGTGAGTAGTCCAATCCATTATGCGTACTGCTGCTCGAGCTCCTTAACTGAAGAATCAAACTCCCCAAGGAAATGCATGCATTTTAACAACTTGACTGGAAACTTGCTTAACAAATCGTAGTCCCTTCCAGATCCCCAAACTTTTACAAAATTATCTAAAACAATTTTTATCAAATTCAGCATACTGTCTAGCTTGTCTCTCCCGATTGGTGTCACACTTCCCTAACTGTTCAATGAACTCTGCTGATAAGTAAAAGCCACACTGCTTTTTTAAAAAAGAGCTGATTCTTCCTAAAAGGGGGGTTAGCAGAGCATGAATCATGCTGTTCTGGAGTTTTGTGATGCAGGAAGACTGAATCAGCAATCTGTCAACCGAGAGGAAGGGGCTCAGATGGGAGAAGGTTTGTGGATGTAGAGCAGGAGGCCCTGCATTCAAGTCTTGACTGTCCAACTTGAGCTGTGTGGCCTTGAGAACTTTCCCACCCTCTCTGAGTCCATTTGCCCAATTTAAAGGGTCAAACAAATGCATGCATCTCAACATAACTGAAAACGAAGCAATGTACTGATTTCTATTTGGAAAGAAATCACATTACTTTTATGACTATAACCAGGTCTTTCAGAATTTTTCCAGATTAATACAAATTTTGATTGAGCTCTTCTTTTTTATTTTTTTTTTATTAAAGGAGTCCTGGTGCTCAACAAAAGGTGAGCAATTGAACCCAGCAGCCTCCTTGTGGAAGTAAAGGCCAGGTCTTCCCAGACTCAGAGCCAAGTCACTTAGGCAAGAGCCTGTGTTGCAATCCCAAAGGTGCATGGTTCGAGGCCACCAGCTGCTCCCCAGGAGAAGGATGAGCATCTCCTGCTGTGCAATTAACTGCCCCTGAAAACCTGCTGGAGGGTCAGCTATGGGTCAGTTGCAACTCTATGATGCAACAACAATGAGTTAAAAAACAGATTTGATCGAAACAAAGGAGCCCTACTGGCATAGAGAGTTAAGTGCTCGGTTGCTAGTGTAAAAGTCAGCAGTTCGAATTCACTATCTGCTCTTCAGAAGAAAGTTTAAGCCGTCTTCTGCCTTTGAGCCTTCCAGTCTTGAAACCTGATGGGGCCAGTTCTACTGTGTCCTACTGGGTGCCTGTGAGTCACAATGTACTTTACAGCAGTGGGTTTGGTTCAACACCAGCACGCTGTTAGCTTTCTCATCAGGACATTTCACTAGACAGTTCTCATTTAATTCATTCAAATTGCATTGCATTTTGCATCCACACTAAAAATTGAATAAATTTTTAAAATAACCCATAAGGATTTGGTAGAATACTGGATATTGCTTTGTGGAAAACAAACACTTTACTCTAAAGCTGCTTGACAATAAGGCATTGTTCCTTAGATTTTCATAGGCCCCCATCTGAGGAAGGAGCTATTCGAAGTCCCCTATGTAAGTATATGTCCTGAGAAAGCAACTTTTGAAAACAAGGGGCTTTAGGAGCAGGGAACGTGCATTGAATAATTCTTCACACAGTTGCTGGGAATATTGTAGTCTCACTGCATTTATAAGCCATTCTCTCTAATCCCTGAGATCTAGCACCTAACAACTATCTAACTACAACCATGTTTATATTAGAGATTAGAGATTGGAGATAGAGCCATTTGCAGTGAAACCCTCACAGAACCAAAAGAAATGCAAGATGTAAGTGGAGGGGTGCCTGCTATGCACTCTGTCCCGTGATTTGACCACTAGGAGCTCCAGTGGCCTGGTGGGTAAGGAGCTGACTCCAAGGCCCATGATTCAACTTCACCATCTGCTCCACAAGACAAAGATGGACAATCTCTCCTGCACAACTGAAAGTTTCTGAAAACCAGCGGGAGCTTCAGCTCTGAGTCACCTGTGACTCGAGGGCACACAGTAAATATGAATGCTTTTGTAAACATGGCAGGTTTTATTTTCTGAAGTGAGATGTAAGTAAAGAACAAGTTCCAGATACAGCTACTGAGTCTTAGGCAAACAAGGCAATTTGTGTACTTTCTTTCATGATACCCCATCAGCAATCCTAGGAGGAAAATATTACTAATTTCTCATTTTAGTGAGGAAATGAAAACTTGGGAATATTCAATATTCAGATAAATGAGCAAGAGTGGACTATCACCCTGAATCTCCATTACAATTCAAATATTCTTGTTGGGAATGCTTTCAGTCTGCCCACAGGACTCTATCCATCCAAGGGCATATCATCATTTAGGTCTACTTTACATTTAGGTAAGAATTTGCTTATTTTAACCATTAAATAGATTTTGGAAAGTTCTCAAGTTTACCGTTGTCTGAAACTTTAGAATTTCATTAGACTTTTTTTAGAACCTATACCCTCTTTAAAAAAAAAAAAA
>NW_006399764.1:24448489-24482856 GCF_000299155.1 Elephantulus edwardii | reverse complement strand
GTTAAACCAGGCTGCTCCTTGGAGGCAAGGATTCTGGGACTTCGCCTGACATACTTTGGACATGTTGTAAGGAGAGACAGGTCTTTGGAGAGGGACATCACGCTGGGCAGAGTGGAGGGACGGCGCAGGAGGGGAAGACCCTCTATGAGGTGGATTGATTCAGTGACTGGAGTAATCGAGATGGATGTGTCAGAGGCAATGAGATTGGCACAGGATAGAGCAGCGTTTAAGGCTGTTGTACATAGGGTCGCTATGAGTCGCAAACGACTCGACGGCACATAACAACAACAACAACAACAACAATTACGAAGTTCATGCACATTATTTTATACACCAGATCTCACAAAGGAAACGAGAAAGAACCTATACCCTCTAAAAAAAAGTTTATCAAAAGGACACCCATTTATTAGCAGCAAGATATGGATCCCTGATCCACTCATCTTTGTACCCTTCCTGTAATTGATGATGTTGTCAGGGTCTATCAAGTCACGGCATCCTTGTGACCCATGTAAGCAGAGGGAAACCCTGCCCCACCCTGCACCATCCTCTGGTCTCTGCTCTGCTTAAGCCTGTTTCTGCGGTCACTGTGTTGATCATCTTATCACCTACGGGTTTTCCTCTTCCTCACTGACTACCTTATCTAGCATGCCTTTCTTCAGGATTGGAGCCTTCTGGTAACATGTCCAAATTCTATAGTATAACCACATGACTATGTCTTTTGCCAGGTGACCTTCAAGTTCCACTCATTAGTGGTACTTTCTTTCCATCACATAGATGTCACATTTGGCCATGTCAGTTGCTTGGCCAATAGAATGTGGACGAATGTGCTAATGTGCCTGGTGTGGGTCAGGTTTACCAAGAATATTGCCTTCTATTCTATGATGTGCCTATTGTGCCTATTGCTCAACAATAAAATGTGGGGAGAACTTAGTAGCCCAAGGAGAACGGAAGAAACGTGGAGCTGAACTGAACTCACCCTGTAGCCTAAGCTGAACTCCAGCCCCATTTAGGCCTGTTGACCCTCAGATCCGGAATACATACTTTATAATAGAAGTCACTGAGGTTTTTAGTATGATGTAGCTTTATTATTTCAATTAGTAGGTATTGCAGTTGTTTTGTGCTATTGACTCAATGGCTATCCTATAAAACCAGATCTGAACCATGTCCTATCATATACTGTCTTCATTATCTCTGCCAGGCTCAAGCCCATGGTCACAGTAACCATGTCAATCCATCTTTTTGAGGGTCTTCTTCTCATTCAATGACCCTCCACTTTTCCCGATCATGATGTCCTTTGTCAGGGACTCTTGGCTCATCCCTTCTGACAACGTGCCTAAAGTATATGAGATAAAGTTTCAACATCCTGGTCAGTATTAAGCACCCAGGTTGCATTTCCTTCAAGACAGGCTTGTTGTGTTTTTTTTTTTTTTTGGAAGTCCATAGGATATTAAGTGCTCTTCTCCAGCACCACAAGCCAAAGACAGTGATGCTTCTTCTATTATCCTTATTCATTGTCCAACTTCCAGATGAACAAGAAGTAATTTTAAAGGATCATAGTTTGGATTAGGTTTACCTTCATCTTTAAATGGACATTATTATCACACTTTATACAAACACTCAATAGTTATTGTGAAGATGATTATATTATTTTAAGAGATAATAAAAATAATGTATGAAACACAATATAAATAAAAGATTGTTTAAAATAAAAAAATATGTATGACATAGAGAAAGGGGGGAAATGTACATTATTGCTCTTTAGCACTTTGGAGATATCTTTGACAGCAGATTTTTGAAAAATTATTAAATAATATGAATTATTGGGGAAAGGTACAATTTGATACGTAAGGTGAACGAAGAAGATGCCAGATGCCAGAAAGCTTACGGTAAATAAAATGGATTAGAAGTCAGATAATATGATTATTCAAGATTAATATTATTTGCTATGCATTGGAAAGCTGGGCAATGACTAGGGATGGTAGAAGAATTGATGCCTTTGAGTTGTGGTACTGAAGAAGAGTATTGAATATATCAGGGACTGCTAAGAGAACAACAGATTCATCCTGGAGAGGGTGAAGCCGGGTTTTTCCTTGGAGCCAAGGATTCTAACGCTTCGTCTGTCATACTTTGGACATGTTGCAACGCGGGATCAGTACTTGGAGAGGGATATCATGCTTGGGAGGATGGAGGGACAGTGCAAGAGAGGAAGACTCTCGAGATGGATTGATTCAATGACTGGGGTAATGAGGGTATGTATATCAGAGATAATAAGATTGGCAAAGAATAGAGCAGGGTTTAGGGCTGTTTTTCATAGGGTCACTATGAGTCGCAGGTGACTCGGCAACACATAACAACAACAACAAGAGGAGGAAGCCTAGTGGATAGGAGGTTGTGCTGTTAAGACCCAGGTGGTACTACTCTGGTAGCCAATAGCCATCATTTGTCTGTGGGAGAAAGATGCACAGTCATCCCCCGTATACCTTCCAATCTCCAAGAATCCATGATAGGTCAACCATGAGTCAGTTCCAACTCAACAGCAAGGACTTGAGCGTTTGAGTGTGAGAGAAGGTCTAGAAGAGGACTCAAGGGATGGCATATGTGTAGAAATTTTTGGAGACTGGTGTGTAACATGAGCAGCAGCTACCAATCAGTGACTTGCTGCTTCTTTAAAACCTTTTAACTCTAACTACAACTCAACCACTTCTGTTGTTAATTCCAACTGGGAGCCCCGCGAGTCACTGAATGATGCAAGCAGCCCTCTACCTGTGAATTCTGAATTGTGAATTTACTCTGGTAAAATTCCCTTCAAGTTCAGAGGCAAAAAGAATGGAATGGACTAGTGAGTCCACTCTGACTCATGGGGGCCATGTGTGTCGAGTAGGATTACCATGATGTTTTCTCAGAAGTAGATCCCCAGGCCTTTCTTTGGAGGCATCTAGAACTTTCACCCTTTCAGTTGGTGTCCGAGAGTGTGATGCAGGGAGCCTGAAAGAACAAGAGAACTGCCACAGTCAATCTCCTATTCTGTGCTTAAAATCATGCTGCTGGGCAAAGCAGGATATCTGGAATTTTTCTATGATGAATTTTGTGTTTCAGCAGAAGATACCAAGAGCAGGGAAATAGATTTTGGTTGTTGTTGGGTTTGGTGTTTGGTTCCCCCGCCCCTTTTCTGAAATGACTTCATTTCTGTAGTGCTCCAATAAGCGTGCTTTGCTTGATGAGCTGATGGCCGACTGCATTGTGTGCGTTTGTCTCTCTACTGCTCTTCAGAGTCACACAAGCATCCCAGATAATGGCCATGGCGTAATTGCTATTACACAGATATTATTTGGTCAGATGCCACTCAGCTCTCTGGCTTCTAAACATCTAATATCTGCAGCAGCACACATTGTCAATCAGGTGGGGGAGAAACAGGATTTCCAGACCTCATCTCCTTTCCCCAAATGCACATTACAAAATAGTATTAGATCTTGACTTCTCTGGAGAGGAAAAATAAAATATATGGAGGAAAAAAACTAATATTCCATGTAGAGAGGATTGGCTAAATTAATCATCCTTTATCCACACAAAGAACTACTAAAGCATCATAAAATAGAGTGGTGTAGATCTATATCTTTTGATTTGAAAACATTATCCAGTTGTTTACTGAAAAAAAACCCTGAATTATAAGCAGTATATGCAGTATCATTCTATTTACTTTAGAATTTTCTCTCTCTCTCTCTCTCTCTCTCTCTTTCTTTCTTTCTCTCTCACACACACACAGAGAATACATGTGCTTGTGTATGGGTATAGGGTAGAATATTAAAATGTATACAACATCAATAGCCAAGAAAGCACCAAGATTTTATTGGTAATTACATCTGAGTGAGAAGCGTACAATTTAAATTTTTGTCTGTATACTTTTACTCTAAAAGAAAATCATCTGATCATTTTCTTTTTACAATGAGTATTTATTTTTGTAATCAAAATAATAAATGTCTTTTTAAAGTAAACAAAAGGCATATATAGAATGTTTTATGAAATGTATGCATTTTACCTTCTTCAAAATATATAAATCTGCCTATTTTCTTTCATCTGTGACCAGACTAGAGGTAAATTTTAATAAACAGACTAGGGTGATTTGTAGAGCTTTGGAAAAGGATCAGACACCTGCTACCTGTGCACGTCAGTCAGTGTAAAATATGATCCTCCAGGTTAAATGCAAATACCTTCATCTGGAAAGATGACAACACAGTCAATCATTCATTCAACAAACGTGTATCCAACTTCTAGAGCTCTATTCTGTATACTGGGGTAAGAGAGGGGACCAGAGTAGGAGTAATTATTACATTCTACATTTGTTCTCTAATGTTCCTTTCTATGTGTTATGACATATTCCTCATAGTAAAAGGTGCATCAGGCTAAATTATGATCCTTTAATCCATGAAGGAACCAGGGCTCAGCTTCACGCGTGTCTGCAAAGCACCATCTCGCTGCAGACTTAGTGATGACACTAACCCCTTACCCTAGTGTTCTTGGTTTTCCATGCTTCATCAGAGCAGTGGAAATCTTTTTGATTTGATCTTGTTTTCTATCTAGCTGTGACTGCCTAATGAACTCAGCTTTTTCCACTTAAGGGATATTGCTGTCTAAACAAGTAGGATCGGTCATCTGGAACTGGATTAGCTCTTCACTTGGATTGTACTGGCAGAGCCTCTGTGGCCATTAATACTGCATAAATGTGTTTATGAGAGTATCTTGACAACAGACAGAGAAAGAGCAAGAGAAGAGGGCAGAAAGCTTGGTCACAAGGTGGCAGAAATGAGCACGGATCTCCGGAAGCCAGTGGCAGCATGAATGTCTTCTTAGCTACTGAAGCTGTCCTGGTAGCTGGTTCCCCCTGTTAGGTCGATCCTGTATATCCCTCCAGACCTGTCCAAGGAACATGCGTCCCAACTCTAGATGATATCCTAGGGGTGTTGCCCTATAAATTGCATTGTAAATTGGATGTAAATTTCCCTACCTGGGATTGCACTGTCATTTAGAAGAGCATAACCCAGAGCTGCTCAAACGTTAATGCAGGCTCTCCTTGGCAGCTTGCTCCAGATTCAGGTTCAATGTGAGCAGCCAGCTCCCTAGTGATACTGATGTTGCTGGCCTGTAATAGTAGACTTTAAGTAGTAGCAAGGGCAGAGAGGCAAGGAACTGAACGCTGAATTCATATATATCTATTTAACATCCAAGAGACTTCTTCTTATAGAAAGGTAATGTTGTTGTTGTTACGTGTCATCAAGTAGCTTGCGACTCATAGCGACCCTATTTACAAGAGCTCTAAATGCCGTTCTATCCTGTGCCAACCTTGCCATCTCAAACACACTTATTCCCACCACTCCAGTCACAGAATCGATCCATCTCATTGAAGGTCTTCCTCTCCTTCGCCGCCCCTCTACTCTACCAAACATGATGTCCCTCTCCAAGGACCAGTCCCTCCTTGCAACATGCCCAGAATAGGTCAGATGAAGCTTCAGAATCCTTAACTCCAAGGAGCATTCTGGCTTCACCTTATTCAGGACAAGCCTGTTTGTTCTCCTAGCAGTCCACGGTATATTCAACACTCTTCTCCAGCTCCACAGCTCAAAAGCATCAATTCTCTTTTATCATCCCTAGTCATTGTCCAACTCTCTGATGCATAGCACGTAATTGTGAAGACTATAGCCTGGATCAGGCACACCTTAGTGTCCAGCCTGACGTCATTGATCTTCAGTACTCTTGAGAGGTCCCTCACAGCTGACTTTCCCAATGCAATTCATCTATTGATTTCCTGGATGCTGTTACCAAGAGTGTTGACTGTGGAGCCAAGTGAACTAATAAAATACTCACCTAAATTCCAGAGATGGTGATGATACTGAGGTTGTGAATGATGGCTCAATGATGTTGGCCCCTGTGATGATCATAACGATGTAATGATTGATGATAATGGCCAATTGTGTCCATTGAAGAGCATAGACTCCAAAATTAGCTACATGGTTCTATATGCCGTACCTTTTCTTAGTTGTTCAAACTTAGAAAGGTGAACTAGCATATCTTGCAGATAAAATGTTGTTGCTTGTTGTTGTTATGTGCCATCAAGTCACTTGTGACTCATAGCGACCCTATGTACAACAGCCCTAAACTCTGTCTTGTGCCAATCGCACTGTCTCTGACACTCCCATCCCAACTACCCCAGTCACCGAATCAATCCACCTCATAGAGGGCCTTCCCCTCCTGTGCTGTCCCTCCACCCTCCCAAGTATGATGTCCTTCTCCAAGGACCAGTCTCTTCTTACAACATGTCCAAAGTATGTTAGACAGAGCCTCAGAATCCTTGCCTCCAAAGAGCCACCCGGTTTAACCCTTTCAAGGATGAATCTGTTTGTTTTCTTGGCAGTCCATGGTATTCTCAATACTCTTCTCCAGCACCACAGCTCAAAGGCATCAATTCTCTTTCTGTCCTCCTTGGTCATTGTCCAACTCTCTGATGCATAACAAGTGATTGCTAAGATGACGGCCTGTATCAGATGCACCTTTGTCTCCAGAGAGACACCATTGCTCTTCAGTGCTTTGGAGAGGTCCCTAACAGCAGACTTTCCCATGGCAATACATCTTTTAATTTCCTGGCTACTGGTGCCAAGAGTGTTGACAGTGGAGCCAAACAAACTAAAGCTGTGAACAATCTCATTCTCTTCACCATCCATCCTGATGCTTCCAATTGGCTCAGTGGTGAGAATCTTCGTCTTCTTGACATTGAGCCTCAATCCATATTGGAGGCTACAGTCCTTCACCCTCTGCAGCAGGTGCTTCAGGTCCTCCTCAGCTTCATACGAGATATCTGCCTAATAGTAAATATGATCATAGTATCTTGAATCATCATGAATATGGTCTCTGATTCTCTTCTAATATGATGTGTCTTCTCTCTACACACTCAGACTTCTGTGGAGTGCTCTCTATACCACCCTTGGAATGCAAGCTAGATTTGCCCCTCTAATCTCATTCTTGACTGTCTGAACTCTGAAAACTGTGGTAATATAAGCTATGACCTACGACTCTTCCTGGTTCCTGGATAGGGTCACATATAAAATCTAGATTAGAAAAGCATTCCTTTGCCTGGAGTTATAGCCTATCCAGGGGTCACAAAGGTGAGGAGATTCAGAAGTACCAGGCACTGGGCATGCCAATTTAATCCCACAGCTCTCAAGTTAAGCTCTGATCCATAACAATCCTAAAGGACTGACTAGAACTGCCCCATAGTTTGCAAGGCTGTGGCATTAAAGAGGTACACTGCCTCATATTTCTCTCTTGCAGAGGCTGGTGGGTCCAAATCACTGACCTTTTCTTAGCAACAGGAAAACTAGAGATATTTATTCAGGTCCCAGATGCGCAGAGTCTAGAAAAGACTCTTCTAGAACTACCATTCCAAACGTAAGGTTCTTTTCAAAAGCCAATGTCTCTGAAAGATAGGTTTTTATAGCTTGCCCCAAATACATCAGCACCCACTGAGCTAGTACCATTTACCCTATGAAGAGTGAGCTCTTGCTCTTATTCAACTGAACCTACACCTTCATATACAACTAGTTCAGAGCATATTGGTATTTTACTGTCCAATTTTAAAATTACAGATTCACATATGCACCAACTTTTGTGCTAGAGGTTCATCCTAAATCATTTATGGTATCTTGGGACCTTCAGTAATAAATAATATAAAATTTACATATAGGCAAAAGTAAAAAAGTTAAATTTCCCATAATTCTATCACCTAGCTAGAATCATTATTTAATTTAGGAAATAGATCTTTTTAGCCTTCTGCCTACGTAGACACACATGTATGCCAATGCATATGTAAACAGAAATACATGCAGACATACTGTGTCTGTATGTTATATATTGTATAACAAAAGAATCAACTATTCTACCAACAGCAGGTATCAGAATTCCACTAGGGAGAAAGGGATTCTTAGATCTGAAAAGTGCTGGGTAAGTGCTTGGAGGACAGGGTGAATTCTCGGGGGAGGGAGCATCTTTCTTTCATAGAAGGGGAAGTACTATTTACATTTCCTTGAAAATTGGAGATGCTACATGATGAGAAGGAAGAGAGAAAAGGAATTGTAGGTAGTACAAAATTGTGTGGTATTCTCTCCTGAGCTTTTAAACCTTTGGGAATATTTGAGCAGCTGCTTCTTTTCGTGAGAACTGGTGAAGAATCTGAGACTCTTGTCTCGACTGTCATTGTGCAGAACCCAAATACTTCAGGAGAGTGGAAGAGCTCAGATACGAAGAAGACTGTGACTGCCAAGTGGCTAGAGGAGGCACATGGATTCAGTTGAACAAAAACTTGAATATTCATAGAATTTAGGACTGGGGTTTTCAAGCCAAGAATACTGATATCTTTGGAATCAAAAGAGCTCTTCCTGAGACTTTAAGAAGATAAACTACAGTTACAAAAAAACCACATTTCATTTTATTGATTTATTGTATTGTGCATTTGTGCATTTTTCACAAATTGAAGGTTTATGGCAACCCTATGTTAAGCAAGTCTATCTTCTGGCACCCTTTTTTGCAGCATTTTATGTTTATTTCATATCTCTAGTCACATTTTGGTCATGCTTACAATATTCAAAGTTTTTTTTTTGTGATGCTGTTGCATACTTAATAGACTACAGTATAAACATACTCTCAAGCGCAGTGGCCAGGGCCCAAACCAAACCCACTGCCATTGTGCGGAGTCCAAGACATAGTCACACTCCTTTGGGTTTCTGAGCTGTAAATCTTTATAAAAACAGATGCTTCATCTTGGTCTGGTGGAACAACTGATAGATTTAGACTACTGGCTTTTCAGCTGCCAGTGTAACACGTGACTCACTATGCCACAGAGCTCTTCTATGCAAATGGACACGAAAATAATCATGCTACTTTGTTTGGAGAGTTGGACAATGACCAAGGAGGATAGAAGGAGAATTGATGCTTTTGAGCTGTGGTGCTGGAGAAAGTATTGAGGGTACTATGGACTGCTAGGGAAAAAAACAGATTCATCCTGGAAAGAGTCAAACTGGGCGGCTCCATGCAGACAAGGATTCTGAGGCTCCATCTAACATACTTCAGACATGTTGTAAGGAGAGACTGGTCCTTGGAGAGGGACATCATGCTGGGGAGGGTGGAGGGACAGCGCAGGAGGGGAAGATCCTCTATGAGGTGGATTGATTCAGTGACTGGGGTCACTGATTCAGGATGGGAATGTCAGAGACAGTGTGTTTGTCACAGGACAGAGCAGAGTTTAGGGCTGTTGTACATAGGGTCACTATGAGTCGCAAGCGACTCGATGGCATATAACAACAACTTTGTTTTGAAATATTAGCTTTGTTTCAATTTGAGGTGGGGGGATGGGGCTTATGAAAATAAAACTTCCTATAAGTGTTCAGCTCTTTCGTTCCCAGGGTCGCTATGAGTCACCTATGACTCAATGGCATTTAATAACAACAACAACATAATCTCCTTCCCAGACATGTTCTTGTTGTGTATTGTCAAGTTAGAACCTACCTTTAGCTAATCCTCCAACAGCTTTTCAGATGCGATAACTCACATGAGGGGTGATTGCTCATTTTTCTCTGACGGAACAGTTGGTAAATTTGAACTGTGTGCCTTCTGGTTGCCAATGCAGGCCCTTAGCCCGTAGGCATTTGCTTTGCATTATGCTCCGTCTAACATAATTTGGACATGTTGTGAGGAGAGACATCATGCTTGGGAGGGTGGAGGGACGGCGCAGGAGGGGAAGGCCTTCTATGACGTGGATTGATTCCGTGACTGGGATAATCGGGATGGGAGTGTCAGAGACAGTGCGATTGGCACAGGACAGAGCAGGATTTAGGGCCGTTGTACATAGGGTCGCTATGAGTCGCAGGTGACTCGACGGCACATAACAACAACAACAACATTCTATATGTGTGTCTGTGTTTGGTTGGGTATCACACAATGTAGTGTTACATCAAATAGTGAAATCTGTTCTGGTTTTGAAATCCAGATTTTCAATTTTACTATATGGCCCAGCAGTTTATTTGACCCTATCGTAACATGTCATTATACTTTTATATAATTGATTTTTATAAAAAAGTTTTAGTGCCCACATTATGCTATCATTAATAGTTTTTAATTTTGGCCTTGACTACCCAATTTACTAGTCTTAGATTTAATTATATTATCTCAACGTTAAAATCCAGGCCCTGCCCTTCTATTCCCTTTTCTGGCCTGACTTTTTTTTTTTTTAATTTATCCAGTCATTCATTGCTACATTTTTCTCCCTGCTCACCCACTCCCCCCCAAATCACTCTTCTCCTTGAAAAGAAAAAGAAAAACTCTTTTATTGTTATGCAGTCCCTCCCCTCAAGTCTACCCCACTATGCCCCCTTCACTCTGGACTTCTGCAAACAGATCTTGTTTGTTCTTTTGGAAGCCCAGGGAACTTATTTATTTATCCCACTGGCAACCTGTAGGATATCCAGTACTCTTCTTCTCCAACACCATGCAAAAACACTGCTTCTAAAAAAAATACTGCTTCTTCCGTTACCCCTAACCATTGTCCAAATGTCATAGCCTAAGAAGCAACTGGAAAAACATGCCTTGGATCAGGCATACTTTAATCTTTAAACTAACATCCTTGCTCTTTAACATGTTGAAGAGATCTTTTATCAATTTTCTGGATACTACAATAATATTGTTTGATTTTTGACGCTTGCTACCATGAGTTCATTATAAATTCAACAAAAATGAAATTATTGACAGCTTTACTACTTTTTCTATCTATGATGCTGCTTCCTATTGCTCTGGCAGTAAGGATTTTTGCTTTCTTGATGTTGAGATGTAACCCATACTGAAAACCATAGGTTTTGCTTATTAAGTATGCTGTCTTTATTTATTAAGATTCTTGACAGTCGAATTTCCTAGTGCATTACTTTTTTAATTTCTTGACTACTGTTCCCATGGATGAAATTCATCAATTAATTGTTCCCATTTCCAACAAAGGCGAATTAACAGGATGTATAAACTATAAAACAATATCATTTTTATCACATGAAAGCAAAATATTGCTAAAGATCATCAAAAAACAGAACAGTAGATTGATAGGGAACTTGCAGAAGTTCAAGCTGGGTTTAGAAAAAGCTCTGTGGCCCCAGGGATATCATTGCCGATGTCGGACGGATTTTGGATGAAATCAGAGAATACCAAAAGAATGTATATTTGTATTTTATTGACTAGGCAAAGGCATTTGACTTTGTGAAACATAATATATGGCTAACATTGAGAAGAATGGGAAGTGCTCATGCAAAATATGTATCTAGGGCAAGAAACTCTTGTCTAAACAGAGTGAAGGAACACTGCATGGTTTAAAATCAAGAAGGGTATGTGCTTCAGGTGTATCCTTTCTCCATTACTATTCAATCTGTATGCTGAGAAAATAGTTTGCGAAACTTTACACTGTGAAGAGGAATGTGGCATCAGGATTGGAGGAGGACTCATCGACAACCTGTGTTATACATATGACACAGCTTTACTTGCTGAAAGTGAGGAGGACTTAGAACACTTGCTGCAGAAGATCAAGTACTACTGCCTTCTGTATGGAATACATCTCAACATCAGGGTTGGGGCAGTCCTCACCATTGGGCCAGTAGGTAACATCATAATAGATGGAGAAAGGATTCAAGTTTTCAGCATCCTTGGTACAAGCAGTCAGGAGATCAGGAGACATATTGAATTGGGAAAGTCCACTGTTCAGAACTTCTCCAAAATACCAGAGTAATGATATCAGTTTGAAGACTATGGTGCACGTGCCTCAGGCCATGGTCTATTCAAACGCTTGCTATGTATCTGAGAGCTGGACAATGAATAAGGATGACAGAAGAAGAACTGAGGCCTTTGAGTTGTGATGTTGAAGAAGAGTAGTGAATATCCCTTGGACTGTCAAAAGAACAAACATATGTCTTGGAAAAAGTACAACCGAGTGCTCCTTCTAGGCAAAGATGACCTTTCATCTCTTACACTTTGAACGTGTTGCTAGAAAAGGTTATTCCTTGGAAAGGGGAATTATGCTTGAAAAGGTAGCTAGTTATAGAAAGAACGACCCCAATGAGACGGATTGACACAAGTGAGTGCAGCAGTGGGTTCAAGTGTCAGAGATGATGAGAATGGCTCAGGACAGGACATAGTTCCAGTCTGTTGTTCAAAGGGTCTTGGTGGGCCATACTCAACTCTACAGAACCTAACAACAACTGCCATGGGTGTTGATTGTGGATTCAATAATTTTAATATTTTCTTCAATTATTATGATGTATCTATTGGGCCAGTGGCAAGAATTTTTGTTTTCTTGATGTTGAAATGTAATTCACGTTGAAGATTATAGTCTGGTTCTTCAAGTCTACTTCAGTTTCTGCAGGCAACATTATATCTTCTGTGTAATGGAGGTTGCCGATGAGTGTTCCTCTAATCCTGAAGCCACATAGTCAAATTTCTGAAATTATTTGTTCATCATAAAGATTAAACAAGTATGGAAAACGATACATAGACACAACTCCTCATGAACACTTTCATGTTCTCTGATTTTAACCATGTATTGTTCCCTTGTTCTGTTCAGTCAGCTCCTTCTTGGTCTATGTACAGGGTTTTGGTGTGTGTTTGTTTTTTTTTAATAAGCACGATTAAGTATTCTGGAATTCCCATTCTTCTCCATGTTGGTCATAATATTATGATCCACACAATCGAATTCCTCTGATGATCAATAAAACACAAACAGACCTCTTTCTGGTATTGTCTGCTTTCAGCCAAGATCAATTTTACATTGGCAATGATATTCCTCATTGTCTAAAGAGGAGAAAATTGGACATGAATGCACAATGTCATGAGCGTCTTTCTGAAAGGTCCAGAAAAAGTAAGAACAGCACAGCTTCTTGACTGCTTCAGAGCAGGAAACAGATAAAGAGCCTGCAGCCCTGCCACATGGTGGCTGTAGATCCCTATCAGCAGCAAGAAGTTAGTTTATTCATTGCTGACTCACAGTTGTGGTACTGAAAATGGGGTTTATTAGAGAAGTAAGTGGGAGAGTGGAGGAGGCAAACAAAGACTATCACCCACTTCAAGTCCAAATTTTAGCCCAAGTTCAAAGACAATTCTTCAATTAGTTTCTACTCTGGTTTCCTCAGTCATTTGGCACTGTGTGCCTCAGAGCATTGATAAGTTAGCTTCTCCTTCAAGCATCCAGCGAGAACAGCAAAAACCTTTAACTGTGGTCTTTATATCAGGGCTCCTCTGCTTATACCTTTCCACAATTTCTACACAACAATGCCACAGTCTCTCCACCACCACCAGGGTCTCGCTCTCACCAGGGTCTTGCTCCAATCTCCCTGAAGTCTTGCCATCCTCTAGTTCTGTTACCCAGTGTAAGAGGCCCTCTTTCTCCTATCCTAGTCCCACAGCTGTTGATGATTTGTAAGACCAAGTGTCTGTAGTTAAGATAGTTGGAGACCAGAGGGAGCTAACTGTAATGGCTAAGAAAAGCCACCTCATATCAACCCCATGAACAATAGATCTGAACTTTACCCTATCCAGCACTATTCTCACAATCTCAGATATGCCCAATCCCATTGATACAGAAACTGTGCCAATCCATTTTGTTGAAGATCTTCCTCTCAGAGGATTGTAAAATTAAGAAGGTCTGGTAGTATAGTAGTGTAAGTATTGGGCTGTTAACTAAAAAATAGTTTGAACTCACCAGCTTTTCCCTGGAATAAGACAAGACAGTTGTCATCTATTGCAATTTATATCCTCAGAAGCCTAATGGAGGGCTACTATGTGTCTACTCAACTCAATCAGCAATGGATTTAATTTGATTATTACACAATTGTGAAATATTCATTTCATCCTCACAAATAACATTAAAATGAAAGATTTTTATATCACTCTGCCAAGGCCCAACAAGCTTTTCAGATATCTGATTAAAGATTGGGCAACAATCTGTTTTCCTAGAATCTATTTTGACACTTAACTCTTGATTTTCTGATTACTTGTATTGCTCTACATAAGTTGATGAGATTACTGAAAAAAAGAAGACGCTTCTAGGATTAAACACATTATTACCCCATTTTTACCTCTCAATCACAGAATCAAACTGACTAATAACTTGATTCTGATGATTTGGGGCAAGATAATCTTTCTTCCTGCCTGAGAGTGAACCAATATATGATTGAAAATGTTAAAATACGGAAACACACTGGGACAATAATAAACAACTCAGCAATGTGCCCTCGAAGGTGGAGAGATTCTTGGTAGGCAGTCCTAATTGTTGCCATCACTTTTCGGTGTTCTAAGGCACTCAGCTGAATTATGCACTGCACCGCTGCTGAATGACACAGCCATTTCTGACTCCATTAATATGGAAGATTTCAGCCAAATGCTCTTAAACGATAGCTTCTCTTTATTTGTAATTTCAGACTCTATTGATTTCCTTCTGTTCCCTTCATTATGATTTCAATTGATTACCTTGGCAACTGCAATAACAATGATTGCACTTGACACTCTCTGAGACTCTTGAGATGGTATTTGAATAGGAATGGTATAATTTGGGGGAAAGTGCCTGCAAGAACCTGTCATTAACAGTACACTTACACTTTACGTTTATTGACTTTCTTCTCTTTTGAGTAGGCCCTTGTCACAGACTTAGCTGTTAGCAGGACTACAGTAGTAGTTCAAATATCTGGAGCTCTTTAGAGGGTAAACGAATCTTGAGACTAAAAATGGGGAAGGCTTTTATATGCACGTGTGTGTGTGTGTGTGTGTGTGTGTACATGTGCACATATATGGATGTGTATAATTTCTAACATGCAGCTGCTGTCATTTTCCAATTGCCCACTCTGTGACTTGCCTTTCAGGGAAGCCTACCAGCTGGGTGGACATTTGGTAGTGGTTGAACTCTTAGAGCACAAAAGCTTAGCTCCAACAATCCAGCCAAGACTCAGGAATAAATGCTGTGCAACGTCTTCATTGGGATTTTAAGAAAGAAGGAAACAAACAAACAAACCCACTTTATGTCATTGTCACAGTACAGAATTTCAAATTCAAAGGCTCAGCTGTGGATTGCAAGCTGTGAATTTTATGCAGGCTCTTAGGTCCCCACTTTAGTTCAGCTGGCCCCTCATGAAAGACTGTTTTCTATGTTAAATTCATGGGGAAAATCAGCTATGTAACACAAGGGTATCGGTGGCCACACTTGCTATGTGTCTATCTTTCAGCAATATTTTAAGTAGCCAGCCAGTTATTCTCTTGGTAATAGTGCAAGTCTGCTGGGATAGGGGGAGATGTTTGCCAAGCAGCTGTGCTGGAATTTGAAGATACTAAGGTTTAGCAATTTTCTGCTGAGAGGACCATGTTCAGTTCATTCTTTGGAAAAAAGTGTAATGCTCTGATTCCCAACAAAACATTTTGCTTATTTATGAGAGATTTGCCTGGCAACTTTAGTTTAGTGGAATAATTCATTTAGCAGAACATATTCATGAATTCTTTGAGGATCACCAGTTGTTCCCAACTAGATTCCAACTCATAGAGGCCGTTCCTATCAGAAGTTTTCAATGGCTAATTTTGCAAAGGTGATCAGCTGGTCTTTCTTTCAAAGAATTTCTGAGTGGACTTGAGTCTAAAATCCTCTTGTGATCAGTTGAGTGTGTTAACCATTTGCAACCCTCAGGGACTATGGTGTAGTGAAAAGTCATAAATTAGCATTCTGGACACATGGTTTCTAGAAGTGTGGACAATGGGGCTTTCCTCAAGGCAATGTCTACCTCTGGGGCCCAATATGCTCTTTTGTAACGTAAAACAAAACCTGTGGCTGCCAAGCTGGTTTGGACTCATGATGTCCCCACGTGCCACAAGGTAGAACGGTCCCATGGGATTTTCTTGGCTGTAATTTTACAGCAGTAGATCACTAGACCTTTGTCCACAGGGCCCGTTATGGATTCGAACTGCTACCTTTAGGTTTGTAACTGAAAACAAACTGTTTGCATCACCCAGAGGTTGGGGATGCTTTTGGTGAGGTTTACAGCCTATCAAAGGCTTACAACACTTTTTCAGAAACTATTTCTTTTATATATTTGACAGAGTAACATGGAACACCGTTTGTTACGTATAGATATCAGTGAATTTAAATAAAGCAAGGAAAGGAAGTGACTGGCACAGAATGTGCTCAGTTTTCGCAGAATCTGCAAATTTGAAAACCGACCAACAAATAAATAAATAACCCCAGAAAGGTTCCCTAAGTTCAAGCTATTTTCTTTCTCCTCTTCAAAGTCATTCATCCTTGCCCATCTGTGTAGCTCCAGTGCTTTTGTTGAGCTGAAAGCTAATTAGGTTTGATCAACTATTTCCTGTTTGTTTGAAAGACATAAGATTCTAGCTCCATTCTGAGTATAATCAGATTTTAATTTGCTCTTTCGTAACTATGCTCCCGAAGAGGTATATATATATATATATTCATGGAGATTGGATCGGGGACTCTATGGTGTAACCAACTCCATGTCAGAGAACAATTTACTAAAAGGAGCTTTCTCAGGGTTATACACTCAATCAGCCAATGACCTAAGACTTGAACTATATAAATTCAGAGGCGCTCCATTAATTGGTAGTCAGTATGGACATTATGTGAAGAGTGACTGTCATGTCTTCTATGATGAGATAGGAGATGAGAACAGAAAAACAGGTCAAGTATGGAAACTAAGGGAATATGCAGAGTAAGAAGGGAAAGAAGAGAAGGTTGGCCCAAATGGGAGACTGATAAAGTCCTGGTCATTTCAGGTTTCCCTTTCTAAGGGATTTGTCCTTTTCCGGAACTGTGGATTCTTTTTTGGCTTTGACTTGGCCATTCCTCTTCATTGCCAGAAGCAAAATCAGCATGTTCCAGATGAAAAGTCTTCATGTTTACCATGTTTAAGGATGCCAATCATTCACCAGCCTCAATATTCAGATTTGCTTGTCGGATGGTAATTACACTGTCAGCAGTCCTAAAAAGAGATCTGGAGTAAAACAGTAGGTGGATGACAGCTCAACCGTTGGCAATAGTTAAGAGTTATACTGAGGCATAGTTTTAATCTTGGAAGCCAGATGTGAACAGAACTCCCTTCCTCTTTAATAGTGAGCCATCTGCCCACCTACCTGTCACCTAACACAACCACTACACCTGGGCATCTCTGCTATAAGAGAAGATTGATGGGAACCACTCTGTGATAAAATTGTGGTAGAAGAGGAGAAAAGAAATACAGGATTTAGTCTTACATTTTTATGTTATTAGACGCTTCAAATGGTGCCTTTTAATTATGTTGTTGTTGTTGTTGTTACAGATGTCATCAGATCAGAACCAATTCATAGCTGACCCTTCAGAAGGTTTTCAGAAGCTGTAAAATGTATGCGAGAATACTGCCCATTTTTCTTCTTCAGAGCAGCTTGTGGATTCGAGCCTATTCCTAGTGACCCTATATGCAACAGAACAACATACTGTCCATACAGACTATCCCTGCTGTATTCAGCACCATTGTTACAGTCACGTGTCAGTCTATCTCCTTGTGAGTCTTCCTAGATTTGCTGACTCTTTACTGTACCACATACACCATTGTTACAGTCACATGGCAGTCTGTCTCCTTGTGGGTCTTCCTAGTTTTGCTGACTCTTTACTGTACCAAGTATGATATATTTTTCCAATCACTGGTCCCATACTGATAACATGCCAAATGTATATGAGAGAAAGTCTTACATCCTTATTTTAAGGAGCAGTCTGGCTATGCTTCTTCCCAAGATGGACTTGTTAATCCTTTGGAAGGTCCATGGCACAGTCTATGATATGTAAATCCATGATATATCCACAAATGCAATTATAAGACGTCAGTGACTTTTTTCATTTTCCATATTTATCATTTTCCCTATTGTAAAAATCCTGTTTACATATGAGTATAAGGTGATTGAAAAATACCATGATGGGTCAGCCATACATTAGTCCTTAAAGTGGCTTCTTGCCTCTTTAGTACTTTAAGCAATCCTGGTACTCTCCATAGTTCTTGATACTTTCTTCCTTCCTAATGGAAAAGCCTATTTCAAATGAATAAGACATGTAGAAGAGAAACAGTAGATTATTCTAGCATAGGTTTGGTAATGTTTTTGGTTTTACTAAAAAATTTTACTTACCATATTGTACTTGATTCCTACAAGAGCACTAAGAAGTAGATATTATTATTATTCCCATTGTATCAGTGAGGAGCTGACTCAGAGTTTAGGGAGTTGTCTGAAGAAACTAGTAAAAGCAAAAGTTAAAAAAATAAAATCTTACATCCAGTTAGAAAGACTATTCTTTCTACTGTGAAGCAGCTTCTTCACGTAAACCAAACCTCAGTCTTAAGGACAGTCCTATCTGGGAGGTCTTGCTAGAGTAGAGTTGGCTATTGAGCTTGGGGAGAAGAGTGAGAACACGTTGGCCTTGATTAAGCATTGCTTCTTGAATCTCAAGGATGTGGCTGATAAAAGAAAGGGCTTTACATGGCATCACTTCCCAGACCCTGTAACAGGGCTTGGGGTATTTCTCTTCTGACAGTGCCTTCTTGTCAACCTAGTGCACACCCAAAGACTGGCAGATCCAGGACATCGGTACAGAACTTTGGAATGGACAAATTCTCCTCCTTTTGGTGTCCTTTTGTAATGGCTGCTTGCTTCCTCATTCCACTGCCGGAGAATGTGCCCTTCCATGAGGGCATTTGAAGGAGATGCTTTTCTGTTTAGTGATTTTCTGCACCAGCAGTTTCCTCATTTAGAGACTGAAATGGATCTAGCTCACCTTGGGAAGTGATGTTCTAGAATCTGTTCCTTTTCTGTGAGCAGCCAGGTGGCAGGGACACTGCGGATATGGGATGAAAGAGGACATCACTTTGCAGAGGAGAAACAGCGCTGATGAAGAACACTGAGGCTGGGAGATGATGCTGGCCAGCCTTCCTCCAAACTGAAAAACGTTACCCATACTTCCTGCCAGGATTCTAGTAAAGAAACAAAACAGAATGAATAGAGTTTGCAGTGTTGTTTCTAGTGTAGATATTTTTGTTTTATCATTGGGTCCTTTGACATTTATGTTAGTACATAAGTATGAAAGTTTAACAGAACTTGAACCAGAGGCCATGGCAGACATATTAGCACAGATGCACTAATTAATGAAAGCACTAATTAATGAAATGTTCTCTAATTAATGAAGACAGTCTAGAGACTGTACTGATTAGGGATACTATCCACATGGGGAGAGAAACATTAACCTGAATTGAAGACTACTGACAACTAGGGATTATTTATTGAGGGAGTGGCAGCCACTTCCTAAAACAACATGCCTCTGGAAACTCTATGAACTTTGATAAATGACCATAGTTATAGAAAGGCTTCAGGCCTTTTGTTCATAGGGTTTCTATGAGTCGTGCTTAACTCGATGGTAATGAACTACTACAATAACAACATGATATCTATACAATAATAAATTTTCTTCAAGTTTACTATACATTAATACATTTTGTATTTAACATCAAAAGAGAGGGCATGGATTTGCCTTTAATTCCCAACTCTGTTACTCACTAGTTACATGGTCTTCAGAAAGCCATTTGGCTACTTTAAGCTGTTGCTCATCTGTAAATTAGAAATAAGGACATTCACTTCTACATATTTGGTAAGTGGCAGTCAATGTTAGCATTATTATTTGACTCTCAAAAGACTGTATCTAAATCAGACTGTATTAGCATTACTTTTCTATTTCCTCACAGAGAATCTTTTTTTATATATACTTGTTTTACAGACAAGTACAAAAGATGGTTGTTGTTAGGTGCCATCAAGTTGAGTATGAATTACAGCGATTCTACCAACAACAGATCTGAGCTCTGTACTATCATGTGCCACCCTCAGCATCTCTGACATACTTGAGGCCCTGGCTGCAGACACTGTGACAGTCTATTTCACTGAGGGTTGTCTTCTCTTCTGCTGACCTTTCACCTTTCCAAGCATCCAAAAGATTAGCAGTTTGGCTTTAGATGTGCTGGAGTAGTCCATGGAGAATTGCACTGCTAACTGAAGGGTGAGCGACCCTGGTGGCCTCATGGCAAGAAGTTGTACTGCAATCCTGAAGGCACGTGGTGTGAGGCCACCAGCACCTCTGCAGGAGAAGGATGGGCAATCTCCTCCACGTGACTAACTACCTCTGACAACCTGCTGGAGGGTCAGCCATGGGTCTGTTCTGACCTACAGTACACAACAATAACAACAACAACTGAAAGGTGAGCCCCTAAGGTGGTTTGATTCCACCAACCACTCTGCAGAAAAAAAAGATGGACCGTTCTCCTCCTGTGTAATTTACAGCCTCAGAAAGCCAGTGGAGGCTGTGAGTCAGTTCTGAATCAACAGCAGAGTTTTGAATCTTGACAATATGATAATAGAGAATATGATCAAGTGTTGGCCTACCTTTCTAAACACATCAGTGGAGAACTTTGAAGCAAGTCTGACTTTGTAGTTGTTTTATTGAAAAAGTGCAATTTACATCCAACTAGATTTTCACTGGGGAGCTTGGCTGGTCTAGTCCATAAGAAGTTGCATATTAACTCAAAGGCTGAGGTATGACTCTACCTGGGACTCAGCAGAATAAATATGGACCGTGTTCTCCCATGAGGTTTACAGCCTCTGAAACCTTCCAGAGGTCAACTATGAGTCACTTCTGATCAGATGGCTATGAATCTTGATAGATTTTCATCAGTTTACTGACCTGTTCTGGTTAATCTACAGACTTTCAACTGTGATAGTACACATTATCTATTTTAATTGTTCATGGAGGTATCTTTAATCTGTTGCTGTTTTAACAAAAAAGACCTTTTGAAGGGTACATATTGATTTTATATAAGATTATTCATTCTTTTTTATATTGTATTATTTTTACATTTACTGTCAAATCAGATCTGACTGATACAGGAGGAGGTTGCCTCCTCCTTCTCCAGCAGAGCATCTGGTAGATTTGAACCACGTGCCTCTGGGATTGCAGTGCAGCGTCTTGCCACTAGGCCACCAGAGCTCCATATAAGATTATTCATTCTTCCATGATTTATTTTCAAATTGCTGTTACTTCCTAAATCTATCTCTGATCTGTTTAGACCAGTCACAAATTTCAACTTTGCTTCCTGGAATGCTAGAAGAAATAATAGGATTAGAATGATTTGGAACTTTGAAATCAACCCTCATTTTAAATAGAGTAGGATTTTTTTCTTCTTTAAGTGAAAATTTATAAAGCATATTGATTTTCATTCAATCATTTGCACAAATTAATATTGTAACTTTTAATTATAATACCATATTTGATCATCCTCTTACTGTACCTTGCCTTTACCTTCACCTATATTAATAAGCACCTAAAAACTATTTATTAATTTTTACTGCACTTTACTTTTCTTCCCATTCTTGTTATCCAAGAATGAGTCTATCTGTGTGTAAACCTTTCTTTATCTTCTTATAATAGTGGTCCTATATGTATTTGTCCTTTTGTGACTGACCATCACTCAGCATAATGTCCTCTAGATTTATCCAACATGTGCAGTGTTTTCTGAATTCTGTATCATTCTTCAGTGTTGCACAGAACTCCACTGTGTGCATGTGCCATAGTTTCTTTAACCATTTTCAGCTCTTGATGGGCACTTTAGTTGTTTCCATATCTTTGCTACTGTAAATAAGCTTCAGTCAACGTGGATGTCCATACACCTGTTCATAGCTCAGCTTGTATGTTTTTAGGGATTATGTCTTATAGCACAACTGGTGGATAACATTATTTCCATTTTAACTTTTTAGAGAGGCTTTAAACTGCTTTCCATACTGGCTACACCACTACACTATTATACTTTCTATGCAGCAAAATCTGAAATCTCTCTCTAGATCCTTGTCAGTATTTACTGCTTATTGTCTTAATCAACTTTGCTATTTTTCTGTGGTGAAAAGATTTCTCATTGCTATATTGGTTTGTATCTCTCTAATAATACTGCTTTTTTTTAGTTATAGTGTTGGGAAAGACTTCTGACTATGCAGTGGACTTCAAAAAGAACAAACAACTCTATCTTAGAGGAAGTTTAAACAAGGTGTGCTTAAAAGGCAAAGATGGTGAAACTTCTTGTCACATACTTTGGATTCATTGTTAGGAGGTACCAGTCCTTGGAAAAAGACATTATGCTTATAAAAATAAGAGGGTCATCAAAATAAAGGAAGACCCCAAATGAGATGACTACAACACTTGACACAGTGACTACAACAATGACTGAGCATAGGAGAGATTGAAAGGGTGATACAAGAATGGACAAGTTCTGAATCTATTGATTATAGAGTCATTATGAGTTGTGGTCACCAGTCTTTTGTGAAAAACAGTGTATTCAAACTTTATAAATAACTCAGAATTGTTTTTAAAGGGAAAAAAAACCCAAACCAAGCAAATAAAAAAAAAATAGGCAAAAAAAATCCTCCACAAAAAACTGCCAATAACAAGTAATGATTTTAAACATTTCTTCATGTGTTTGTTGGTCATTTGAATGTCTTATTTGATGAAGTAGGGCTTTGTTGGTTTTAAACATTCTTTGCCCATTTTGAGTTTTGGCCTTTTCTTTTGAAGTGTTGGCATTGTATTTAATTTTTAGAGATGAGTCCTTTGTCAAATATGTTATTGTCCAATGTTTTTCCCAATCCTTAGAGTCTCTTTTTGTTCTCTTGGAGGATTCATTTGATTCACATTGTTGTTGTTTTATTGTGTGTCCTGTTGAACTGGAACTGGTCCATAACTAACTCTTCAACGGGTTTTCAGAGACAATGAATTGTATGGGAGGAGATTGCCCATCCTCCCGAGAAGCAGCTGCTGCCTTCGAACCATGTGCCTTTGAGATTGCAGTGCAGTTTCTTGCCACTAGACCACCAGAGCTCCTTGATACACATAGGGATAATTTTGAGACAGTTACATATGCTTCTACTTGTACATTTTCCCTGGGCTTTAAGAATGTTAGGAATAGAACTATAGATAAGGAAAGCAAAATATTAAATAAATACCAAAAATTACAAAAATATTAAACAATTTGTCCAAAGTCACAGGACAAGAAAATGGTAGAATTGTACTCTGAACATGAACATGGGCAGCCTAAAGGCTGATGTGGTCATTACTATGCTGGTGTTTTTGCCGTTGAGATTAAGGAGGCTGCAGATACAATGTGAGCCTGACCTCTAATCAAGCTTTATGTCTTCAAGCCAGAGTAGTACAGCAACTGCCAGGGCTTTTGTGCTATAGAGGGAGGTGGGAGCTGGTAACCTGTGCAGTCACTGTTATACTGATTTGAAGAGGATTGACTCAGAAACAGATGTGAGCAAGGGACCGATAAAGCGCTGAGCATGAAATCAACTACAGAAGAGGTTTTTCCAATCATCAGAAATTAGCTTCGTGGATAAAAGTTAGTTGGGAGGAATTGTGGTAAGAAGCTGTGCTGCAATCCCAAAAATGCATGTGGTTTAGATCTACCAGCTGCTTCATGAAGAAAGATGGATGATCTCCTCCTATACTATTTGACTTCAGACTGCCTTTCCTAAAACCCACTGGAAGATCAGCTGTGAGTCAGTTCTGACTCAACAGTGCACAACAACAACATCACTGTAAGAGGTTGAGAAGATACTGAACATCCCATGCAATCACCTAAGAGGTGAGGATGGGGAAGCTTCATCTCACTCAAAACATGTTGTTAAGTCCTTGAAAAAAGATGTAATTCTGGGAAAAAGCAGAGGATCCCAGAAAAAGAGGAAGAGCCTCAACAAGATGGATTGGGACAATGACTGTCACAGTGGACTTAAGCATATCAGAGATGATGATGATGACAGAACAGGGTTCAGGTTCATTGTTCATAGTGTCACTCTGAGCCATAGCTGACTCGATTGTACCTAGCAGTGACAATGTAGTTGACAATCTACTGCTATTATGTGGCAAAAGAGAAAGGAAGATACTTTAAAGGATGCAGTACAATTGATCCAATCCAAGATCTTTTCAGTTGCTTCATAGGCATGTGAAATTTGGACAATGACTAAGAGAGACTACAGAAGAATCACTGCCTTTGATTTGTAATGTTGGAGAAAAATATCAAATGTATCAGTGACAGTCAAAAGAAAAGAAATCTACCTTGGGGGAAGTGCAGCCACAGTGTTCCTTAGAAGTAAGCAGGTGAGACTTGGTCTTGCATAGGTTGAGCGTGTTATAAGGAGCGGGCAGAGCTTGGAAAAGGCCATCAGGCATGGAAACGAAGAGGATCCGGGAAGGAGAGCAAGAGCCTCACTACGACGGAGTGATTACAACCGTGGGCGTGAGCACAGACGTGACTGCGAGGCAAGCCTGGGTCTCTGTCTAGGGTATACAGGGTCGTTATGAGTCAGAGTCCACCCAGCAGCACCTGAAACAGCAGCAACAACGCAGCAGAGTGATTCTGGATTTTGGAGTGGGATCTGAGTTCCAATCTTAACTTTCTATTTACTTGCTTCGTGACTTTAAAAAAAGTTCATTAAATTCACTTGCACTTTGTTTCACTACTTACAAAAAATGGGAGAAAATAGAAGCCAATATGAATAACAGAAACTTTTGTAAAATTGTGTGCGCAGTATTTCACACATGGAATGCACCTATAATTGAGAATAGGGCCAATAAAAGAGGTAGCAGCATTATTGAAATACTACTGCTACGGCTGCTACTACTACTACTACTACTACTACTACTACTACTACTACTTCTACTACTACTACTACTAGCTAATTCTTGTATAGCATTTGCTACATGACATTCAGCCAAGTACTCTATAATGTATGTTGTTGATGAATACCATTGTGTTGGAACCAACCCACAGCTGACCCTCCAGTGGGTTTTCTGAGGTAGTTAATAGCACAGGAGGAGCTTGCCCATCCTTTTCCCATGGAGCAGCTGGTGGATTCAAACCACTTGCCTTCAGGTTTGCAGCACAATTACTTAACCACTAAGCCACCACCTCTCATGACAAACCAATACGGATTTCTATTCTACGAATGTGCGAACTGAGGCCCTAAGAGTCTGTGTCCATGCTCACTGGAATGAAGGGAGTTCTGGGGGGCCTAAAGTGCAGAAGTTTCACTGCTAGCCTCAGGTCACTGCAATGATAAACTGACAGAGATAATAAGCTAGAGTCAGCAGACTTTCTCTATGAAGGGCCAGCAGTGAGTACTCAGACCTAGCAGGCCAGATAATCTTCATAGGAGAGTAGCCACTTTTTCCTTTAAAGTGGATGGAGATAAAAACAACAACTGAAATATAGAGAACTAAAAATCATACTGAGACAGAAAGTATTTCAAGTTAGCCCCATCCACAGCAGATTTGTTCAGATTTGGCGTGTTTATTCTTAGAGACAAACTTTTCTCCAGTCTCTCAGCTATTTGATGTACATCTAAAGTACATCAAGGATAGTTTGTATTATCTTTTTTCTGTCTGCTTATTTTCTCTTCTTTTTTCAAGAAATAGCAGATTTTTAAAAAATAAAGCAGATAGTCCCATTCCTCAGTTTAGAAAGAATGCCCATAATAGGCTATGTTCACCCTCAGAGTCTTTTATTGGGAACATTTTGTGATTCAGTGGACAACTACATATTATTGACATCACTCCCTTTCAAATTATGTGAGTCTGTCTCTAACTTAGCCGTGTTCCAAATCTGTACATTATGGGGAAAGTGGTAACACGAAATCATTCTTTCTTATGGATGAGGAATTTCTACCTGGTGGCAGTCCAATTGGCTTCTTTGCTCCACTGAAGATGAGCTACATTTGCATATTCATTTCATCACTGCTGGCCTATAAGCAAGGAACTCTGGTGGTGTATTGGGTTACGTGTTGTGCTGCTAACAAAAAGATCAGAGGTTCGGTTCCACCAGCTGTACCGTGGGAGGAAGATCTCCTGTAAATAAGGGATTTACAGCCTCAGAAACCTGGGGGAGGTTGACTATGAAACAAAACACAATAAGGAGCAGTGAGATTCATTTTGGTATTGGTTATACAGGCATCTATTGTTTGGATGTTACTTGAAACTAGCTGTACCATCTGGATAATTCCCTCATTAACTAGTTAAATACAAGTTTTAGTAAGTGTTCAGTTCATATATGTGCAAGTCACTGTTCTATCTTTTGGAAAAATCATTTACTCCTCTAGTCCTATCAGTAGATGAGAGTTCCTTGCTAGAAAGCACCTACGTCACCAACATCATTCAACTAGAAGTTTCTTCTAGGGTAAACGATAAGCACTAAGTTTGCCTTTATTAGTCCTGCAGCTTAATCTTGTCCTAAAGCTTACAGTAAACTTGCTGTTAACCCTCTTCATCTCTGGGAGTGGAACGTCACAGTGCCTTTCTGGGATGAGGAAATATATCTGAATAGCCTCAAGGCACCATATTCTGCATAACAACATAAAGGCATCAAGCAATGACAGTCCCCCAACACCATTCCTAGTACCTTCTCTAGTATCTCCAGCTAATAAGATGTGCAGAATCATGGTAGTTTCCTCCCTGACACCTTGAAATAAAATGTTCTCTTTTGATGGCATAATCTTCATCCCTCTTAAAATCAGCATTCAGCTATCACACCTGTTTGAGGCTTTTGCAGTTCCAAATAATTGGCCAAAGAAACAAAGTTTGGAAAAGTGAAAAGTGCACACTTCTATGAGAACATTAACGCAAAATGTTCTTTCTGCTTGGCTGACTGGAATGAGGCTGGATGGAGAAAGAGCATAACTCTATTATTCAATGATGGCTGTTTTGGTATAATGCACTCTCTCCTGAAATAGGCTTAAGATGCTAATAGAATTAGTTGATTATAATTAGGGTTGATGGGATCGGCACATTGAGGTTGGCACAATAAACCAGCTCATTGAGTTTGGCAGACTCTGCCAGCTGCTTCTCTGGTCCTGCATTGTGTCCTCCCGAGTCCTGAACTCAGAATCCCTATCCATAGCCCAGTAGTCTTTCTAAAAAGATGCTCCCTCCGCATCACATGCAGCAGTACTTGATACATAGCAGGTGTTCAATAAACAGTTGTAGGATAAATAAAGTAATGCAACTGATCCTCATTTAGTAGACATTCCTTCAAAGGTTTTTAAACAATAGCCCTGCAATTTTTGGACTATTGTATGAATTTTTATTGTCTTAATTTTATAGAGGGCAATGTCCCTGCCCCTAGCTGTTATTAATCAATAAGCTTTATTAATCCAGCAGTTTTTTGAAAAACACTACCAAAGATGCAGAGGCATGTAAACGGTAGCACCTGGCCTCATAGAACTTACAGTCTAGTTGGAAAGGGAAAACAGAGGAATGTGTAATAATAAGAAAACAAGTGATGGTTAACCTGGAAGAATTATTTTAAATACACCAGACATGCTAGAAGAATAGTAAGGGTGAACTAACTAGTAGAGAAAGAGGAAGTTGAATCAGACTTACTAAAAGATGTAATGGAATTCAGGGCACCAGAAAGGAAGATGCTAAGAGTAGATAAGACTTGAGATATGAGTGGGACAAAATTATGAGAGTCTAAATCTCAAGTAGAAAATAGGAACTTGATCAGAAAGGCAGTAGATGAGCCACAGAAAATTTTCTTTTAGCAGAGAAATTAACTGATCAAATTTATGCATGAAAATTATAACCCTGCCTATGCATTGGGGGTTCATATTAGGAAGGGATGAAAGGAAAATATGGGTGATAAAATTAGTTTTTCTAGTTCAAGTGGTTGATATAAGTTGCCCAGAAGCTGTGAAACTGGGGGGAAAAAACTTGGCTTAACACTCCTTTCAGAGGGAGATCAAATCATAAACGGCTGACCATGAATTAGATATAATAAAATTAACTGATAAGAAGGTAACATCCCTTATAGCCAAGACTTTCTGTTTGGGATGGTGAATATGGTACTGAAGCAGGTTTGGGAGGTGCAATAATTCAGTCTAATATGAAAATTTTGCATTTGAGGTGTTTATAGTCATCTTTATGAAAACCAAAAGGTAAATGAAAATCTTTGCTTGGAACCTTGTGGTCCAAGTCCACAGACAGCAGCTTCAGAAAGAATTGAGTAGAAAATACAGAGTCTCTAGCATTTAATAAGATTGCTTAGTAAGAGCAGGGACAATCTGGATTAAAGGCTGAATCCTGTTGTTGTTGAGGCAGTTTCTGCTGATCGGAACTGTGTAAAATAGAATGAAACACTGCCCGGTCCTGCATAATGCTGAGGTTACTGCTGCATTTGAACACACTATTGTAGGCACCATGACAATCTGTATCATTTAGTGTCTTTCTGGGTTTTTTCAGACCCTCTACTTTACCAAGCAATGTTTCCTTCTCCAAGGCTTGATCTCTCCTGCTAAAATGTCTTTCCACGAAACAAAGTCTTACCATCTTCACTTCTCAAGAGAATTCTGCCTGTATTTCTTCCAAAATCAGATACATTTGTAATTCTGGAAGTTCAGAGTATATTTAATATTTGTATCAACACCAAAACACAGACAAACCCTTGTCTGGTCTCCCTTACTCATTGTCCAGCTTTCAAAAGACATGAAAAGACTGGTAATCTCTTTCCAGTCAATTGTAACTTAGTGCTCAAAAAAAGAGAGCTTTGCAGTAGATTTCTCCAGTGCAATACAGTTTGATTTCTTGACTATTGCTTTCATAAGCCTTAATTGTGACTCCAAAAAAATGTAACAATTTTGACAACTTCATTTTTCCACATATATCATGATATTTCTTGATCTAATAATGAGGGGTTTTTTAATGAAGTGTAATTCATACTGAAGAATATAGTCTTCTGTCTTCTTCAATAAATGCTTCAAGTCCTATTTCCTTTCAGCGATAAAGGTTTCATCGTGTGCATATAAGATTTTTAATGAATATTCTTTCATTCTTAATGCCTTGTTATTCCTCATATAGTGCAGCTTCTTTGATTATTTGCTCAGTGTGTGTCTGTGTGTGTGTGTGTGTGTGTGTGTGTGTACTGAATAGGCATGGTGATAAAAGGATGCCAGTCTGGCACCCAATTTTCCTGATTTATACCACTCAGTCTATATACAGATCCACATGAACATAGATAATAAAACATGTAACAAGGGAAAAAAATCTGAGAAGCATTTTAAAGAATTAGTGACTGAGAAAAAAACAGAAAAGGAAAAAGCAGCATGAACAGTATGGAGAAAGACTTCCTAGAGAAAAAAATGGTCATGAATATTCTCATTTGACTTAGCATTCAGAAAGTTAGTGATAACTGTACTACAGTTTAATATCATTTTCAAGTAGAGTTGTGGAGGTGAAAGTCACGTTGTACCAGGTGGCAAAAGAAAGGAAGAAATCAAGAAAGGCATCGGGGGTACAATTACCCTTTCAAAATGTTTAGCATTGGAAAGAAGAAAAGGGGGTCCATGCTAGCTAGCATAGCAAACAGACGTGGTAAGAACTCTCAGAAACTTAGCACATCTTGGGAAGAAAGCAGTGAAAAAAGAAATTAAAGATAGAGAAAAGATATAGGAGAAACTGGTGAAGCAGGACTAGGCAAGAATGCAATCAAAAGCAAGCTCAAGAGGCTAACCTTGATCAAAAAAGAAGAGAAAAAAAAATACACTTTCACTTTCCCTCTTAGGCAGAATTAAACTAACCTCATTTAACTTTTTAAAAGGATTATTGGACCCTTACATAATTTTATAGAAATTGTGTATAGAGAGCCAAATTGAATGACTCAGCATATGCTGATGGTGACCAACCATTTGTACCCACTTTATCCAATTTTATATTTTCTGCATCAATTCCATTGCCTCAGACTTGGCTCCTTGCCCCTCAATTAACAGTCTATTGGACTGTCTAGCTGGCTATCCATCTTCTTTTATCCCTGGGAACCACTTCTGAGATCACCTTGAACTTCATAGTCTTTATATTGCTACTCAATTTACTTTATTCCCCACCATTCAGCAAAGATCTCCATGATCCCACACCGAGCTCAGTCTGCTTGAAGGGTATTCCATAGCCTATGAGTCAAAGATGAAATAACTTGTTTGTCTTCAAGCATAAACTAAATGACCATCCAACTATGAAATATTGGAGGCCATTTGGAAGAAGAGTTGATTAAAAGAGGAAGAAGAGTTTCATGTTGGTTATGTTGGCATTGATATAATCGAATGGTCTTTGGCAATTGGAAATATCCATATAATAAGTCTTCAATATTTTATCAGTTTTTTAAAAAAATCTATTTTTTACTTCTAAATCAGTTCACATCTATATGTTTATACATTATCAGTTATCAAGTTAACTATTGCTCATGGTGAACCTATGTTAATGAGATTACAATTGTACTCTCTAAGTTGCCAATGGTTGATTTTTTTTTCAATTTACTTTGCCTAATCTCCAATCTTGATGCCACATTCCATTCTACTTGATAGAGTTCAGCTTCTCAAATGATTTACTCAACATACAGATTGAATAGATACAACCTGAAACACACCTTTCTTCATTTTAAACCATGCAACGTTTCCTCGCTCTTTTCAGACAACTGCCTCTTGACCTAAGTATGGGTTTCATATATGTATAATTAACTTTCCTGGAATTCCCATTCTTTTCAATATTAGCTGTAGTTTATTATGATCTGCATGGTAAAATATTTTTACATAGTTAGTAAAACATAGATAGACTTTCTTCAGATAGTCTCTGATTTCAGTCAGGATCATTGCATCAACAACGATATCCTGGAGCTATTTCCTCTCTTAAACCCAGGTTGAACTTCTGGCAATTCAAGTGGCATCAGGATGGTAAGAAGGTGCATCAATATCTCTGTTACACAGATGGCATAACCTTGCTTGTTGCAAGTGAGGGGAAATTTGAAGCACTTGCTACAGAGAGTCAAAGACTACAGTCTTTAATAAGGTTCACAACTCAAAATCAAGAAGACAAAAATCCTTACCATTGAAACAATAGACACCATCATGATGTTGTTGTTAAGTGCCATCGAGTCGCAGGTGACTCATAGCAATCCTATGAAGGAGAGTCCTCGACACTTGGGTGCCTTTCATCCTCTCTCCAGGTTTTCATGATAGATGGTGAAAAAATAAAAATGATCAATGATTTCATCTTACTTAGATCCACAATCAACACCCTTGGTACCAGCAGTCAGGAGATGAGGAGACATATTGCTTTGAGAAAGCGTTGTTATAGAACACTTCAAAATTACTGAGGAACAATGATGTCAAATTGAAGCGGGCTTGATTCAGGTCATAGTCTTCTCAATCATTTGCTGCGCATTTGAGAGCTGGGAAATAAATAAGGATGGCGGAAGAAAAAGTGATTCCTTTGCGCTATGATGCTGAAGAAGAGTACTGAATACCCCATGGACTACTCAAAGAACAAACAGGTATGTCTTAGAGAGACTGAAGCCAGAATGCTCCTTGAAGGCATATATGACAAAGCTTCATCTCAAATATGTTGGGTATATAGTTAGGAGGATTCCTCCTTGGAAAGGTGATATCATACTTGGAAAGGTGGAGGGTAAGAGAAAAGGAAGACAACCCTCAACAAGGTGGACTGACACAGTGATGCAGCAATGGGTCCACATGTATCAGAGACGTTGATGGTTGAGGAGGATAAGACAGGGCTCATTTCTGTTGTTCATATGGCTGCTACGAGTCATTCTCAAGCCAACAACATTTGGCGTAGACTCCTGAAGTCTTCATGTACAACAACATGAAACATTGCCTGGCCCCATACCATCTTCATTATCAATGGTTCCATTGTTGGGGCCACTGTGTCTTTAAGTGCCTACCAAGTTAGAAGCTCACCATCAACATTCTGTCAGACAGCGTTCTTTAAGACCCATAGATTTCTCATTGGCTAACTTTTAGAAGATCCATAAGCTTTTCTTTCTAATTGTTTTAATCTAGAAGCTCTGCTGAAAGCTGTCTGTCATTGTTGATTCTAATGATATTTGAAATATTTGTGTCATAGCTTCCAGAATAACATAACGTGTAAGCCAAAAGTATGACAGACCAACAGAGCAAAATGGTGAGTCAGCAATCAGGCACTAGCAATCAGGACCTTGAAAGACAAATTCCACTGGAAAAATTTACTGCCAAGTGTCTCTCCAAATGAGTAATGATAGCAGCTTTAAAACTGAGATGTTCTTGATACAAGACTTCATATTTTCAATTGCTCCATATGCATCTGAAAGTAGGACAATGAAAAAGGAAGAACCAAAGCCTTTGATTTATGGGGTTGGTGAGGGATATTGAAAGATATCATGGACTTAAGGAACAAACTGGTTTCACCATCTCTAAAATAAGTCTGTCTTAGAGAGGATGAAACCAGTTTGCTCCTTGAAGGCAAAGATTTTAAAGCTCTGTCTCATCTGGGATCTCCCTCTCCTGCACTGTCTCTCCACCCTTCCAAGCATGATTTCCTTCTCCACGGACTGATCCCTCCTGGCCACATGCCCAAAGTATGTGAGTTGGAGTTTCAAAATCCTAGCCTCCAGGGAGAAACTTGGTTTCACCTCTCCAAGACAGATGTATTTGTTTTCTTGACAGTCCATGGGATGTTCAATACTCTTCTCCAGCAACGCAGTTCAAAGGCATCAATCCTTCTGTCATCCTTGGTCATTATCCAACTCTGTGGTATATAATAAATAATTGCGAAGACCATGGCCTGGATCAGGCTCACCTTAGTCTCTAGACTGACATTGTTGCTCCTCAGTACTCTAGAAAGGGCCCTGACCACAGGTTTTCCCAATGCAATACATCTTTCGATTTCCTGACTGCCGGTGCCAAGAGTGTTGATTGTGGACCTGAGCAAGCAGAAATTGTTAACAACCTCAATCTCTTCTTCATCTATCCTGTTGCTGCCAATTGGCCCAGTGGTGAGAATCTTTGTTTTCTTGTTGTTAAGATTCAATCCATATTGAAGATTATAGTCCTTGACCTTCTGCAGCAAATGCTTCAGGTCCTCCTCAGTTCCAGGAAGCAGGGTTGTATCATCACCACAGGCCTTATGTATTTGGGAAATTTACTCAAAGCAATGGGTTACAAGTGCTTAATTCTTTCTGGTAGTAGTGATAAATTACTTCCAGAGCAGTGTTACATAGTCTCAATCTTTCTGCACTTGGTTTAACTAAACAAGTTTTCAAATAGTCCACAACATGCTGCCAAGAGTTGGGACTGAGTTTGTCCAGCCTGCTTTGTCTCTAACAGGCAGGCAGAGGGAAAGCAGCACCTATTAAAAGGTTGTCAGAGGCTCTTAAGACTACCTTGTAAGATCCAACTTTTTTTTTCCATTTCCAGAGGACTTCATTTTAAAATAGCCAAAGCCATAAAATATCCTTGGGCTTTCTTTATTGCCTTCACTTCCACTTATTGCTCTAAGTGTAAGTCATTAGGAAGATTCACTCCACCAAAGGACCGTGGAGAATTGACTGAAATGGAGCAAAATCATAGGGTGACCTGAAGGTTCTCTCTTTTTACGAGAGTTGAATTAGGACATCTAAGGGGTCTGTGGAAATGAGGAGATTTGATACAGTTCTTTAAGGAGGTATCTCGGGGCTCCTTCTGACTTGGGAACAGAGTTGGCCTCGTGTTCTCCTCGTAATGAGTTATCCTCATGTTAACTGCATGTGATAATTAGAACAAAATCTGAAATCTGGCTGTACTATAGTCACAGAACAACCAGGGTCCCTCTAGTAATATTTACTGGTGTGAGCCGCAGACGCCCAAAGCCAAACCTTTGTTTCCTCTTCCAGTTAAGTATCTTTGGTTAGCCTCCTACAATTGTGTTCCTGAGGTTAGCTTTTTCTTTTCATCCACCACGGCACTGCCTGTATCCAGGCCCTTCTTCCCTTCACTAGCTGCATAAACTGGGACCTGGCTTAATGACTTAGAAAAGGAGTTTTGGTGGAGTTAGTCGGGCTGCTTACGCAGAGGCACTGTCTAACAGCTCAAATCCACCCGTGGCTCCACTGGAGGAAGATGGACAATTTCTTCCCGTGAAATTTACAGCCTGGGAAATCCACTGGAGGCTCAGCTATGAGCCGACCTCGACGTAACAGCCATGAGAGTTTGCAGGGGAGCTAATTACTAATTACTTGTTGTTGTTATGTGCCGTCGAGTCGTATGCGACTCATAGCGACCCTATGCACAACAGCCCTAAACCCTGCTCTGTCCTGCGCCAACCACACTGCCTCTGACACACCCATCCTGATTACCCCAGTCACCGAATCAATCCATCTCATAGAGGGTCTTCCCCTCCTGCGCTG
>NW_006399764.1:24424547-24446849 GCF_000299155.1 Elephantulus edwardii | reverse complement strand
TCTTGAGTTCTTCCTTCGGGAGCTCCACCAAACACTGTTCACCATGGGTAACCGTAAATATATATCCATGCCACAAAATAGATATATTCTACCAGATAATAGGAAATATAGTCAGGCATTAAATAGGCTTTGTCAGTGACTGGAGGAAGAACATTATGTCAAAAGGATACTTAGTTCCCAGACTTCCTCTCTAGCCCACTGCCAGGACTAGCTAAGTCTCTCAACCCATGGTCAGAGGGATTTTTGCTGGATTTCTCCAGAGGGCAGTGGCTCTCTCTGGGTCCTGCTTCCTTCTGTAACCCCTTCAGGTCTATAATGGTTACTGTGACTGCCGTCACTATCCTCAGGGTCCTGTGGCACCTCCAGTGTTTCCCCCACACTGTCCCCATGACTTGGTCAATAGCTCCTTTCTTTAATCTCCTCAGATTCCCCCAATGAAAGTATGAATTTGGTTACTGCCACAACTCTGCCTGGCATAAATGCATAGAGCAATGGTGCTGACCTTCTAGAGTTCTTGATTGAGGTAATCCATGGAAAGTGCATAATAATATCAAGCACTCTTTAAATGTGACAATTATGAATTAGCTCTTTCATACTTTGAAAATAATTTTTCACACTTTATCTCATTTGGCCCTCAGAATATGTACCAGAAGAGAATACTTTGATGTTTCCTCTTAACAGATGAAGAAATGAAAGTTAATTAAATTATCTGTTCAGGGTTGCAGTTGTAAATGACACGTTTCAGATTGGAACCTAGGATTCTTGAGCCCAAGGGTATGTCCTTCTCTCTGCATTCATTGTAAGAAGTTTTCTGAGAAGCTTTGCTCCTTGGCAGCTTAGGTTTCTTGTTACAATTTGATGTCAGCATTAAGTGCTGTCAACCATGTGGAATTTTCTACATTTCTAAGAGGAAGAAGAAGAAAAACAAACAAACCCTGTTTAGATTGTAGAAATAGAAAGAGGACAAGATTTAGAGGAAATGAAAGAGCAACCACTGTAGGCATAAATGTTGAATTGTCCTTGGCCCCAGCAGCTGTACTGACGTGTTTGATTTGTGACTTATACTGGGATTCTGGCTGGTCCATTTGCCCATCCCCGATAGGCTCAGGGTTTCTTGGAACCCTTTGCAGGGCGCCTCATAAACTAGCGACTAACTCACTGATTGTTTCTAGGATCTTGGCTCAGCTTCTCCCCATGACTCTTACTCCATCTTGACTACACTTTCAGCCTTTAAGGTTGCTTTGTCAACCCTCACACTTAGGTCACTTAGAGGTGACATTAGAGAAAGGTCAATGTCAATAGCAATGCTACATCTCGCTTCTTCCAAACTCTCCGATCTTAGAGTAAGTCATACAAAGGGCTCCTCCGTTCTCAGAACTATGCCCGGTAGATGGGACCCTGAAGCAATTTTTCATGTGCTAGCATTTCAGAAACTCTCAAGACCCCTCAATCAGTTTCTGATCTCCATCCTCAAACCACACAAGAAACACACACACACACACACACACACACACACACACACACCCCAAACTCTGTCCAGTGATAGGATAGCATATTCCAGCCCGTTCCATCTTCTCTCGTCTCCATCCAGCCTCTTCTTCTGCCCAGTGTACCTCATTCCTTTACAAAATACGTCACAGGAATCCCAAGTTCAACAATGAGTGGCTTGAACCCTGAGTAGATGCAGCACATTATGGGTCAGCTTACTACATACCAAATAGCTGGTTTCAGTGAATGATGCTATTTCAGGCTCATTGCTTCATAATATACAGAATCAACTCTAGACGTTGGAAATCTTCCATGTAGGTATTTTAGCAGAAAAACGTACCAATAATGGCAGGGTAGGTTTTTCCCTCTGCAGATTGACTTGATCATTCTCTCCCAGGGCAGATGCCCTTCACAAAGTGCCATCACAGGTAGGTGTTCAGCATCTCGATGTTCCCGCTTCTCTGCTGTTTATTGACTTGCTGTTTAGCTTTGGGAAAGTTACTTAAACTAACTATGTCTTTGGTCCCTCAGCTGGAAACAAAAAGGACTAAAAATACTCACCTTCTTCATGAGGAAGTTATGTGGATGAACTAATTAATGATGGGGAAGTTCTATATAAATGCTAAATAGTCTTGCTATTCTTGCAGTGGGAGCCCATTTGTGTGTGCTCAGGGATGCTGCACGCGGTGGCCCTTTGCTCCACAGTACTCCCCAGGTGCATTTCCTTGTGACTGGCCTCTCATACACCAGGCCAGGCCAGGACAACCTTCCTCTCAGTCTCCGGAGCACAGGACCCTTTCAGAGGTATCTACTGTCAGAAAGGAGCTCATTTGGCAAGCAAGATCAGAAAAGAGCATCCTTCTGAGATGCCCAGCCTCTTAGCATTGCCATTCATATTTCAAATCCTTCCTGAATACTTTCTTTCCAAGATCTTGTGAGGAAGCACATTGGATTACTTTATGCCCCAGGTAGATAATTGACAAGTACATAGTCAATGCATGCATACAAACATACACACACCCCACATACATGTCAACACACACCACTACACATGCACACACACATAATGAACTATAGCCCCACACACCAGTTCCTGTGAGTGCAGGCTGAGACCCTGTAAGTCAGTGAAACAGATACATCAATGAAGGAAGCTTTTGAACAGTTACTCTAAAGGTTAGAGGACTGAAACATCATTCTTATTTGGATTCAGAATGTATTACATGATGTCTTAGTAAATTCCATTTTGCTTGACTCACTGTGAGAATGTGCTTACCTCTCCCAAGAAGACGTTAGATGTCACGTGGCCCGTCTTCACTTTTGCCTGGCTCTGTCCAATCTGTTCCTTTGTTTCAAGTATGTTCTTCATGGTGGATGTTTTTGTTTGCTTGACAGGTTTTTGGTTTTCCCATCTTAATCTTTCTGGTTGTCTACCTCGAGTCCCATCTCTTCTAGAAGTTTATTTCCACTTTCTCAGAATTTACTCTATCCTCCTTCATTTCTTTAACACTGAGTATCGCTGCTTCTCAATATTTTCCAACTTGTATTGCTATTTGCTTTTTCCAAATGCATCCCAGATGTGAGCAAGCTCCATTGAACACCTAGTGGAAATACAAAGCCATCCCCCAGATTCCTCAATTCCTTTAGGGGTTCATCTTTCCTGTGGTCACTTCTGACTGTGGGCTCATATCCCTCCTGAAATATTTCCGTTTATACGTCATGTTTGTGTCCAGCAATTACCGTCTATGCTTTTTGGAATTCACCTAAACATAAATCTTGGAGCATCTGCTAATTTTCACAGGACCTCCCTCACAATCTGGATGCCTTTACAATGAAGTAGGCTTTCCTGAAGACTTGACAGAGAGGGAGGGACATAACATATAGTGATTTGGGACAATTCCTTCGCTTTGGCCATCCCATCACCAAGTCTTTTTATTTGTTCTGTCATAGCCTAGTCTCACATCATTTGCCTTGGTCCACTCTCCTGTCCTTTATTTTCTCTTTTCTTGCACATGGAGAACAAACTTCCTCTTTTTTAATGAAAAATATCTAAGCCTTCACTTCTGTGTCCTTTGCCTTCTGGCTGTTCCTGCCCGCAATGGTTCACATTCTATCCCAAAATATAAAGAATATTTCTCCCTCAAAGATAATTCCACCTCATACCACCTGAAAATATGCTAATGTTCTTCACTGAGACTTTTTGACCAACTCTATTGTCAATTCCCCTAAGCTGGAAATAGATCACTTAGTATATATACTCAATATTCAGTATGAAGTATGATATAGGGTGGCTTATTGATGATGGGGATGCCTACTGTGTGCAGAGTCCTGTGGTTAGAATGACGGGAGGCACAAGAGTGAATCTGATAAGGATTCTTCCCTCAAAAACTCATGGCAAAGGTGCAATGGGGACTTGAGGAGAGGGAGAAGTAAAAGTAATAGATCAATAGTAATCAATTATATAAGAAACAATGTATGGAAGTGATTGTATAAAACACAATCAGTATAAATGAAACAAGGTATTTGAATGATTGCATAAAAAGTGAATGATAAAACAAATAAAACAATAATTTTAATAAAGACAAACTCAGCCTAATTTAAATATGCCATGCTGCTGCTGATGGTGTTGATGGCTGCTGACAAGAGGCATGGATGGTTTGATGCTAGAATTCTATCTGGTCTCCAAGCAGGAGACACAACTTTGCTCCCAGATGTGTGCTGCCATGATGTGGATCAAATTCCAGTGGAATTTTCAACCTGAGGTGGACTAGGAAGAAAGCTTTCATGTTCCACTTCCAAAACACAGCCAATGAAAACCACATGAATCACAGTAATGCCTTCTGGAATAATCACAGTACACAAGTGGACAGCATTTAGTTCATGGAGTTGTCATGCTTTAGGGGTTGACTTGGTAGCAGCTAACAGCAATAAGAGGATGTAGAAAATGGGAAATACACTACAACTTGCTGAGTTGGGAATAGTTGAAGGTTAGCATGCAGACATAACTCAATACAAGGCTATTTGAATGTTGATAAGTAGAAATACATTATATTGGGAGATTACAGACACAAACTTTTTTTTTAATTTAATTTTTTTTATTGGGAAAAACATATTGGGGGTACAAGGAGGTGAGGGTTGGGGGCAGAAGGGTGAGGATGGGCCAGGATGCAGTTGCAGAGCTGCACTGTTTGGTCGGTGGGGGAGCAGGTGAAGGAAATGATGAGGGTCCAGTGGGAACCAGATGCTACAGAGGAATGACAAGGGTTTTCCAATAGTAATTAAACCAACTGTCTTATTGATTTGGGAATTGGACGCCGACTCTCTGGCTTCTTCATGCTGAACAGGGGTGTAGATAAGACACAAACTCTTATACCATGAAAATCTTAAGAGAAAATATTACTAAGCAGTTGCTGTATGACTCATAGCAATCTATGAACAACTGATGGGAACCCTGTCCTGTCCTGTTCCATCCTCATCATCTCTGACACGCCTGAGCCCAGTGATGGAGTCAATGGGAAATCCATCTCCTTCAGGGTTTTCCTCTCTTTTATTGCCTCTCCATCTTTCCAAGCAAGATATCCATCCCTTTCCAAGGAATAACTCTTCTAGCAACTTGCCCAAAATATGAGACAAGGTTTTGCCATTGTTGCTTATAAGCAGCACTCTGATTGCACATTTTCCAAGATATTTCTTTCGGTTTTTTTTGGCAGTCTGTGGGATATTCCATACTTCTCTCCAACGTCATGGCTCCAAGGCATCAATTCTTCTTCTATTATCCTTATTCATTGTCCACCTCTCAGATGCATAGCAAGTAATTGAAAAAGACCACAGCCTGAACAAAGGGCACCTTACTTCTCAAACTGACACCACTGGTCCTCAGTAATTTGAATAGGTCCCTGACAGCAGACTTGCCTGACGCTATGCAATGTCTTCTGGTCTCCCTACTGTTGGTATCAAGGGTGTTGATGGTGGATCCAAGTAAGGTGAAGTCATTGACAATTTTAATCGTTTTTCCATCTATCATGAGATTGTTATCACTCCAGTGGTGAAGACTTGTCTTCTTGATATTGAGACGCAATCCATATCGCAATTTTTGATCCTCTGCAGTCAGTGTGTCAAGTCATCTAAAGCAAGTGATGAAGGTTTTTTCTCTAAACTTACCATTTTTCATCATTTTAAAAGTTGTTCATTTTGTTTCAATTTTTTAAAAATTATCTAAAATTCAAACAGACATTGAAAAAGTAATACCATAAATTCCTACTAAGTATCACTCTGCCTGAGAAAGAGAACATTAATGTGACATCGGAAGCCCTCTGGCTGTTCTTCCCACGTGTTTCTCCCTTTTCTCCTCATCATAGATAACTAATCATTGACAATTGAATTTTTCTGTTTGCACTTTGCCAGATAACACTGTAATAGAAGCTTATAAACCACAGGAGTTCCTGGGGCCTCTTTGTGGTTACCATGTCTAAGAACTTTTATTTAACCCATCATTACCCAGGTCAATATTAATTCCAAGTTATCTTCTTTTAATACTAGACAGATTTTAAATTCATCCATCTTTTCATTGAGGGTATATTCATCTTGGGTCCTGGAGAATGGTGGCCATCAATTGTAACTGCCCTGTATGTGTGGGTCAAAGCACACTTTGATTTCTGGGACTGAGGAGGACCTGATAGCAAAATACTTTTTATTCACTTGGGTCAATGCACCAATCTCTTTGCTGTCACCACAGGGAAGAAATGGTTTCGTCATTAGCTTAAATTCCTTATTTCTGGCTTCTCATGCATTTCTGACCTCTGGAAACTCTCTATCCTGCCTTGAGAGGTGGTGGTTGTTGTTGTTATTGTTGTTGTTATGTGCCACTGAGTCGCTTGTGACTCATAGTGACCCTGTGTACAAGAGCCCTAAATGCTGCTCCATCCTGTGCCAACCTCGCCGTCTCCAACACATTCATTCCGACCACACCAACCACAGAATCGATGCATTTCATTGAGGGTCTTCGTCTCCTGCTCTGTCCCTCTACTCTCCCAAACATGATGTCCCTCTCCAAGGACCAGACCCTCCTTGCAACATGCCCAAAGTATGTCAGACAAAGCTTCAGAATTCTTGACTCCAAGGAGTATTTCGTCTTCACCCTCTCCAGGACAAACCTGTTTGTTCTCCTAGCAGTCCATTGTATATTCAACACTCTTCTCCAGCACCACAGCTCAAAGGCATCAATTCTCTTTCTATCATCCCTAGTCACTGTCCAACTCTCTGATGCATAGCATGTGATTATAAAGACTATAGCCCAGATCAGGCACACCTTACTCTCCAGCCTGACGTTGGTGCTCTTAAGTACTCTTGAGAGGTCCCTCACAGCTGACTTTCCCAATGCAATTCATCTCTTGATTTCTTAGCTGCTGGTACCAAGAGTGTTGACTGTGGAGCCAAGTAAATGAAAACTGTTAACTATCTTAATCTCTTCACCATCCATACTGAGGTTAATTCTCTATTTAAAATGATGTAAGGATGTATGCCATTTTCATTCAGAGTGTTTCGTCCACCACATTATCAGAAATGTAAGCATATCTGTTGCTTCTGCTGCCTGCCCCCCAGTTAACAGCTCATCTTATGGCTCTCAAGAGGAATGCATCTGTTTGTCAGTCTGTTCACGTCATGCACACCACACAGTAAGCTGCTGCCACATAGCCTTCTCCACATTCCTCTGTGGCTTCAAGCAGTTTTCCACTTGACTGTCATCTCATCCTGGGGTTTTATCCCCTCAGATAGTTGTTATCCCTCAGGTCTCAGTCCATATGTTCCTCGCTGACCCATCTATTCACTCAGCATCCTGAGTTCTTTTTTATGTCATTATGTCATGATAGTGTCTTTACAAAGTTGTTTTCAGTAGGTGCCATCAAGTTCATCCAAGCTCCTACTAACTCCTTGTACAACACAACGATATACTACCCTGTCCTGCCCCCACCTCACCATTATTGCTACATTTGCATCCATTGTTGTACAGTCCTGCAGCAATTTATAATACATTTCTTCTTTTAAATTTTCTTCTCTTTTCTTCTCCATTCTTTGAAACTCATTTCTAGATCCTGTAGTATAAGATCCTTGTAAGCAAGTACTTGTGCGCACGCGTTTGTGTGTGTGTGTGAGAAAAGATTTGGCCTTAAGAAATATTATATTTAATTCTTTATGCTTTAAAATCTTTCGTGGAGGCACAGTTTTGAAAAAAGTCAAGACTACCAAGTAACTATCAAAAAGTCAAGCAAACAGAATCATATTTAAAGAAGGAACAAATAAAGTATAGAGTCAATATCAAACTCAAACTCATTGCTGTTGACTCAGTTCTGACTTGTAGCAAGTCTCCGTTGATTTTCCAAGGCTACTTGGAAATCACAATGAGAGTAAAGTATCACAGAGCCATTAGCGGGTTCAGACTTCCAAAGGTGTGCAGCCTTTTATTTAGCTGTACAATATCCTACAGACTACGTCACCACAGTGCCCTCCACTCCACTCAACTCAACTCAACTCAACTCAGCTCAACTCAGTTTGATATACCCAAATACTCATTGCCAACAAGTCAAAATAAACTGATAGCTAACCATCCAGTGAGAATTTTGAAAGTTGTAAATCACATTAGAGGGGATTACTCATCTCTGGATTTAAATCACCACAGAGGTGTGGCCTTTGGGTTGGCAGCATGACCCACTATGGTCTAGACCACCACAGTTCAGAGGGTTGATATAAGTAGGTTTAAAAGAATTCTGTCAGCCACTAGTCCATGGTTCGTCTGCTTGATTCACTATTTTTCTTCATAAAAATAATATTTTTAATAAATGATCAAGAACTGGTAGCTTCAAGTAGGTAAATTTGGAGTCTTCTGAGAAATGGAAATCTTAGGACAATTAAGTAGAAAGTTTATTAATAGAGGAGAAATCATATCAGATGTGTGAGTCTTAATCTAGAAATCTATAACAACATACAGCTGTTATGCATGACTACAAAGGGGAAGGATCCCCTTCTACAACACCTACAGCATAAAACCAACACTTGTGAAGTCAGACAGGCCCCTCCATCCACTTCTATCATCAATTGTGGGACATCACCTGTCTCTTCCAGAGTTCTTGCTGTTCTACTACTGGATCTGATACTCTGTTGTGGTGACCACACAGAAGTCACAGAACCAAGGCCACACGCATGGGGTTTATTAAGGAAGTAATAAGTTGCAATGCAGATAGGAAACAGGACACAATTCTTCAATGAAGACAGCTATTGGGCATGCTTTCAGGTTCTCTGATCTTTCGCCTTGAGGTTTAAGGCCAGTGTTACAAAGCTTCCTTAGTCCTGCCAGTTATGATAGCTCCCCACAGCCCTGTAGTAAGCCTGGACAAAGGCTCTCACCCTGGCTCTGTGAAGCAGCAATTCCAGCTTAGTTGTCTCATGTTGGTCACTCAGTCTCTGCCACCTCTGCTGTTGCTACTCTGGTCTCAATTCCAGGGTGTCTTGTGTAGCAATCTCTGGCCCACATGAATTCATGCTTTCCTCTCCACTTCATTCGTCATGATTGTGAGATTCCCACCCTTCCTCAGTAGGCTTAAACTGAGCAGGTTCAGTATTCATTTTAAAACACATCAATTCCCTCATTAGAAGTCTATGCACATTATTTTTATGTTCCCATTATTTTATGTTCCCATTCTACAGATGCTATCTACCCCATTCACATTAGTCCTGGTGGCCTAGTGGTAAGAATATGCACTGCAATCCTGAAGGCATACAGTTCCAGGCCACCAGCTGCTCCGTGGGAGGACAGTGGACAATCTATTCGTATGTGATTAACTGCCTCTGAAAACCCATTGGAGGGTCATCTGTGGGTCAGTTCTGACTCTACGGTACACAATAACAACCACCCAGACACATGGTGAAAGTCAAAGTCAATGGCTATAAAAACCATTTTGAATAATCAATCAGCACAAGATAAATCATGAAAGAGAAAATGAAGGATTCTAAGGTTACAACTAAGGATTAGGTAACATTGATTTGCCATTCTATCCCTCCATTTGGTAAGCGTCCCTGACTATCTCTGATGGGGAAAATAACAATATTGTTATAGTCCTTTTCAATATGTGAAATGAGAAATGGAACTATTGCTTCTTAGATAAACTTGCCATATTTTATAAACCTGATTGGAAAAGCGAAGTGAACACATCTTTATATATTGTGTCTGTGTGTTTATGTTTTTGAGTTTCCTAAACAATATAGAAAATATGAAGCTATTGTTCCTTGCACTACTGACAATTCTAAAATGTTACCTCTATTATATATCAGAGACATTTATGAATCATTCATGGGAACTTGGGGGGAAAAGATAATTCAAACTATCATTCACTAAAAGTAGATTGAAATAAAAAAATATGCTTGCAGGTTTGTGGCTAGATATGTTGAAAATGAATAAAAGAGAGATGGGTGAATAGATGGATTGATACTACATAGCCTCCAGTTTAATAAATGCATATCTTTCTATTAAAATATTAAATCAAATGTACTAGATTAGACATAGAATAAGGTCCAAATATATCAAACAAGTGGGTAAAAGCAAGAGAATGAAGTAATTCATACTTCAGTTTAGAAAGACACAAAGAAACAATGCTAAAAAGGAGCAAATCTCCTCTGTAGCAAAAGATCGCTCAAGCTGGGTGTTTACTTGCTGAGTGCTTATCACTGCGAGCTCACAGTTTTGATGCAATGCCTGCCTACAACGAAAAGTTTAGCAAAGAGGGAAGTAGCTGATGCTATTATTTCATGAGTCATGCATGGGGAGGGACTTAAGAAAAATAGAGTGAAATTTCCATTATGTATCAATGCAAACTAAATCTTCATGTTGCCTCTGTATCTGAAGGTAAAGGAGGTTTAACAAAGAGAATTATCTTTCCAAAACACCCAACAATTTTCTGAGAGTGAAATTCTACTTAAGAGAGTGATGAATTATAAGTCCAGAGAGAGGCAGTTCTGAGTCTAGCCATGAAGTTTTATGCAGGAAAGGGGTTTCACATCTGCTCTTAAATGGCAATAAACCAGAAAGATAGAAGGTTGGTTCAGGAGCCTCTGCCCCTGGCATAGCTGTTAAAGCACATGAGGACTGAAAGGCGTGGCCTTCAATACAGGTGACATCAAGCTAGGAATCCACTCAGCAGAAAAACAGGTTCACATGCTGCCTGAACTGTGTTTGCCAAACATAAAACGAAGGGATTGAGACTGTAACGGTGTCTCGTTTTGGAAGACTCAGAATCTGCTTCAGTAAATATCTTTGCTCTGTGCAGACCCTATACACACACTTAGTGTTTACTACCAATGCAAATTCCTGTGGCCCAGTGATAAGAAGCTGCACTGCAATCCCAGAGGCACACGGTTTGAATCCACCAGCTGATCTGAGGGAAAAGGATGGGCAATTTCTTCTAGTGTGATTAACTGCCTCTGAAAACCTGCTGGAGGGTCAGCTACGGGTCAGTTTGGACTCGAAGGTACAAATCAACAACCACCAACAAGGCAAAGTCGGAAGAAAGGTTTGGTTATCCACTTTTAAAATTTAACTAGTAAAAACCTGATTGGTTTTAACAAAGGCAGAACACTATCTGAACTACTTAGTCTGGACACCAAATTATAAAGAATCAATCAGTAGAGGATACCACCATGTTTGGTGAAGTGGACATCCAGTAAAGTCGTGGGGAACCCACCATGAAATGGACAGACCCAATAGCAATAATTGATGGACTCACACATGCTGGAGATTGTTAGGATACCATAGGACCAGCCAGTGTTGCACCATGGTCACCATGAACCTGAATCAACTCCATGAGAAGTAACAAAAACAATACTTGATCACTTCTCAATGACTTTGAGAAATTCTGCAAATATTTGCCAGGAGGATGATTCTTCCTAAAGGTGTGTTCAGCTTAGCGTATATACATGCTATAAAAGTCATTAAAGTGATTTGGGGAAAAATAAATCCCTTACATGCAATAATGAAAAAGGAACTCACATTAAGGGAGAGCATAGCTGGAAATAGTGATACAAATTTGGATCAAAGTAAGAGTGACAATAATAAACTAAATCCATTTTTTCCTCCTGCTTTCACATTCTCTTTGGTTTCCAGACTTACAGTCATGGTTTATAAAATGGGAAAAAATCAATAAAAGTAGAGTCTAGAAAGATTAGACAACAGAGAGCAAGTAGTTGGACTGGACCTTGAACTTCAGTATGCTGAACTGAATCCCCGTCACATTCACTATACTATAAACCCAAACCACACCCCTTCACCCAGCCTGTTCCGGCTCATCATGATCTTGTAAACAGAGTAGACCCGCCTCCTGGGGAGTCTGGGGCTTTGCCCTTTCTTCATGGAAGCAGACTACCTCAGGTTCCTCTTTGGGGTGTAGCTGGCAGGGTTTGAGTTGTTGATCTTTTCGTTTGCTTAGGAGTTGAATGCTTTAAAAAAATCGTGTATACTGCATTGAAACACATGAGGGAGAGAACAGTTTAAAAGCAATATATGATTGGGTATTATGGGTATCACAAGAGTCCAGAATGAAGGTTGCATAGTGGAGTGTACTGGGGCGAGGGATTGTACACCAATGAAAGAATTTTTCTTTTACTTTTCAAAGAGAGGAGCAAACTGGGGGGAGGGGTGGGCAGGGAGAAAAGTACAACAATGAATGAATGGAAATCCAAAATATCTGTAAATGCTCATTAAAATGAATTTAAAAAAACACAACAAAAACAAAGAAAACAACCATGTTACCAGGACTCTTCCTACTGTGTTTTAAGTGCCTCCAATCTAATTCCAAAAAAGGAGGCAGAAAATTGTGACAATAGTAGGCTGGAGAAAGACTGGAAGCAGGAAAGAAACCTAGTGGCAGAAACCAAAAATAAACCCTTCAGCCATTTGCATCTCCCTTTCTGTTGTTGTCGCTAGATAAAAAGAAACAGTCACCACACTTTCTGACATAATATTCAGGTTCATTTGGCAGCTGGTACTTATGTATGGTGTAAACTATTAAAATGATGAGCCTCTGTGACCTGATGTGACGGGGTGGGGTGATAAAAACACTGTGTGTGTATGGACGTATGTATGTGTGTAACGCACATGACAGGACACGCAGTGAGAGCAGTTATCAGGAAAGGACTATCAGAGATTAAGTTGTGAATTTTTACTCTCACAACTCTAAAAGGAATCTTAAAATTTCATGCACATATCATCTTTTAGAATCAGAGAGAACACGTTATGTATCTTCCTCAAAGATGAATCCCTGTTTCATCTTCAATAGACTCACCCAGGGATCCAGGGGTTTACAGCCAACTTCCCGAATCTATATATTTTTAAATAGCCCCTAAAGTGATTTTTGTACAGACTAAAGTCTGAGAGTAAGAGTATCAAATGCGTATGTGCAGGTTTTGAAGAGAAGCACAGCTTGGAATATATATTAAAATGTACCAAAAACTTACAATGTGGCATTTAAAATGGTATAAAATTAATTTAGACATGTACAATTGTGTTAGAATCGTAACCAGACCACTCCTTCTTTCCTTCCTATATGTGTTCATGAAGGGAAAATCATTCACGCTGTAATTTCCCTAAGCCTACTTCATTTGTAATCATCTTCCGATGCTCTGTATTCTAATTGCTAAGCTGTTTGGAGCCAAAGTCAATGAAAATGTTTCTTGGTCAGGCTTCAGATCTAAAGAAAATCATCCTCTTTGTATATCCTGCCTGCAGTTTTGATTTTTTCTTTCCTCAACAGAATTTGCATGAACCATTTCAATTCATTTTCCTTGCACAGACAGACACATTTACCAGCATGCTGGCATTCCAGGGGGGGAGACAAGGACTTTGATGCATGAAGTCCAATTCCTTTCCATAGCATGCTCACAAGCATTACTGCTGGACTTTGGGAAAGAGGAAACTAATATTTATTGAGCATTCAAATATGCAATGAGAATCAGCCAAATGTTGTCACATATGGTCTGTTGCTTAATACTCACCACAGCCCTACAAAGAATTAACCTCATTTTATAGAGGAGAAAAACCTGCAAGGTATTGTGACTTGGCCAGAGTTCCAGAACAAGGGTTCCATTAGAGCCAAAGTAGTTTGAGTGCTTGCCAACATACAAACCAAAACCCAAACCCACTGGTGTCAAGGCGATTCTGACTCTTGAAAACCCTCCAGTTTCTGCAGTTGTAAATCTCTACAAGATGGGTCTCCTTCTTTCTCCCACTGAACAACTGGTGACTTTGAACTGCTAGTCTTTCTGTTAGTAGTCCCAAATGTATCATGTTACACCACACACACTCCTCTGCCAACGTGCAGTGGAAGGTTCACAGCAAGCATACAAAGCATCTCATCCTCACCGCCTTTCCCCCCTTTGAGATGCTTTTTTAAAAGCATCTCTTCTTCATCTCTACTCCGTCCATGTCCCTTCAGAGTGCACAAATGTTTCAGCCACTAAGCTCTCAACCCAAGTACCAAAAACATCTTTGTAACACAGGGACACGCACCCACAGTGAAACTCAGGAGCTGCAGCGTAAAAGGGAGTAGGATGAAGTTCTGTGCACAGCTGAGATTCAAATACAAATCAAGCTTGGCTTGCAGCTGCTGTACTCATCACCTGTGTTTTTTCAGAGGAGTTTCTTGTTAATAACTGACTTAATGGTTTGCTCTTGGATGCTAACCAAAAGGTTGGAAGTTTAAAATCATCCAATGGCACTACACACCTGCTTTCTTTCTTTCTTTCTTTTTGTTAATTTATTTTTTATTTTTTTTACACCTGCTTTCTCAAGATCATGGTCATTGAATATCTTTTGGGCGTAGTTCTCCTCTGAAACATGTGGAATTACCAAGAGTAGAACCGACTTTGAAACATTTGATAGGGACGGCTTTTTACTGGGCACAGCTTGGATGGTAGAAAGAATTGACCTGCTTGGATGCTAACAAAAATGTTAAAAACTCTAGTTCCACTCAGAAGCCTAAAGATTTACTTCTGAAAAGACCACCAGAGAAAATCCAGTCAAGTACAACTCTGTTCTAAATAACTCAGCATTGCAGCGTGTCTGCCAACTCAGTTGCAACTGGTGACTGGGCAGTACCCACGAGAGGGCAGTATGATAGACGGTAATGAGCCCTGCTCCTCCGTCACTCTGAAAATAGATAGTGACCCAATTACAATAAACTGCCAGCATATCAGCGTAAGTACCTGGGGACTTAATGGAGATTGGCCTGTGGATATTCAATTTCCTTTAAGGGGCGTATATCTTGTAAATTGAGTTTGAGGTTTGCCTTCCTTTTCAAAGACGTTCATATGGTTTGATTCTAGTTATCATACTTGCAACTCTGGAAATAAGTCTTCTGCAGAGAAACTTGAGAATAGTAGAAGACTGTGCAGCTTCTAATAACTAAGAGATGACAAGATAGACAGGGTAGTCTCCAGAAAGCTGTAGAAATCTTGTATTCACCATTGGAGATCTTTCTGCCAAAATACACATTTTTCATTTGAGAAGTTCTGAGACATTTCGGATCTGCATGAGCAGGATGTATACACTAGGAACAGTGATATACATTGAATAAATATGATCTAATTTAAATGTATACTGTGTTTTTATGGTAAAAGTATATATATATATATCTCAAAGTATTTGTAATGTCAATTTTAGTATGCAACATAGTGACATAACTTGTACAACAATCACCATTATCCATATTTAAAAAATCCTTTCATTCATCATAGAAATTCTGTGTCCCCTAAGAAATTCTTCTTCCTTCTCCCTCTGTCGTATTTATCCTTGATAATAATTAATAAATGTAGGTCCATTTCTATTTATTGATCCTATATATTTCATATAAATTGGGAAGGGTGTATGCCAGGGACATATCCTATCTCCATGTTCTTTTAATCTGTATGCAGTACAGATTATCTGGGAGGCTGGGCTCTATGAGGAGAAATGTGGCATCAGGATTAGAGGAAGAATCATCAACAATCTCTGTTATACAGATGAGACAACCCTGCTTGCAGAAACTGAGGAAGATCTGAAGTGCTTGCTATAGAATATCAAGGACTGTGACCTTCAATATGGATTAAAGCTCAACATCAAGAAAGCAAAGATTCTCACCACTGGACCAATTGGCAGCATCATGATAGATGGTGAAGAGATTGAGATTGTTGACAGCTTTACTTTGTTTGGCTCTATAATCAACATTCTTGGTACCAGCAGCCAGGAAATTAAAAGACAAATTGCATTGTGAAAGCCTGCTGTCAGAGACCTCTCCAAAGTACTGAAGAGCAACAGTATCAGTTTAGAGACTAAGGTATGTCTGATTCAGGCCATGGTCTTTGCAATTACTTGCTATGCATCAAGAAGGTGGACAATAACTAGGGATGCGAGAAGAATTGATGCCTTTAAGCTATGGTGCTGGAGAAGAGTATTGAATATAACATGGACTGCTAAAAGAACAGACAAGTTTATCCTAGAGAGGGTGAAGCCAGGCTGCTTCTTGGAGGCAAGGATTCTGAAGCTTTGTCTAATATACTTTGGATATGTTGCAAGGCAGGACCAGTCCTTGGTAGGACATCATGCTTAGGAGGATGGAGGAACAGCATAAGAGAGGAAGACCCTCAATGAGATGAATTGTTTCAGTGACTGGGGTAGTGGGAAGTAGATGTGTCAGAGACAATAAGATTGGCACAGGCTAGAGCAAGTTTTAGGGCTATTGTACATGCTAAGAGTCACAGTTGACTCAGTGGCACTTAACAACAGCAGGGTTATACAATTAATTGTTTCTTTTATGAAACTAACTTATTTCACAGAGCATAAAGATTTCAAGTTTCATTCACGTTATCAGTCTCATAATTAATGTTCATGGAATTAATTGAATACTTGCCTGTGTGATCTCTAAAATTTGTGGCACTGACATCTCAGATGAGTCAATATAGACACTTGAGATAATGTATATCCTGTGATCTATTCTCCTGATGAATCTTTCAACACATGAGAAAAGACTTAAAAATGGATTCCAAGAGTAGAAGTAATTGGAAGCAAGTTCAAGGGTGGCCTGGGTAGGGGTAAAAGTAAAATAAGCTACTTAGTGTTTAGGACTTTTATTCCTTACTTTTCTGAAGAAAGAAGAGAGAAGGTTAACATTTGTTGATCTTAAATTATTTACTGTTGCAACAAATAGAGATCAGAACACAGGGAGATATACAGTGGTAGTTTAATGGGTAATTTAATATATAGTTGTTTAATTGGGAACCTTCATTTCTTACAAGATAAAAGTTAATGCCAATATTTGTATCTCTCCTTTCTGAGCCTCTAACCAGTTGGTCTTCTAAACTGCTATTACATGAATTACTGATATTCAAGGTCAAATTAAGACTAAAGAAAAGTAATACCTATATGCTGCTGCTCTGGAAGCAGGAGCGGCATCCACTTCCAAAATGGCTTGCCTCTGGAAACTCTATGTACGAACAGTGCTCAGGCTGCTCGTTCATAGGGTTGCTATGAGTCGTCCACGACTCGACGGCATTAAACAACAACAACAACATGCTGCTGCTGCTGCTGCTGTTGTTAAGTGTCGTTGAGTTGTAGATGACTCATAGCGACCCTATAAACAAAAGACCTAAACACTTGAATAACTTTTATTGTTTCTCCAAGTTCATAGGATTTCCAGAGGCAAGCTGTTTAAGAAGTGATGCCACTTCTGTTTCCAAGCTTGTTTTAATCGAGGAGCTCCACCAAACACTGTCTACCATGGGTAACCAGTATCGCATTTGACACATCAGGGTCACAGTGTCCAGCATAACAGCAACCACGAGTTACCTCTGTGCAGCAACTGGACAGACCAGTGCTATACCACTTAGAAGAATGCTTGACCAAAAAGAAATAAAACCCAGCCTGAGGGCCACAGATTAAAATCACCCAACTTTAAAGTGATGCTCGAAAGTGGTCCCTTAGGCCAACTGAGTTCTGTTGTTACTGTCGTTGTTAAGTGCCTGCTATTAAGTCCTATATGCACAAGCCAATATATGTCTTTGAGTTTATTCCACATGAATTTTAAAATCATCTGAATAGATTTGATGCATTGAACATTAATAACAGAAAATCAGATGACAAGGTAATTACAAACACAGAGAAGAAAGGAAAGACCAAAAGAAGTATCACATAAGGTTCTGAAAATTACACTAGAATCTGGAGAGGCCAAAACAAAGAAATGCTGAAGAAAGAGAACAGAACAGAAGATTTCAAAAGATAATTCAAGAGAAAAAAAAACACAACAAATACTATAATGAAATATACAAATAGCTGAAGTTAGAAAGCCAAAAGATAAGAAAATATTCAACATTTCTCAAGCAGAAAGAACTGAAGAAAAAATTCGCCTCAAATTGCAATAATGAAAGATTCTATGTGCAAAATCTTGAATGATACAGGAAACATCAAATGAAGATGGAAGGAATACACAGAGTCACTGTACCAAAAAGAACTGGTCAACTTTGGACAATTTCACGAGCTCTGGTGGTGACTTCTTGGTAAGGAGTTGCACTGCCAAAGGCTCATATTTTTAATCCAATAGCTGTTCTTCAGTGGAAAGATAGATGATCTTCTCCCATATGATTTAACGCCTCTGAAAATTCACTGTTGTTCTTGTAGTGTACCATTGAGTAGGAACTGGCCCATAGCTGACCCTCCAGCAGGTTTTCAGAGGCAGTTAATTACACAGGAAGAGATGGAGCAGCTGATGGATTTGAACTGAGTGTCTTCAGGATTGCAGTGTAGCTTCTTGCCACTAGGCCAGCAGAGCTCCCTAAAACCCACTAGAAAATCTGCTAGAAGGTCAATTATGAGTTGATTTCATCTCAACAGTACACAACAATAATAGCAAATGATCAAGAAGCAGTGGTTCTGATGAAAGACGTCCTAGATGCTTTGAATGCACTGGCAAAAAATAAGGTCTGAAGAATTAATATAATACCCATCCAGCAAGCAGATGTAGCCTTGGATGCAATGACTAGCCTATGCCAAGAATTGGAAGAGGGATACCTGACCAATTGACTGGAAGTGATGCATATTTCTTCCCATTCTAAAGAAAGGTGAAACAAGAGACTGCAGAAATTGCCAAACAATATCATAAATATCACATGCAAGTAAACACTTGCTTAAAATTATGAAAACATGACTGAACTGTATACTAACAGCAATGCAGAAGTCAAGTAGGATCCAGAAAAGGCCATTGTACAAGGGATATCATTGTGGATGCAGATGTCAGATGAATCTTGATTGAATCAGAGAATACCAGAAAGATACACACTTTTATTATACTGACTGTGAAAATACATTTGACAGTGTGGATCATAACAAATTATGGAAAACACTGACACGAGTGGGAATTGTATAACATTTAATTATACTCATGTGAACCTTATACCTAAACCAAGAAGTAAGAAGTAGTTGTAGAGACAAAACAAGGGGACACTGCATGCTTTAAAGTCAGGAAATATGTACAACAAGTTTATATCCTTTGTCGATACCTATTCAATTTGTATTCTGAGCAAATAATGCAACAAGCTGAGCTAAATGGAAAAGAATATGATGTCAAGATTGGAGGAAGACTCATCAACGACCTACATCATGCAGATGACACAACGTGCTCACAGAAACTGAAGAAGACTTGAAGTCCATACTAAAGAAGATCAAAGACCACACCTTTCAATATGGATTACATCTCAACATCGAGATAACAAAAATCCTCACCACTGGACCAATAGGTAACTTCATGATAGATAAAGAAAAGATTGATGTTGTCAAGGTTTTCATGTTACTTGGACCCACAACCAACATCTATGGTAGCAGCAACCTACAGATCAATGGATATATTGCATTGGAAAAACCTGCTGCACAGGATCACTTTATAGAAAAGCAGGGATGTCAGTTTAAGGACTAAAATAAAACTGATCCCAGCTGATGTTTTCAATTGCCTCCTAGCCATCCAAAAGTTGGACAATGAATGACAGGAAAAGAATGGATCTCTTTGAATTGTGTTGTTAGTGGATAGTACTAAATAGCCTATGGACTCTCATATGACAAAAAAATTTTTCTTGTCTCTAGGGTACGCCTTGGAGACAAAGATGGTGAAGCTTTGCCTCACATCTTTTGAGTATGTTGTCTGGAGGGACCAGCCCTTGGAAAAAGACATCATGCTTGGAAAAGTGGAGGGTCACTGAAAGAGAAGAACATCCTTAATCTGATGGGTTGACACAGTGACTGCAAAAATGGGCTTGAACACGGAAGAGATCTTGAGGATGGCACAAGTTATGGCAAAATTCTGATCTGTTGTTCATAGAATTGCTATGAGTCGTGGTTGCCTCAAAGGCACCTAAGAACAATAGCAGCCTGGCCAGGAAATCTGGATGGTGCAAATGAGTAAACACTGGATTATTAGGCAAATGGCTGTGAATTCAAGCCTATCAAGAGGTTCCTGAGAATAGATGTCTGGTGATCTGCTTGTGAAAATGCCATGGTTTAGTCATATTTTATCCATATGAGGTCACCATGAGTCCAAAGCAAGAACCACTAACAAGAACCCTGTGGCCAACTTTCTACATTGCCTCCCAGAGGATCGGATATGTATGGCAGAGTTTGACTACAAACTCTACTGGAAAGAAATTAAGGTTCAATGTCAACTTGTACACTGGAGGACATTTTTTTTTTCTGCATTCATTTTGCCAAAGAAACGTAAAAGCACAGTACTACTGTGACCCTTTCAGATCCCCTCAGCGATGTAAAAATGCTTTGTGAACTAAGTATTAGATCTTTCCCAATCATTCAACATTTGACTAAATGTCAGCAAAGCCCTCTTCTAGCTCAATGCCGTGCTTCTTGATCAGGAAAGGAGTATCTGTATTTCTCTAATGGCTGATCTCTTAGGCTGCTATTATTTCATTTTTATGTTGCATACATTTGAAGGCATGGCAGTCTGACACATTTACTGTAAATTCTTTTCAGGTTAGTGGAGGATGTCAAATTGACAGGCTCTGAGAGAGAGCAGAATTATCACAGGAGAGAAAAGTTGCAAATAATCCCTCGACTTTTGGATCTCCTTGGTTCCCAGTTCTACGGGAATCAGGTTCTACTAAAGAGAAAAAATAAAAAGTTAGTTGGGTGACAGGTCAAATGAATGTTGTTATTAGGAAGATGAAAGTCTTAGGGATCCAAAAGAAGGTGCTATCAAGAGACTGGTGAAGACCCCAAAACTATAGCCCTCAATCACCCTTTGAACCTGGAATAAAAACTACCCCCTGTGGTTCAACTTTTGGCCAAACAGTTGCTGTTGTTATTGTTAGGTGCTATAGAGTCTGCTATGGCTCGTAGCAGCCCTATGAGCAACAGATCGGAACCTTGTCTTGTCCTGTGCTATCCTAACAACCTCCAATATGCCCAAGTCCATTGTTAGAGTCACTATATCAGTCCATCCTGTTGAGGACATTCCTCTCTTTCTCTGACCCTTTACCTTTTCCTGAATAATATACCTTTCCTAGGACTGGCCCCTCCTGAGAACACTCCCAGTGTGACATGCAGTTTCACCATCCTTGCATCCAAGGATCACTCTGGTTTTATTTCATGGAAGACAGACTTGCGTGTCCTTGTAGGAAGCTCTGGTACCCTAATGGGTAAGAAGTTGCGCTGCCAACCATAAAGCAGACAGTTTGAATCCACAGCTGCTCCATGAGAGAAAAATGGGCCATCTCTTCCTGTGCAATATACAGCCTCTGAAAACCCGCTGCAGGGTCAGTTATGCAGTTGGTTCTGAATGAAAAGCAATGAGCAGTTAGCCAACCAGCAGGTAAATCTACAAGGAGAACAATAACCCCAGATAAAGAACCATAAAAGATCAAAAGAAGAGCATTTTCACAGAGATGAAGTTCAGAAGGCGGAAGGGGTAGGGAGAGGAATGAAAGGGGGAAAAGAACCACAGGGACGTGTTACGAAGCCTGTGGTTACATTGCGGCTGTGGTGATGATCATCACAAAACAAAATGTGTTCAGATGGTTAAATGAAAAAGATTTGTTCTGTAAACTTGCTATCTAATTATCAAATCTTAATAATAAGAATATGTATATGGGTGTATATATGTGTGTATGTATGTGTGTGTGTGTGTGTGTGTGTGTATCTCATCAAAATCACATGTCTTATTTACTTGTGTTATTGCTTTATAATCAGGAGCCCTTTTGGTACAATGCCTAAGCATTTAGCTGATATCTCTCTCTCTCTGTGTCTCTCTCTATATCTATATCTATCTTTATTTTTATCTCTGTATCTATCTATATCTATATATGGTGGAGGGGAGAAGTTTCCATAGATGATATGTTCCTTTTCAAATGTTCTTATATTTATTTTCTATTTCTATAAATGCTGACAATTCTTTAAGCCCTAGATTCTGTCCAACCTCCAGCAAATATATCTTCTTTCAAATCCCTCTGGCTCTAGGAGGCCAAATATAGTAATTAATAGCCCTGAATTTCATCTATGATTCATATTGGTTGTGTGGTGTAGGGAAAGTTACCTCCAAATGCTGATTTACAATTCCTTCCCCAATCTTTTTCAGCATTGTTATGAAGTGAAGTTAAACTCTCACGGGTAAAAACCAGAGCTATAAATGCTCAAGCAATTCATCATATGCTCTCCCACCTTGTTTCTCCTTCTCTGAAAATGCATGCCACTTGAAATATGCAGGTGGCACAACCTCGCTTATTGAAAGCAAAGTTGTTGTTGTTGTTGTT
>NW_006399764.1:24407909-24423037 GCF_000299155.1 Elephantulus edwardii | reverse complement strand
TGTATCTGCCAATTCCTTTCTATATAATGACTCAGTATATTCCTTCCATCTTCTTTTAATACTTCCTGGATCATTTAATATTCTGCCCAAAGCAATGAAAGCAAAGAGGATTTGAAATACTCATTAACAAAAATAAAAAAGTATAGTCTTCAGTCTGTATTACATCTCAACATTAAGACAACAAAAATCCTGATAACTGAACTAATAGGCAACATGATAAACAGAGAAAAGGTTGGTAGTGTGAAGAATTTCCTTTTTCTGGGATCCACAATCAAAGTCCATGGCAGTAATTAAATGATGTATTGCACTGAGCAAATAGGTGGAAAAGGATTTCTGTTAAGTGCTAAAGAGAAAAGATGTCAGTTTGAAGACTAGTGTTACCTACCTCAAACCATGCCATTTCTAAACACCTTATTGCACGTGAACCCAGGCGATTAATAAGGAAGATAGTGAAAAATTTATGCCTTTGATAATGATGTTGGCAAAAAGCATTGGCTGAATTGTGGTGTGCCAGAAGGGCACACGACTCTGTCTTTTGAAGAACCACAGCCTGAATGTGTTTTTATCTCACCTACTTTAGGCTTGTTGTTAGGAAGGGCCAGTCCCTGGAGAATGTTGTCATCTTTGCTAAAGGAAATGCTCAGTAAAATGAGAACAATCCTCAGTGAAACCATTTGACACAGTGGTTGAACAGTGGCTTAGACAAAGCACGACTGTGGCACGATGCAGAACCGGACAGGTTTTCGTTCTATTGAACATGAGGGTGCTTTGAGCTTGAATCAACTAGACGACATCTAATAAAACAATCTTGTTTCAATTTACCAGTTAGCACTGTGTTGATTCCAACTCATGGTGACCCTATATGTGAGTCAGAGTAAAGCTATGTGACATAAAACTCTCAAATGGTTGACATTTGGGAAGAATCTTTTCTTCTGTGGCATCCCTGGATAATGGAACTTCCTTTTTTTTTTTTTTGTTTACTTAAATGACATTTGCCAAGTTATGTAATCATCACACTTTATCACCGTCAACAAATATTCATTATCTCACAGAAATGGATTCACTCTTCCTCTTCATCCACAGTAGCCACTTATAAACATTGTTGTGGTGGTGTACCATTGAGTCGAAACCAACTCATTGCTGACCCTTCAACAGGTTTTCAGAGGCAGTTAAACCCCCAGGAGGAGAGGGCTTGTTTAAGGAGCAGATGCAATATGAGGGTGACCGAGTCTGACTTCTACCCACTTCATAAAGGGGAACTGTCCCCATCAATAATATCCACAGTAGTAAACACATAGCTGCTCAGGTCATACCACCCTCCATGCTCCTGCACCTCTTTGTACCAACCACTCAAGTCTGATATTCATTGTTGACTCACGGACTTTACTCACAGCTGTGCGGTTCATTAGGGAAGAAAGCTGCAGCATGGGAGAGGCAAATAATTAACCTAGTGCAAGTCCAGGATCAGTCCAGTAGTCTTAAGCCAGATTGACAAGGCACAATTCTCCACTTAGTTAAAGTCTGGGTTCAGGTCAGGAACACAAAGTGCAAGAATCCCCTAGTTTCCTGCCATTTTTAAATAGGTAGCCATGCATGTTAACTCACCCAGGATTCTTTAAGTCTCATTGAGCTCATCAAGATCATATATCTTATTTACTTGTGTTTATGCTTTATAATTAGGAGCCCTTTTGGTACAATGCCTAAGCATTTAGCTGCTAGCCATAAGGTTGGCTTTCAAATATATCAGAAGACCTGATCTGGTCCCAAAAAGATGTTGTTATTGTTGTTATGTGCCGTTGAGTCGCTGTGATTCATAGCGACCCTATGTACAACAGTCCTAAATCCTGCTCTATACTGTGCCAATTGCACTGCCTCTGACACACCCATCCCATTTGCCCCAGTCACTGAATCAATCCACCTTCTAGGAAAAAACTCTATAGGAAAGTTCTACTCCGTCACATGGAGTTGTTAGGAATAAAAATTCTATTTGACATCACCTAACAGGGAGCTGAGCTGTAACAAACCATGGCTAACACAGAGAAGAATGGGAATCTCAGACATTTTATTGTGCTCATGCAAGACTTATACCTAAACCAAGAGGCTGTTGTGAGAACAGAGCAAGGGTACAGTGTTGTTGTTACGTACCATTAAGTCAGAACCAACCTATAGCTGACCCTCTGGTAGGTTTTCAGAGGTAGTTAGTTAATCACACTGGAGGAGATGGCCCATATTTCTCCCAAGGAGTAGCTGGTGGATTTAAACCACATGGCACTGAGGAGTAATGATGTCAGTTTGAGGACTAAGGTGCGTCTGATTCAGGCCATGGTCTTTCTGATCACCTGCTATGCATCTGAGACCTGGACAACAAATAAGGATGACAGAAGAAGAATTGATGACTTTCTGCTGTGGTGTTGGAGAAGAGTACTGAATATCCCATGTACTGGCAAAATAACAAACAAATATGTCTGGGAGAAAGTGCAGCCAGAGTGCTCCTTGGAGGTAAAGATGGTTAAGCTTCACCTCACATACTTCATGCATGGTGCTAGGAGATACTATTCCTTGGAGACAGACATCATGCTTGGAAAGGTCTGTGACAGAGAGGAAGATCCTCGACTAGGTAAACTTAAACAGTGGGCTCTTGTGTGTCAGGAAGTGTGAGGAAGGCGCAGAATAGATCAGGGTTCAGAACTGTTGTTCACAGGGTCGTTATGAATGGTACTCCTCTATAAAGCAACTAATAACAACAGGGAGCTCTGGTGACCTAGTGCAAAGAAGCTGAACTGTAATCCTCAAAGCATGCAGTTCAAATCCACCAGCTTCTCCGTGGGAGGAGGTTGACCAATCTCCTCTCATGTAATTAACTGCTTAGGAGTCAAGTATTACATTAGGTAATGGCATTATTGATATAACGCCCTTGGGATACTGGAAGTTCTAAAAGAGAAGATGGACAGGAGGGGGGAAATGTAGAATTAGAATTATTCTTAAAACACTGTGGAAGAACACCTATCTCACTCAGTTGCAGAGAAAGATGTCTTCCAACAAGTTCTTTTGAACTGAATCTTGGAGGATAAGAAGGTGTTGACTCAAGGAGGACCTTAGGGGATGTTGTATTTAAAAATACAAAAAGACTTGAGACCATGATAGTCTGAAATTCATTGGTTATGACTACAGTTCAGAGCATTGCAGGGCAAAATGATAAATGAACAGGTGTACATGGCCCAGGCCATGAATAGCCATGAAAAGGGAGAATGGACTTGACGCTCATCCGAGGAATATTAACGAACAAGATATAAAGGGAAAAGACTAAGAAGAAGTTGTTCAGAGATAATTGAAGATAAATAGATCAGGTGAATAAATTAATAAATGTTGTTTGACCAGGACACGATTACAGTAGCTAGAAATGATCTGGATGAAAATGTCCTATGGATGGTCTACTGAGAGTCGGATCTTGACTACATTGTGTTGAACACATATTAGGAGATAAGTAATGGGATTCTTTAGATATAAAATAAAGTCCTTTTTAATGGAAAATAGATGCTTTTGAAAGGGCTAACAAACAAGGAAAATTTCTTTTTCTTCTGGAAGTTCACCATTAAACATGTCATTTCGGAGGTCACTAGTAACAAAAATACAGCAGTGAATTCAATTACTGAAAGAGTGTTTAGGATAAAAAAAAAATTGAAATCATTATTCCAGGGTGAATATTTAAAGAAGTCTTAAATAGATACTTAGAAGAACGGCCAGAGAAACGGAAAAGCCAAAAGGCTTGAGAGTTGTTTCTGAAAGCTAAAGGTGGAAGGTGTTCTGAGAGAAGTGATCAGCAGTGACAAATGTCACTTGGCTGGACAGTCACTTTAAGATTGGCATTTAACCCTAATCACAATACTTGAGCAGATACTGATTGCCTGAGTTGGTTTCTGACAGTTGCCTTACTCCTCTCTGATAATAATTTCAGATCTAAGAAGTTCAGAAAAGGGGGCAAATGCTAAAGTTTAGGCAGGTCCTAATTGAACTGCACTTTCTTTCTCATAAAGAAGGGGCCTGGGCCAACTGTAAAATTGTAAGAGTAAATCATTAGAGAGGGATCATCTAATATGAAGTGAAATCCCTGCTAATGCTTATTCTGAGAGTTGGCTCAGCACTTCTCACTACTGGAGGTGAGAACTTTCAGAATTGACTCATCTTGTTTTCAGTTCACTCAGTTTACAGATTCCTTCTCTTACCACCTAACTTACCAACAGCTGTTTGCAAATATCTTTGTCATTACTCTGTACCCAACCCTGAAAGTTTATTTTCAGTAATCATGGGATGAACGTCTTGAGAGGGTGTGTCCTTTTAGAAATACTAGCAATATTTCAACCTAGTCTAGTAAATCTGACAAAACTATGTCAAATTCATTCCAAGTGAATGTTAAAAGTCAGATTCTAGTCTATCATTTCTATAATTCAGTGGTTTAATAAAAATTAAATTATGGTATAGATTTTTTGTAATTCCCTTAGAGATCTTTTGAGCATATTATCTATTACTTTACAATAAATCATATCAGAACTTAGTAGAGTAAAACATTTACCGTTTTTTTCATGATTCTGTGAGTTGGCTCAGGAACTTATAGCAACATAGTAGGTTAAATCTTGGGTTGTTAACTGAAAAACCCATGATACAAACCTACCAGCTATGCTGTGGGAGAGAGAGAAAGAGAGGAGGTAACTCCCGTTCCCATTAAGATGTGAAGCCTCGGAAACCTGGCATAGTTTCAACAATAGTTGGGATCAACTCAAAGGCAGTAAGTGTTATATGGGTTGGTTAAAAGCCGTGGTGGCATACTGCTTACGCACTTGACTACTAATTAAAGTGTTAGTGGTGTTAAATTACTCATGATAGAAAAGCCCTGGCAATCTGTTTCCATAAATATTATCGTTTAGGAAGCCCAAAGGGGTAGTTCTACTCTGTCGTTTGGAGTTGAAATCAACTCAGTGGCATCTAACAGCACGGATTGTTTCAGTGTTTTCTATGTTTGTTTCACCTGGACTCACCTTAATGACCACATTAGACTGGAAGATCCACTGAGTTGGAAGAATCCAAGATTCTTTCACATGCCTGAAAGCTGGTCCCAGTTGTAAAATTGAAGGCACCTCTGTTCTTTGCTACCCAGTCTCTCTGTCTCCTATAGATTGAACCATCTTTTTTGCTTAGCGATCTCTGGGATAAATACAAGATTATGGAAAAGAAAGATGCCACACTCCTTATGGCCCATCCTTGAAACAGCACAGCATCATGCCCACTATATCCTACTTTCATGAGTACGTAACGAGATTAACTCAGATTGAAGGGTAGAGAAATAGACTCCATCTTTCAATGAGAAAAGCTGCATGGGGTTTTGCCCCCCACTGTCCTATATGTGTGTGTATGTTGTTATTTTTAAATAATTATTACTCCACTGAAGAGTCAACATAGAATTGAAGTTCTCTAAAATTAGAGTGGTTCATTTCCCATCATGTGCCAACCTCACAATCTCTGCCACATTCAAGTTCATGGCTGCAGTGTGTCAATCCACCTGACTGAGAGTCTTCCTCTCCTTCACTGTCCCTCCACCTTTCCAAACATGATGTGCTTCTTCAAGGAACAGCCTTTCCTAGCATCATGTCCAATGCAGGCGAGATGAAGCTTCACCATCCTTGCCTCCAAGCAACTCTCTGTTTGCACCTTCTCCAAGATATGTCTCCTTGTTCTTTAGCAATCCATGGAATACTCAATACTTTTCTCCAACATAACAGCTCAAAGGCATCAAGTTTTCTTCTGTAGTATATATGTTGTTATATAGGATTTCAATTTGCATCAAGCAGTTCCTTATGTGGCCATGCCATAATTTCCTTAGACACCTTTTCTATAGTGCATTTAACTTAATTCCTACCATTGGCTATTATACATCAAATAGAGCAGGCATTTGTAGATTTAAAGCTTTGTCTTTTTTTAATTATTATTATTCCTGTGGCTAGCTGTAATTGGGCCTGTGTGTATTTTATTTTACTCTATTTATTGTTGCTTAAATCAGATAGATTTATTGCCAGGATTTAAATTTCTCTGTGTTCTTGAATAGGTTATTCAATATAGATTTTCTGGTTATTGTGGGTATAACTCCTACTACATGGCTGGGGGGATGGTGGTTGTTGTATGTTGTCAGATATGATTACTATTACAATGACCCTATGAAGAACAGACATTTGAGTCTTGCCCTAACCTGCATCGTGCTCCCAATTTCTGCCCTGCTTGAGCCTATTGTTACTGTCATTGTGTCAATCCACCTCATTGAGATATTTCTCATTGAGTCTCTTTTGCTGGCTTTCTCCCTTTCACAACATAACTGGCCCCTCCTCATAAGTCTAAAATATGTTATGAGGTTTCACCAATCTTGCCTTTAAGAATGAACTCGTAAAATATTACACAACATGAGTGGCCCTGAAGGACATTATGATGAGTGAAATATTTCAGTCCCAAAAGGACAAATACTGCATAGCACCACTGTTATCAATCAAGCAAATCTGACAGTAGCATTTGGGAGGAGAATAGGATAAGAGTGGACAGATAATGAACATTGCACTGGAACATATTAAGGAAAGAACTGTTTAAAAGGAATATATGGTTGGGCATTATATGTATATGTACAATAGCCCAGAATAAAAGGTACATTACAAAGAGGACTACGAGGTGGGAGGAAGACACTTATACAACAATGAATGAATATATTTTTTTTAAAAAAAAAAAGGTGAACTGGTGAGAGGGAAGGGAAGCAGGGAGTAAAATGTTCAATAATGAATGAATTAAAATCTACCTTTTTTGTAAACTTTTATTAAAATCACAATTAAAATTAAAAATTTTATTTGTTAAAAAAATTACCCTAGTTGTACTTTCTCCTTGACATATTTCTTCTGTTGGCAGGGTATAGTACACTTACTACTCTTCCCCAAAACATAGCCAAGCTATGGTATTTTCAATTGCTTTATTTGCATCTGAAATTTGGAAAATGAATAAGGAAGAACAAAGAAGAATAAATGACTTTGGATTGTAATGTTGGTGTTTGAATGATTGAATGAATGTGTCTGTGGCCCACCAAGGTAATTGGATAGATACTTAATAATAATACATTATTGTTGTTATTAGACTCATGTTGTTGTTGTTATGTGCCATCAAGTCACCTGTGACTCATAGTGACCCTATGTACAACAGCTCTAAACTCTGCTCTGTCCTGTGCCAGCCTCACTGTCTCCAACACACACACTCCCATTACTCCAGTCTCTCAATCAATCCATCTCATCAAGGGTCTTCCTCTCCTGCGCTGTCCCTCCACCCTTCCAAGCATGACATCCCTCTTCAAGGACTGGTCACTCCTTGCAACATGTCCAAAGTATGTCAGATGAAGCTTCAGAATCCTTGCCTCTAAGGAGCAGCCTGGTTTCACCCTCTCCAGGATGAATCTGTTGTCTTCTTAGCAGTCCTTGGAATATTCAATACTCTTCTCCAGCACCACAGCTCAAGGGTGTCAATTCTCCTTCTATCCTCCCTAGTCATTGTCCATAGTCATTAGACTCATAGGAACCCTTTAAACAAACAAACAAAACAAAATAAAATCTTGTCCTGTCCTGTACCATTCTCATGATTTCCACCATGTTCAAGCCAACAGTAGTAGCCACTATGCCATCTCATTAGTGACCTTCTTCCTTTTACTGACTCTCTACTTTTTCAAGCCTGTTGTCTTTTCCCATGGACTGATGTCTTCTGACAGCATGCCCAAAGTCTGTATGTGAGAACTCTTTAGAAGGGAACACACAGGCCACACTTTAGACCTATAACATGGGAATCGGTCAAATTCACCAATCCACTACACTTAAGCAGCTTCAGAGGCAGAAGGGTAATCTTACTACTGTCGAGAAAGAAGAAATAGAGAGTCTAACATTTCCTTTAGGTTAGAGATGCCTGCAAAAAAACAGAGCAAGATTCAGACATGGTAGCCTAGGCAACAGCAGCAACAACAAGGATCAGAGACAGGCATGAGACGGAGCTGAGATAGAATCCCCGTGGAAACACAGCTGAGTGACTCGGCCTAGTCACGGAGGAGGGAGTGGGCAGGGCACATACGTGGCAAATTGAAAAGATTTTTTTTGTAACATTTGTTGACACAAAAGCCAAAGCCAGGAGACCAGAGATAGGTGTGCCAGGCAGCATACCTGAAAAGAAGTTGTCCTGAATGAAGAATTTTATCCTGATTATATGTGATTATATGATTATATGTGACCTGTTACTTCTCCAATAAACCTCATAGTCATGAGCATTGTGTTCTTTGTGGTCATTGCAATGAATTAGCAAACCTAGTAGAGCAGGGAGCTCTGCTAACAGAGGCCTTTGAAATTTACGCTGCAAATGCAAAGGTGGCTCTTCTCTGGCGTTTTGAGTCTACCAGTGACTCTGTGGGAGAAAGATGGCCAATCTCCTCCCATGGCTCCACAAAGCTAACAGAGGGGAAGTTGTGAGTCAGCTCTGACTTGATGGCAATCAGTGAGTAGAAGAGAATAGTAGAGTAGTGACGGCTGTGAGAGGAATCCTTAGTATTAAAATTGATAATAGAAGGTATGGGAATGTGGTGGTTTATGTAACTTCACGGGACTTGGCTTTGTGCTGTTGATGTTCTTTATGAGGATATATCCTCCCAGTGAAGTTAGTGGCAATCATGTTTCAGTTCCCATATTCAGTTCCAATATTGTTTTTACACTGTGAACAATTTCAAGTCCCTGATACCTATTGCCAAATTCCTTCCTAGAAGAGTATACTATTTACATCCCCATGTGTTGGGCTGCTAGTAAAAAGCTCAGGTATATAGGTGTTGGGGGGAGACTGAGAAGGATGGGATAAATAATGTATACCGCATAGAAACAGATGAGGGAGAGAACTGTCTAAACAGAATATATATGATTAGATATTATTGTTATGACAGGAGTCCAGAATGAATGCTGCATAGTAGAGTGGACTTGAGGGGAGGGATTGAATAACAATGAAAGAATTTTTTTTTCTTTTACTTTTCAAAAAGAAAAGTGAATTGGGGGAGGGATGGGCAGGGAGAAAAGTGCAACAATGAATGAATGGAAATCCAAAGTCCCTGTGAACTTCTATTACAATAAAACTTTTTTTTAAAAAAAGCTCAGGTATTTGAATCTACTAGCTGCTCTTCAGACAAAAGGCAAGAAGTTTCCTTCCATAAAGATTTACAGTCTTGAAAACTTACTTACTGGAGATTGCAAATAGACTCAACTGGATGGCAGTGCATTTCACTTTGGAATACAGCGTACGAGGGTTTGCACCTCCATCCCTTCAAATGTAGTACTTGAGGTGTGGCATTATTTCCAGTCAGAACACATTAGAAATCTAGATTATTACATTTTCCTTTCCTGTGAAAGCAGATTAAAACTCAGTAGGGAAAATAGTCCCTAAATGCCATCTACAAAGATTGAGGGAAATATGTACGGCATCAAATTGGTATTTTCCACTGGATGATGGGTTGATTTTCTCTACGGTAATTTTGAATAATGTGAAAACAGAGATGCCAACTATCAGAATTCCTCTCTACAACAGCCAAAATGTCTTGTTAAGACCCTCTCCAAAACAAAACAGGATAATAGGTGGATTTGACATTTACAAAGGATTTCCCTTCCTGTCATTAGATAGATGACTCCAACACAATGACAATAAGTCATTATCTTCCAATCACATTTTAATAGAACAAATTTGCTATACTCGTGAACATGAATAGATACTTGGCAGTGCAGGTTATTTTAATGGACACATCACTTTCAGCGAAACCTTTCCCATCTGCTCTGTTCTCTAATTACCAATGCAGAAAGCACATAGTTCACAATTACCTCATAAAAATAAGATCTACATTATATTAACTCGTGTCAGGGTTTTTCAAGCCACACTATTTGGCATCTGTTCTGGCATTAATATCATTGCTTTCCAACAAATCAGAAACAAACACATCACATTCTCAAACGAGAGAATCAGCAATAATTACAAGCTCATGGGAGAAAAGAAATTTCTCTATAATAACGTTTCCTTTTATAATACTGTCTTATTGTTTGACACTATTTACCTCAATCAATCCTGCAGAGAGGCCACTCCCTCTGTGAGAAGGGCCTTCCTCACAGCTTCTCCAGAGGGAATGAAAGCCAATTAATCATCACAAAATGCCAACTCTTGTTCTTCAGGAAACACTTGCTGGAATGATATTTTTCAGTTCATATTTGGAATATGTTGTCATTGTTGTTGTTATGTGCCCTAGAGTAAGAACGGACTCACAACTGACCCTACTAACAACTGTTCAGTGGCTGTAATTCACACGAGAAGAGATTGTCCTCCGTTCTCCCTTGGACTACCTTGGTCTTTGGATTCACAGTCCAACTCCTTGCCCACTAGACCACCCGAGCCAATGAAATCTGGGAACACATTAATATATACAGGTATATGCATATGTACAAATATAATGCTGTTAATGGTCATTGAGTCAATGTCAACGCAATGACACCATGTTGCAGAGTAGAATCACTTCCCAAGTTCACATCTGCTTTTGGAAGTGGATGGCTAGGCTGTCTTCCAAGGTACTCATGGGTGGGTTCAAAAGTGTCAACCTTCCAGTTAAGGAGTCAAATATTTAACCATTTGTGCCATTCAAGGACTCCAATATAAATACATACTAGTTCACATGCGTTTCCAGAAGTTTCGTTTGTGTGAGGGAGCTCTGGTAGTAGTCAGTAGAGAAGTGTGCTGTGACCCCAAAGACTGTGCTTTTCCGGTAGTTTCAACCCACTAACTTCTCCAGCAGGGGGATGAGCAGCCTTGGAGAACAGGTGGAAGGTCAGCTCTACCTTGGAACCTGACACACACTAATGAGAGGAGGAGAAGGCTTCTGTGTATAAGTGTTTGTTTAAACATGATGTCTTTGAGCTGTAGTGCGGGAGAAGAGTATTGCTTATACCACAGACTACTAGAAGAATAGATTCATCCTGGAGAGGGTAAACCCAGGCTGCTCCTTGGAGGCAAGACTTCTGAAGCTCTGTCTGTCATAATTTGGGCATGTTGCAAGAATGGACCAGTCCTTGGAGAGGGGTGTCATGATTGAGGGGGGTGGAGGAACAGTGCAGGAGAGGAAGGCCCTTGATGAGATGGATTGAGTGAGTGGGGTAATGGCTGTGGTTGTGCCAGAGATGATAAGATTGGCACAGGGCAGAGCAGGTTTGAGAGCTGTCGTTCATAGGATTGCTATGAGTCTCAAGCAACTTGACAGCACATAACAATAACAACATTTCTTTGTATCCATGTATCTGTCTCTATCATCTATCTATCATAAAATTTTCTTACCAAAGGAAAGATTGGATTGGTCTGTCTACTAGGAGAATCATAAAAGAAGACTAAAGGGAGGGTGAGAAGAACGGGGGTGTGGTAAAGGGGTTCATCCACCTGGTTTGCCCAATACCTTTGCCACCTTCAAACCTGATGGTCAGGGGATGTATTGAATTCTCTGGAGACCAAGCTGGCATGCCTTCATCCTCCCATTGTGTCTGCACTTGCTCAGCTGCCCTCTTGCTCAGCCTTGATCTGGCTGGAGGCTTGTGATCTCTGTCATCACCACATCTGTTTGCCTTTTCATCTTCGGTTCATTTGGGGGCAGCGTGCTCTGTTCTCTTTGTGCCGTGTCACCGCATGGCACACCACATGGAGGTATAATGATAGTCTCATTTATGAAGATGATCATGTAAACATGGGTGAATGGTTGGAGGGCACCCAGTGCTCCAGATGGCAGAAGGGGGACTCCCTTTCAAGGAAGTCATAAGCTCTCTTCAGCCTTACAGCAGAACAATCCCCCTCAAGAAAATAAGGCTAGAGGATGTTGACTTAGAGTTTGGTTTCTAGAACCCAGTGAAAGCCCTGTCAGACTGGTTTACACTTATTTCTCTTTATTTACTTAACTAGTCACTTGGGAGAGAATAGCAGACATTAGACAGACATCTGTCATCCAGATTTGGGGAAATTTAGCTGCTGTTTCAGATAGATAGATGATAGATAGATAGATAGATAGATAGATAGATAGATAGATAGATAGATAGATAGATGATAGATAGATAGTTAGATGATAGATAGATAGATAGATAGATAGATAGATAGATAGATAGATAGAATAATCAATGTTTCTATTCTCAGTGGGTTTTTAGATAGATAGATAGAAGAACCAATGTTTCTATTCTCAGTGGGTTTTTTTACCCCTTACCTAAAAATATTTTCATCAATACACACAGTTCCTCCTAAATTCCTCTCTTCCCATCCTCTTCGGTCAGCATGTGTGATAGGGAGACAGATCCTGTTCTATCCTTGAACACAGAGAAATTCCTCTCATGTTCCATTAGTTCTACCTAAGATTATCCGAGGCTTCCATCCTTCACAACTTTTCTATGTCACCTATTTTTCCTGTGTTCTGAAAACATATAAGTGTCCATGACTGAAAAGCAGGTGATGAATTGGTCTGGAAAAGAGAAGGTGCATTGCCTGGAAAATAACGCCGAGATGCTCCCCTTTGTTCTTTGTTCCCTGTTCCTGTCAGCCTCACCCAAACTCCCTCTCGTTTTCCCTTTCTGTTCCTTCCTAAAGGTGTAATTTATCTAGCATCTCAGAACAAAAAAAAAGTGACCCTGAAGGTAAGCTTCCTAGGAAAGAATCTCAATCTAATTTATACAATTTTGGGTTGGGTTTTTTTGTGTTTGTTTGTTTGGGGGTTTATTTGTGGTTGGTTTGGGATTTTGTTGTGGTTTTTGTTGTTGTTGTTGTTATTGGAGGTTTTTTCTTACTTTCTTTAAATATTTTGAATTTTTATTTCTTTTCTTTTTCCAGAGCAATATGGGGAGTGGAATTTGTTTTGAGGTGGGGAAATGGAGCAAGAAAGACAAATACTAAGGTTGGAAACAGAAGAAAATGTGGTAGTTGGAAAATATGACCTTATAACAGAAATGAGGGCAAAGATCACAATCTTTGTTTTTCCTTTAGTTCCTCCATTTTCTTCTGTTTCCAACCTTAGTATTCCAAATCCATGTTATTCTTGATGAATCTTGATTGCACATTCAATCAATTTCAAACTGAAGAAGTTGATGGTTGTTGTCATTATTTGCCATCAAGTTGCTTGGGAGTTATAGTGACCCGATGTCCAAGAGCCCTAAACCCTGCTCTATCCTGTGCCAACCTCACTGTCTCTCATACTCCCATTACTCCAATCACTGAGTCGATCCGTCTCATTGAGGGTCTTCCTCTCTTGCACTGTCCCTCCACCCTCCCAAACATGATGTCCCTCTCTAGGGACTAGAAATCTTCAATTTCTTTACCTTTGATTTTAGTAGTTTGTACATAAATTTAAGTAATAGTTATACTAACAGGCTGCCCCTTGTTGTACATGGATTTTACCCTCACAACATTATTACGCTGACAGAGTTGTTGTTCAGGACAGGTTTGAAAGCGTTCTTTTCTGACAATGAATGTCATTCCATTTCTCTTCAATTTTTCAGTGCTAGCACAGTAGACCATATGATTGTCTTGTTCAAAAGGATCTGAACAAATTCATCTCAGCTCACTCGATCTTTACATATTCAATCTCATTGCTTTGTACCTTTATTCACACACAGTGCATTCCCTCCTCTGGTTATTAATGGCTACTTCCTCATTTTGCACCATGCCACATTGGCAAATGAAGGTGCTGCACGGACTGAAACTTGACTCATATCCTTAACGCAGACTCTTCCCAAGGAAGAGCGTCTTCTCATCATATTTTCTGAGTGCCTCCTTAGTGAGCACCTCTTCTTCTAGCCCTGTATCACACTGTGTTCCCTGGCTATTCACAGGGTTTTCAAGAGTCTGTTAATTCAGAAGCTAATGACCAGGCTCATTTCCGACTCAGTCATTCCTAATCTGGAAGAGTCTCTAAAGCCTGCTTACCACGGGTAACCCTGCTAGTATATTAAACGTTGGTGGCACACGGCAACACTAGTATGATAAACTAACTGACTGAATAATGGTGGATAAAGATATCTTAGGTCTGCTTATTTGAAAGTATAATTATGTCTTATTAGTGCCAGTATCTTTGATGAATGATCATGTGTTACCTTAGTCATGTGCTTATGAGTGTATTTAAAAACACCTTGCTTCTTTTCCATCTCATTAGAATTTTGTGATGTCTTTACTAGAACCAGATGGTTATTAATTATATTGTGCACAGTTTTTCATCTTATAAATCTAAACCTTAGAATATGTTAGGGTCATGTCAGAAGTAAAGCTGAAGTGCTACGCCACTGACAGCAAACTAAAAGTCATTTAAAGGGCAGAAGAAATAGGCGATAAAGCAGTAGAGTGAGAGAGTCTGAGGCTGACGGGTTATCCATTAGTGAAGGGATAGAGTAGAAAAGAAAACAGGAGGAAATGGATTCATGAAAATGCACATTGTAAATCCAAATGGACTGAGCTGTAAAACAACTTGAAAGAGTGGATGATGTCTCAAAAGAAACAAAATTAAATCATCTTCATTGTTACAGTCCAAGTCAAAGAGAAGATTCTGGCAAATGAAAGAAGAGTCTCCGATTGATTATAAGGCAGATTTCACCTGGATTTCTACATTCACAGAAAGGAATGGACTTTGACTGAGAATGGGAACCACTGTAAGCAAGCAATTTCAAGGTGAAAAAAGCAGTCAACTTTCACAAATTCTTGACCAAAGAAATCTCTGCACTGGGTATCTCTTTAGTGGACATACTATGGATGAGGTACCTATGCTTTCAATATTCAGGCCCTGAGGCTGCAACTGCCACAGGAATGAAAACTGTAGACCTTACAATCACTGGGCACAGGACTTACTTCATTATAGTTGTCAATGACATTGAAATTATAGTGTGGTTAAAGCCAACATAGTCTAAAAATATAACGTTTTACGGGTATGTAACTACTGGATTGAGTTCTTAAGACCATGGGAACTGCCAATCACACTTCCACTCTCCTCACCCAGAGAAGAGAAGAGAAGAGAGGAGAGGAGAGGAGAGGAGAGGAGAGGAGAG
>NW_006399764.1:24371205-24407795 GCF_000299155.1 Elephantulus edwardii | reverse complement strand
TTGTTAATGCCTTTTTGAACGTCTTCCTTGTTGCCATTGGTTCATAATCACATGCCACTTTGTAAAATAATTTCATGTGAGCCTGTTGGTTTAGGCACAATGTACGTTTTTTATATTTTTCTTTGATATTTCCTGCGTAATTATTTTGCCTGTAATCAAAATGCATGCTCATTGGGAAAATCCATTGTCAAAGACCTCTTCAAAATTCAAAGACTAACTTTAAAGGCTAAGGTGCACCTGATCTAAGCCAGGACATGTTCTCTGTTTTTCCATTTTATTTTTATTTTTATTGGTTTGCATAAAAATTCTTCTACATTGTGTTTTGTTTATATACATTATGTTCCACACATTCCTCCATTCGCATTGTGTTTCATAGGATACTTTCCATATATTATGTTTTATAAAATTACTCACCATTGATCTATTCCCACCATTACCCTGTCTTTTCAAGTCCCCACTGACTCTTTCCTAGTTCCTTCACCCCCTTCTTCTGCTCACCAAACTCTATAACCTTGTAAGACATATTTTCAATAGCTTCTGATACCTTTGAAAGTTAGGCAACAAATAAGGAAGACAGAAGAGGAATCAATGCCTTTGAACTATGATGCTGGAGACCCTATTTGCCTTGCCTATTGAATGTCCCATGAAGTGTCAAAAGAAAAAGAAACCTGCCTTGGAAGAAATGCAACCAAGTTGCTTCTTAGAGGCAAGAATAGTGAAACTTCACCTTATGTACTTAATAAGACATTATTAAGTGGTTAGGTGGAGATCTTTTCAAACTAGTCTTTAGTAATGGTCAACACTATGTTGTTTACAAAGAAAAAATTTACCGAATTCATTCAACTGGGCTTATACAACCGTCACACCTGGTTGTTTTGGTGAAAGCTACAAACGCTGCATAGAGCACCCACACGATTTGTGAGCAGAGAGTGGATTAAATTGATGTCGCCTTGGAGTCATGAGTTCACATTTTCAGGATAACTGAGTGGACAACAAGTGAGTGGCCTCCACTTGAAGGGAAATAAACCCAGAAATCATCTACAATACCTATAGAAAGACTGGGATTGTGTACCAGCAAACTACAAATGACAAAGGTGAAGATGACTGAGGTTGTCACAGTGATAACCAGCTCAGAAGTCGCAGTGGCACATCTGCTGTTATGTTGTATAACTAGCATCTGTTGCCAAGTTTCTCAGCACTGTTAGCAGAAACTCAATCTTTTTTAAACAATGATTCTTCTTTTCCTCTTCTTCCTGTTCCTGGCAACTACTAACAATCTTTGGTCTCTCTCATATTAAATCTTTTCCTTCTGCCAGCACAATGTCTAAAACACTATAAGTGCTAGAGAAATCCTTACAGAGATACTCTAAGCTCCCTTTAGAGGAGAGATGCATTGAGCACTTCGTTTATGGGCTCAGTATCTAACATAGACTTAGCCTCAGGTTGATGACTAAAAAAAAATTTGGTTGCCAACTTGAGGAAATGAGTCTCCTGGCTATCAAGGTCAATTGGCTTAACATAGTCTGCAAAGACAATGTTTTATGTTGGGTAGAGTTGGTGGTGTGTGCCCTCAAGTCAGAATCAACTCACAGCTGACCCTGCAGTGGGTTTTTCGAGACAATACATCACACAGGAGGAAATTGCCCGTCCTTGCCCCACCAACATAGCTGGTAGATTCGAACTATGGGCCTTTGAGATTGCCGTACAGCTTCTTACCACTAGGTGACCAGAGCTCCCTTTTATATCAGTGGTGATTATTGTTGTTATGTACCATAAGTCAGAACCATCCCATAGCTGACCCTCTAGCAGGTTTTCAGAGGCCTTTAATCACACAGGAGGAGATTGAAAATCCTTCTTCCATAGAGAGCTGGTGGCCTCAAATTGTGTGCCTTCTGGACTGCAGTGCAGCTTCTTGCTACTAGACCACCAGAGGTTTGGTTGTTGTTGTTGCTGTTATGTACCATTGAGTCACCTGTGATCTGTAGTGACCCTATTTACAACAGCTCTGAACCCTACCCTGTCCTGAGCTAATCTCATTAATTCTGACACACCAACCCCTATTGCCCTCAATCACTGTATCAATCTATCTCATCCAGGGTCTTCCTCTCCTGTGCTGTCCCTCCACCCTTCCAAGCATAATGTCCTTCTGCAAAGACTGGTCCTTCCTGGCCATGTGCCCAATGTATGTGAGACGGAGCTTCAAAATCCTAGCCTCCACGGAGAGAGCCTTGGTTTTACCCTTCCCAAGACAGACCCATTTGTTTATTTCGCAGTCCATGATATGTTCAAGACTCTTCTCCAGCACCACAATTTGAAGGTATCGATTCTTCTTCTTTCATCTTTAGTCATTGTCCAGCTCTCTGATGCATAGCACTGGAGGTGAGTATGTGCAATTTGTACCTAGACAGAGAAGCTGTTATCCAAACAGAGCAAGGGAACATTGTGTCGTTTAAAATCAGGATAAATTAAAATTTAAACTAAAGGGTGTATCCTTTCTTTATACCTCTTCAATCTGTATATTGAGCAAATTATTAGTGAAGCTAGAATCTACAAAGAAGAATGCAGCATTAAGATCCGAGAAAGACTCACCAACAACCTGTTGTGCAGATTGTGCTTGCTGAAAGTGAGGATAACTTGAAATTCTTGCTGCAGAAGATTAATCTGGATTATGTCTCCACATCAAGAAAACAAAGGTCCTCACCACTGGGCCAACAGGCAACATCATGATAGCTGAAGAAAGGATTCACATTATCAATGATTTCACCTTGCTAGGATCAACAATCAACAGCCTTTCAATCAGCCATCAAGAGATCAGGAGATGTTATGCCTTGGGAACGTCGACTGTCAGGGACTTCTCCAAAATCTTAAAAAGCAATGGTCCAAGTTTGAAGACTATGGTGCACCTGATTCTGGTCATGGTCTTTTCAATCACTTGTTATGTATTTGAGAGCTGGATAATGAATAAGAATGATAGAAGAATTTAGGACTTTGAGTTGTGGTACCGGAGAGGAATATCCCACGGACTTCCCAAAGCACAGCATGTCTTAGAGAAAATGCAGCCAGTTCTCCTTAGCGGCAAATATGGTGAAGCTTCATCTCTCATACTTTGGGCTTGTTGCTGGGGAGTCTATTCCTTAGAGAGGAAGGAACATGATACTTGGAATGGTGGAGGGTCAGCGAGGGAGAGGAAGACCCCCAACAAGACAGATTGACATAATGACTGCAGCAATGGGAACAGGTGTGTCAGCAATGATGAAGACGGCACAGGATAGGACAGGGAAGGTTCAGTCTGTTGTTCACAGGGTTGTTTAAGTCATATATGACTTGACGGTAATTAACAACAACAGTAACTAGACTAGAGTTTTCAAAGCTTGTTAACCACTATTGATCTCTCCTCATTCAGAGCAAAGAAGAGTGAAAAGAATCAAAGATACATGGAAATAATTTGCCTAAAGGACGAAATGACCACATAAACCCTAGTCTGAATGTCCATCCCTCAGACCATAGAACAATGCAGTGGCCCAACTTCCATTCACAACCGCTAGAGGGAGAGAAACACAAAAAGCTGCTCAAAATAATAGAGAAAGGGTGGGGCATGCTGTTCTCATAGAGACTAAGGGAACACACTGCCACCATTCGACACCCTTCAAGTCTGGAAATGAACTCACCCCCATAGGTCAACTTTCAGTCAAGGAATCAACCTGTCTCCAAGGCGAGCAAGAGTCTTGGGGAGGTGCACACTCCTTAGAACAGCCAAGCACTGGAGATGGGAAAGGAATGAAGACCAGAAGGTGAAAGGAGTAGGAAAAAGAAATGAAAATGGAAACCCAGAGAGGAAGGAGAAACAATGATGTTCAGTCATGGGATTGCAATTAATGGCACAAAACAAAATGTGTATGAATTGTTGAAAAGAATACCCATCATCTCTGTTTACTTCACCCAAGTCAGTAAACCTCGTTAAATGAGTTGACTTGTAGAAAACTGACGTGGCTGATCTGTCTGCTTTGGAGACAAACACCAGAAGAAAAGAACTGAGTATTTCCTTTTTAAAATTGTGTGGTTTCTTTAAAGAAGAAAGAAAGGGGAAAAAACTCCCAAAGCACGCCATCGCGGGAGGTGAGAAGTGTCATCCCGTATGGAGCACTGAGTGATCGTATCAATATTAATAAGCTGAGCCAAGTACCTCTGGCTTCAGTCCAATTTTGACACTCTGTAACCTGACTAATAAAATAAAAACTAATTCTAAAAATAATTTGCCCCCTGGAGACCTTCAAATGGATTTCACTGATGAAGAGAAGAAACTGGCCTGGCTCTCTCCTGTTTGATAGGTGACTCAAATGTTACAGCCGACCGTAAGTCTAAAACGACATCTTCAGAGCTGCCAACATCTCTCTTCAGAGGGCATTTTTGCACACTTTTCATCCAGGTTTACAATTGGAGCAATTTTAGCAGGCAATTAAGGGCTAGGAGGGCTGGGGTGAGGGGAATGAGAAAAGAGAAAAGAATTCTGCTTTGCTCTAATGTAGTCCATTTTGGCTTCACAGAGTAGAAGCTATTTTCCAATAAGCAGATCTCCATGTGAACCATTTTAGTATAGCAAAACTATGAAAATATGGGAATCTTAACAGATGCAAAGATAGTGCACATTTCTTTGCCATTAGAACAGAAGTAAAGGAACGCAGGGTGCAGGAAAGGAAGTACTGTTGACCAGCGAGCAGGTTTGGGAGTATCTCAGAGGCTTTGTGATGCCTTACCATATGAAGATTGATTGGCTTTGGGAGTTTTCAGATAGTGGTGGTGGTGGAGGAGGGTGTGTGTATGAGAGAGGAGTGGGGGGGGCAGGGAGGGAGAGAGGAAAGGGGGAGAGAGAGAGAGAGGATTCATCCATGGTTTCAATTAACATCAACAAGTTAAGTAAGCAAGCCCAAACCAACAGCTAGATATAAGTAGACATAAAAAATGTTTAAGAAAAAGGGAATTGTCATGAAACCCATTTTTTAAGCCCTTCATTTTCTAGAACACTGCAAAGCCAAACACTTCAAAACATTCTCTTCCTGTTCCAGTCTTTGAATTGAAATTTGTCATCAGCTCTCACACGCTGATGATATCCTTTCATCCAATGATGTTACAAATAAACCCCATAGCATTCTCTAAAATTGTGCCCAGCTAACGGGCTTATACAATGTTGTCTTTGGAAAGCACTTGGAAGATACCAGCACTGTTCTTCCTCACCCCACCCCACCCCCCATTTACCCACAAGTCTCAAGTCCTGGGGGGTGAAATTCCAAAATTCCCATCATGTTAGTGAAACTCCAAAATGAAGACTCTTTTTCCCTATCTGCCAGTCCTTTGCTTTCTGTTATGACTTGCTGGACTAGTGTACGTACTTGTGAGTATGCAATCTTGTAGACCATAATACAGTGGTTAGCATAATCAAGGAAAGAAAACAAAAGTGAAGTGAAAATATTAGATGTGTTTTGTGTTTCTGGAAAACGTAGATTTGTTCATTCGTTTCATTCCTTGAGCAAACATTTACTGAGCACAATGTGCAAGATACTAGGACTAAACGGGCAACTAACCCCATGCCATTTTCCGCACATACAGCAAACAGAGAGAAATATAATAGTACCTCATATTATTATAGTGTTTGAGGAAAGTACTAAGCAACATTTTTTTTATGCTAAAAGGGTTTGTAATGTCTCCACCATACGCAGCTGCCTCTTGAATATGAATACTCCGTTCTAGGGTTAAGAGCTCTGGATGCATGGTTCCTGGGGTGCTATGCTCCAAACCCAAAGGTGCCATCCCTCTGTCAGCTCTCATCTTCCAGGGGCTCCGCAGGAGAGAGAAGAGCGGTCTCCCACGTGATTTACAGCCTCTCAAAAATCCGCTGGAGGATCAACTGTGAGTCAGTTCCTGCTAGACAGCAATGGAAGAAAGAAAGGGAGTCGCTGAGATTACAAAATCCCTAGGTGGCACAGATGGTAAAGTCTTTGGCCACTAACCAAAAGCTTGGTGATTTTGATTTGCCCAGAGGTGCCTCAGAAGGAAGGCCTGGTGATCTGATTGGGTAAACAATCAGAAAGTCAGAACAAACTCAGAGCTGACCCTCCAGGGGAAGGGTTTTCCAAGGCTGAAATCACACAGCAGAAGGCTGCCCCTCTCTCCACAGTCTGCTGGGAAGTCAAAGCACCAGAGAAGCTCTGGCTCTGTGTAAGCAGCTCACCCCCGCAGGGCTGCACCATCAGAGCCTCTGTGGAGTCAGTGGCAGACAAAGCCAAGGAGCAGTGATGTCTGCGACTGCCATGAGCCAGCATTTTCTCAAGGGCAGCAGTTTGGGTTCACTTTAGCTTATTCTTTTTATAAAATTCATATACATTGTATTTCACACTTTTCTTCACTGGCATTATATTTCATACAATCATTCTCATGCATTGTGTTTTATAAAATTAATCACCATTGAACTATGTCCACCATTACCCCATCTTTTCAGGTCCCTGCTCGATCTTTCCTATTTACTATTTTCTATTTCCAGGACTCCACCAAATTGTGTGACCCTGTGATTAACCACCCCCCGTCCCAATCCATCCTCACCTCTCTGCTCCCACCCCTTACCCCATTGGACCACCATACACGTTTTTTTACATGTTATGCTTCCCTTTTCACAATAATGGTCTTAAGCAGTATTTGTCTTTATGAGACTGAGTTAGTTCACTAAGCATAATGCTCTCCAGTCTCTCCCAAGTAACATAGCAATTTTCAAAACCATCAGTCCTGCATGCTGTGTAGTAATTCCCTTGTGTGAAGGTACCACAGTTTCTCAATCTACTCGATTGTGGTTGGACATTTAGGCTGTTTTTATGTTTTTGTGATTGTGAACAAAGCTGCTATGCACATTGGTGTACCAATCTCCATTTGTGTCTTGGTTCTAATTTCCTTGGGATATATTCCTACCACTGAAATAGCTGGGTCATATGGAGTTTCTCTAATCAGCTTTTTGAGGAAATGCCAAACTGCTTTCCCAAGTGGTTGTTATGTCTTGCAATCCCACCAACAGAGGATGAGAGTAAACGGATCGCCAGACCTTTCTTCCAAGATGCCGTTGGGTGGATTAGAAGTGAATAGTCTAAAAGTATTATATTTTAGGGCATTATTTTTATCGTAGGAGTATGCAATGAGGGTGGTAGAGTGGATTATATTTGGGGCTAGGGGGTGGGGTTTGGGGAGGTGCGGGGGGGGGATTGTGTACCAATGAGGGAGTTTTTCTTTTGCTTTTCAGGGAGAGGAGCAAATGGGGGGGGAGGGGTTTGTGCGGGGAGAAGGGTGCAACAATGAATGAATGGAATTCCAAAATCTCTGTAGATGTTCATTGAAATGAAAAATAAACAACCTAAATTTAAAAAAAAAAAAGAAGAAGTGTCAGTCTTGAGGTTAGTAGTCATCGTAACTGAGCCCACATCCTCTGACCCACCCACAGAGCAAAAAATTTCACAGACACAAAATCCCTATAGAGTGTATGTGGTTCTACTGTATGCACGTGGGGTCATCCATCATGCATTGAGGTCAACTTGAGAACAACTGGCTTGGCTTGTTTTGTTTTTATTTGGGGGCTGTTGTTAGGAGATACGGTAGAGTCAAGTATAACTCACAGAGACCCATTGAACAACAGATCTGTCCTGTGCCGCCATCGTCATCTCTGACATACTCAACCCCACTGCAGCAGTCACTGTGTCAATCCAGCTGGTTAAGGGTGGGAGTCTGGAATTATTCTCTCGGGCAAGGAAACCCCCTGGCATCCCCCATTAACGAGGAACAGACAATTCACATCACGAAGGCAGTGGGTGTCTGCTTTGCGCTTCTCTCCCTATGGCCTCTGCCCCTTTCCCATAACTGCATCTGTCCCCCAGCCTCCATGCGGCCTTTGGTGGCTCTGCCATCGATAAAAGGCTGCTTTCTGCCGCAGGTGGGGGAGTTCACTAAGGGAGGTGCTCACGCCTGTGCAGATTTTGTTTTCTGGAGTCGTGAAAAGGCTGCCTTCAAACCCGTGATAAATTTCCTCTGCAAAGAAACATGCCGGACTCGGTGAATGCCCTGCCGCTAAATCAACTGCTGACCCTTTCTGAGTCCTGCCCGATGATTCTTGGCAAGTTTCTGTTTCCTTCAATGGAATCAATGGGTTGAGAATGAAACCATGTCAGCACAGACCACCTTCGCAACCTCTGCTGAGGCGGGACAGAGTGGCTGTCTGTCCCCTCTCAGCCTGGCCGTTTGAAACCCCAGCCCTGAAAGCTCTCTGCCTCAGCTCGTTATTGAACATGCTTCTCTTTTGATCTGTGTCTAATTTACCTTGTTGTCTGTGCTGCTCCCGTTCTTCTGGGGATCGATGGGCACTTATTGTGCCACTGGTTGTATCACTAATTGCTTGGCTGTAAGGCTCTTGAATGTGGCTGCTTTATTTCTTCTACACTGAAAGTCTTGCTTTCTTCATTTCACCGACTAATTTCTCCAGCTCCCTCAGACTCCAGGGGAAGAGCTGAGAGGCAAGGGGATGGATGGGGAATCCTGAGACCTCTCTGCTTTAGTTTCTTCTTGGTTTTGTTTTTAGATGCAATTGAGTCAGCTCTGACTGGTACTGACAGTACGTACAGCAGAACCAAGCCCTCCCCCCAGAGCTGAACCATTGTCATAATTTCTGCTTTGCTGAAGCTCTGTCAACTGTCATGTTGAGGGGCTTCATTTGCTTCATAGACTCTTTCCTTTTCCAAGCGTGATGTCCTTTGCCTAGGACTGGAGCTGACACGTGCCTGAAGCATATGAGACAGTCACCATCCTCGCCTCTAAGGAGAAATCTGCACTGCTTCCAGGACAGATTTGTTTGGTGTGTGGCAGTCCACGGTATAGTCACCACGCTTCACCAGCACCACCGCTCACAGGCATCAATTCTACTTCCGTCTTTCTCATTCATTGTCCAATGTTCACACGGTTACAAAGCAATTGAAAATATCATGGATTGGGCTAGGCACAGCTTAGTCACTCTGAAGGTCGTTTTAAAAAGGAACAGTCTGTCCTGATTTTTTGCATCTAAAGAGGTCCTTAGCAAAAGACTTCCCCACTGCAATGCATCGTTTCTGGATTACTAACTCCATGGATGTTGATTTTGGAGCCAAGTAAAATAAAGTCCTAGACGACTTCAATTTGGATTGCATCTTAATGTCAAGAAAACAAAGACACTTCCCTGCACTAATAGGTAACATCGTTGTGGATGGAGAAGAGTTTGAAACTGTCAACAACTCCATCTTATTTTGTTCCACAATTAACACTCTTGGTACCAGGACTCAGGAAATCAGGAAACATACTGCATTGGGAAAGTCTGCAGTAAGGAACCTCTCAAAATTATTGAGGAGTAATGATGTCATCTTGAGGCCATGGTCTTTCCAATCATTTGCTATGTATCTGAGAGCTGGAAAGTGAAAAGGGATGACAGAAGAATTGATACCTTTGAGCTGTGGTGTTGAAGAAGAGTACTGAACATCCTATGGACAGCCAAAAGAACAAACAAACACATCTTGCAAAGGGTGCAGCTGGAGTCCTTTTTGGAGGCAAGAATTACAAGGCTTCGCTTCACGTACCTCTGGCATGCTGCTTTGAGGTGCTATTCCTCAGAGAAGGATATGATGTTGGGAAGGGTAGAGGGTCGGCGGAAGAGAGGAAGACCTTCAAGTAGGTGGATTAACATGGTGACTGCTGCAATGTCTCTAGTGTATCAGGAGGTGTGAGGACGGCATGAGGTAGGATAGGGTTCAGATTTGTTGTTGATAGAGGCACTGTGAGTTGTACTTGATTTGGCAGCACCTAACAACAAGAGAGTTTCCATCTTTTTCCCATTTATCATGGCATTGCCTGTGAGTCCAAATGTGAGGATTATTTTTCTTGATGTTGAAGTAAACCATGCTGAAGGTCTTTGATTTTCTTCATGAGAGCTTCAAGTCCTCTTCACTTCCAGTAAGTGTTACCTACTTACTTAGCGCTGCTATACCAGAGGGAGTACAAACAATGGCGGGACCAAATTTCTTTTTCATTGTTCAGGAGGTTGTTGTTGTGTTGTTGTGTACCGTATAGTCGGAACCGGCCCATAGCTGACCCTCCAGCAGGTTTTCCGAGGCAGTTAATCAGACAGGAGTCAATTGTCCGTCCTTTTCCCATGGAGCAGCTGGTGGCCTCGGACCGTGTGCCTTCAGGATTGCAGCGCAGCTTCTTGCCACTAGGCCACCAGAGCTGAATTGAGGGTGTGCTTAGGAGGTCTTCCCTATTTCTCATTGCAGCACCTGGTGGCCATCACTAGGGAGTGCTGGTGGCTTACACACAGGAAGCTGGGCTACTAACCCAAAGACCACTCCTCGCTGTGTGTCCAAATCCACTGGCAGCAACATGAAAGATTGGTGGTCACTTTCTATTCCGTTTATAGCCCGGGAAACCCACTTGAGGGTCAGCTTTGAGCTGGTTCTGACTAGACATGAATGAGTTTAGAACAACTGTCAGCAATCCTTAGAGTTCCTGGATTAGCTGCATCTGCCTTATACACCTACCTCCACACGGCTTTCCTACCTCCACACGGCTTTTCCACCTCCACATGGCTTCCCCCCCTTTTGTATATGTATCTACTCAGCTCCTCTTGCTTATATGAAGTAAGCGGGGTTAGGAACCACCTGACCTCATTCATTCCACACTCCTGTTGAGTCCATTGCAACCCACTGGTTTCTGGGCCTGTAAATCTTACTCAGAGGAGCCGCTTAATCAAATGGAGCAGCTGGCAGATTCAAACAGGCAGAGATGTTCAGCCTTTTGATTAGCAGGGAGGCAGGTCGACACCAGAATTACATACAAATAAACATAAGCCCCCAACAGTTCCAGAGACCTGTTTGCAGGGGCAAGTGTTATGACTTCAACACGTATGGGGGCACAATTCAATCCACATCCCCTAAAATAGCTTTTTACACAAAACTTCTGATCCTGTTCTAGGAAACAGGGAGCGTCTGGCCTGGCTCCCCACAGCCTGGGCCCTGGTCGATGTGTCTCTACACGGCACACAGGAGGAGTTGGCCTTTCCTTCTGGTCGGCTCCTCAGCCACAACTTCTATAGCCTTGGCCTCTGTTTCCACAGCCTCCTGACGCTGGGGGTTGTATGCTTGATCTCATGCTATTCCTGTATGCCCAGCGATCTTCTCCGTTAATAAGGGGCGTCAGTGCATTTGTGAATTAATCACATCAGGTTGACGAATATGCCCAGATAATATCTGGTGCCTTCCACATTTCCCTGATGAAATATTCATGACCTGAAGGTTTCACCTTTATAAGTCACGGTTGCTCTATTGATTTTTTTCCCCCACATTTTCTGAACAAGCTCATAAATTTGTTTTAAATGTAGATCAGAAAAAACTCAACATGAATGACTAGATGGATGTACTCGTCAATGACAGGCGTTTCCAATTTCACTGCTGCCTTCAGAAAAAACAAAACAAAACAAAAAAACAACCCTCACAGATTTAAAAAAAAAAAAAAGCCCTACCACAAAAACTATCGATCATGAATGCTCCATTTAAGTGTGAAGATTTGGGTTGCTTCTTCACAATGAAAAGTATCACTTGCATGCATTCTTGATTCATTATTGGCATACAAGTTTATTTGCCTTTTTTCTCTTTAATCCTTGTTGGAGGTAACAGATGTGAATGAACAGTGAAGCAAAATATTGCCATTAAATCTGTTGCTGCATAACAAACTACTGCAAAATGTCATGGCTTAGAATCACAATAGTTTACTTTTTATTGATTGTTGAAGTTGAATATGTTTACTGAGGTAGTTTCTTGGCTTGTCCATGTGTTCTGATCTCTCTGTGAGGTTAACTAGCATCAGTTGTTAGCATTCACTCACACATATCTCCTTGGTCCTCCATGGGGGGCACATGATCCCCAAGTCACAACATCTTAGTTTGTGTTATAATTGGTTTGAACCCTTTACATGGCAGCTGGCTGCCAAGGGGAAAGATGCAAAAAAACCCTCACTATTCTTAAGGTTTAGGTTCAAAAGATACAAATGTCACTCTCACCACCTTTTCTTAGTCATTGTTGATTGCTGTCGAGTCGAACATGAGTCATAGCGACCCTATGAACAAAGGACTTGAACCCTGTTCTATAACTATCGTCTTTTATCTAAGTTCATAGAGTTTCTAGAGGTGTGCTGTTCAGGAAGTCAAATTTCCATGTAGATGCATGAAGGCTGGAAATAGATTCTACATCTTGATGATTTGGGTAGACTGTTTGTAGGGGAAAGAGAAAAAAATGTCGCTGTGGACCGTCTTCGAAGAACATCAAAGAATATGTACTATTCTGTTCATGCAGGTGCGCAAAATAGTTACTGTTGTGAGGTCAGAACCAACTCGTAGCTAACCCTTTACTGGGTTTCTGAGGCTAAAGGAGGATATTGCGCATCTTTCTCTCATTATGCAGGTACATATGCCCCTAAAATGTTACATTTATTCAGATACCTAGAGATATATATGGATCTATATAAGGATGGAGATATATGTAGAAGCAGGAGTGGCATCCACCTCCTAAACAACATGCCCCTGGAAACTCATGAATTTTGGTAAATATCTATAGTTATAGAAAGGCTTCAGGCCTTTTGTTCATGGGGTCATTATGAGTCGTGCTCAACTCAATTGCAGTCAACCACAACAGCAAGGATAGATAGATAGATAGATAGATCCATAAAATATTCTTCTTTCATGAATTGAAGTATGTGATTACTAAAGTTTTCTGCTGTGTATGTTCCTTTTTTGTGACCTATTTATAATCAATCCAAATGCTGTATCATCCATAAATAATGAGCAGAATTTAATTTTTCTCTATTTATAAAGAGATGTAAAATCTGCATAGCCATATTTATTCATATATATATATATATACACACACACACGTGTGTGTGTGTGTGTATGTGTGTATACACACACAGAGAGAGATATGTTTCTTCAGAAAGACTCAAATAAGGCCATATTGTATCGCTGTGGCAATGCGACTAGCTGGAAACCAGCTGCTCTTAAGTTGTTTTGTAAGCAAGATTAGAAGGAATATTATTTCTTCCTGAAAAGAAAAAGATCCTCTAAAGTCTCCACCTGTTCCATTAACTACCTCTGAAAACCCACTGGAGGGTCAGCAGTGGGTCAGTTCTGACTCAACAACAATACAGCATTCCAATACGTGGTAAGATTCCTACTATAGTCATAAACTACTTTATATGACAGGCTTGACAGCTGTAAGTCGGGAAAGTTAAAGTAACCCCAGTACCTCTGTTCTGTGTAGTTAATGTCCCACTAGAATATAGCTCCTTTCCACCTTCAGTTATCTAAAAGCCCAATTTTCTCCTTTTTTTCATCCAATCTCCACCACAAATCAATCTGATTCACTTATTCTCATTATGGCATAAATGACTAGTAGTGTTTATTATACAATCTGTCTAGTGTCATTTACATTGAACGTAATACAAGATTTGCAGTAAAGATTAAATTCTTCGATGTTTGAACATGATTAGACAAGTTGAAAAAATAAAATTGAGCATTGAGCTTTCTAACTTTGAGAAGGTGAATGCAGTATTTCTGTGGGTCGGGTTCCTACCTCTTACCCCCACTCTCATTTGCTGAGTTCTTGGAGAATGAAAAGGAATGGCAATAGCATAAACAAAATATAATTAGAAAAGCAATGTGTTGGAAAAAGAAATGATAATGCTTTCCAAAATGAAGTAGTGTACCATGCAGAGAATTTGGGGCCCATCCATTGTGTTACAGGATCCACGCCATGGTTCCTCACCATTAGCCCTGATATTGGAAGAAAGTAATTTCCATTTTTCCTGACCTCCAAAGTAACTGAACTCTCAGCAGTACCAAATAATGCAACTTACAGAGAGTCTTCAGGACTTAATAATGTAGTGCTTTGAAATGACTTACAAGGAAGGAGTTGCATATATTATTCCAAACATTCCTTATTTTTGTTTGTAAATGACATCTTTGATGTTTTGGATAGAGAGAAAAATAGAAAAAGTCAAGCATCATGAATAAATCAACAGTGAGAGATGATTGAATTGTGTGCTGTCATCTCTCTTTTTCCGGCCTTGACAAGCACAGTGTGTGGTTGCCATTAAGAGACAACGTGTCATGGAGCCAGCTATTCTGAGCACCAGAGAATGGAAAGACTAGAAGATGGGACAATGGTGGACATAGGACAGCCATGATGGAGCGTGGTGGTAACTGGAGAAAGCCCAGGACATGGAGGGAATTTTGGAAGAACTTACAAGAAAGTGAGAGAACAGTAAAGGATCTTTGGAGAAGTTAATAAGGCAAATTGATAAAGTAAGCTCCTGTGATTTGTGCAAACTGATTGTTGAAAGTATGTCTTTACTGAATGTCAATTTGGTGTCAGGAACTATGCTAAGAAACTCACCTGGGCTACTTAATCCTCATGATAACTGAATGTTGTAAAGATCATGAAAGCATTTATGTGATAAGTGAGGCCTCTAAAATGAGGCTATCATTTGTCTGAGGCACCCAGTTAGAAATGGCAGTTGTGGGATTTGGTTTAGACCCAAGACACCAAATTCGAGAGTTGAATACCAACTTCAGGTACCATTTGAATACAGCCAGTCAGCTGTGTGAACAGCTCTGTGAACTTTGGTGCGTGTACAATCATGTAACTACCACCACAATCAAGACACAATCAATGACTTTATCACCTCCCCAAATACCCTTTGTAGTTGATCATGAGCCCTGCATCCCTCCAATCTGTCTCCTTGCCCTTTAGTTGTTCTTTTCCAGACTAGAATAGGAATGAAATAAAATTGTATAGAGCCTTTCATGCTGCTTTCTTCCCTTAGCCTAGTGCACATGAGAGTCTCCCATGCAATCACAGGTCCGAGCAGGCAGTCTGCTTCTTTGTATTGCTGGCTATGATCCCATTTTCTGGCTGTGTCGGAGTATGATTATGCATTCATCCACCGCAGGAGAGTTGGGTTTCCCCTAGTCACCCAGGTCTCAGTATCTTAACCGCGGGGAAGTACTGCCTTCACTCAGCCAGCGTGAAGTAAGAAATCTTTCCTGATTTTCATAGTCAACATTTCCCGTTACATCATCATTTACATGTCCTTTCCAGGTTCTCTGAGAATTTTTGCCTATAGGTAAAAGGAAACGCCAAAGCTTCTCTCACTCAGGCACAGTTTCACAGTATCGACCTTCTTCTCATGAAGAGATACTATTAAATTTTCATTATTATAATCATACGGTGTCTGTCAGCTGGTAAGCACTTAAAACTCAGTCAACTAAATGAATAAAGAAGCAACTTAATACCAAGGAAATGACCTATACTGATTTTCTAGAACAGGTGCTAGGGGAGAAGGTTAATAAAGTCAGGGTTAGTCATTCACCTTTGGTATAGAAATAAGAATCATTTCATAAATTACTCTTAAAGGATTGAAACTGTCAATGATTTCATCTTACTTAGATCCACAGTCAATACCCTTGGAAGCAGGATCCAAGAGATCAGAAGATGTATTACATTGGGAAAATCTGCTGTCAGGGATTTCTCCAAAGTACTGAAGAGCCATGATGCCAGTTTGAAAACGAAAGTGCACCTGTTTCAGGCCATGACCTTTTCAATCACTTGCTATCCATCTTAGAGCTGGACGATGACTAAGAAGAAGAATGGATGTCTTTGAGTTGTGGTGTTCGAGAAGAGTACTGCAGATCCCAAGTACTTACAAAAGAACGAATAGGCATGTCCTGGAAAAGGTGCAGTCAGAGTTCTCCTTAAAAGCAAGGATGGCAAAGTTTCATCTCTCATACTTTCAACATGTTTCTAGTAGAGGCTTTTCCTCGGAAAGGAATAAATATCATACTTGGAAAGGTGGTGAGTCAACAAAAGTGAGGAAAATTCCCAGTAAGACGGATTGGCATGGCAGGCGATGCAATGCAATAAAGTACATCAGAGATGATGAGGATGACACAGGGTGGGAAAGGAATCAGATCTGTTGCGCGTAGTAGTATTGCTATAAGTCATACTCGATGGCACCTGACAGCAACAATAGCACTAGAATTATAGAAGGTTCTAGAAGTCCATAGTTTATTTCAATACAGTGTTCCAACTCAATTATGTAAAGCTAGAGAAAAAATGATTCTATGATTTCATCAAATAAGCAAGGTCCTTGGCTGTATCTTTTTTAATTTTTAAACATTTTTCCCCGTGGGACAATTTTATTGAATTGACCAAATCAACTACTGTTTTGATATTGATATTTTTCTAAAAATTAAGTTAACTCAATTAAGTTGAGTTAAGCTTTTTTTTTCTATAATTATATTTTATTAATTTTCATAAACATTTACAGAGATTTTGGGCTTCCACTCATTCATTGTTGCACTATTCTCTCTACCCTCCTCCCAGTTTGTTCTTGTCCAAATGCCACAGTGCTTGTCAAAGCCAGTTCTGATTAATCTTCTTTGTCAGTGTATCCTTTGCCATTCCCTATCACTCCTCCCTGAGAGAGACTTCACCCTGAGTCATAAGGAAAAGGGGACGGCGTATTCTCTTAGCTGCTTCCTGCTGAAAAGGGACGCTGTGGGTTTCAGGGTGAAGATCTTCTCTCACTACTCTAAAGGGCCCCTTTGGCAGTAGGAAACACATAGACTATTATGGAGATTGATTTTGGAATTCAGATGCACTCTTATTGATTGTGCTTGGCTGTACATGTACATATCCTTGAAGATGTATCATGGGGGTGTTGCAACCTAGAAGACACAAATTTGCCTAACAAGTTATAAGTACATGAGTCCAAAAATTATGGAAAAGTAAAAGAAAAGATTCTTTCATTGTTTTACAAACACTCCCCCTGGTCCCCTCCACCATGCAGCCCTCGCTCTAGTCTCCTGTGATGAATACTCTCTCTCTTATTACAAGGAACTTTGTTTACTGAGTTCAATACATTGCCATTAGAATAAATTGCCATTTTGACTGAACTCAGCTCTGAGAGGCAGTTGCCTTTGTTTTCCCCTACAAACACTGTTATCGGCAGACTCAATACACTGGCAAAGTTCAGGTCTCAGAGTCAGGAAAACTCTGACTCATTCCGTGTCCTGCCATTTATCAGCTGTGTGACTTCTGGCAAGTTTCAAAACCTCTCTGGGATTTGTTTATTTTTATTTTAAATTTTGCCTTTTACATGAAGATAATAACTTCTGAGCTTTTTACATAGGGGTATTGTGAGCACCAAAAACGTGGAGTGCATGAATAACTCTTGTTTTCTGGATAATGCATGTGGCATTCATCAGTGCCCAGGGCCATCTCAGGACTGTTACTAGGATTATCTGCATGTGATTTCTTCCCTGACTACCAAGCCCACCTTCACTCTATTTCCAGGACTTGTTAGGATCCTAGACTCCACACTAATCTGACAACTCAAAGGTTAGAAGCTTGAGTTCAACTAGAGATGCTTCAGGAGAAAGCCCTGTAGGTCTAGTCCAAGAAAATGTTGGTCATTGGAAACCTTTAGGCAACTGGAGTCCACTGTTTAAAAGTAGCAAAGTTTTCCCACAGGGACATTGAGGAGGAGCCTAACTAAGCCTCATGGTGGCTCAACACGCTTCCTATGGCAGGCAGGAAGACCCTCACCTGGCTGACCACATGGACAGCTGCCCAGGTGATGCGTGGAACTTCCTGGGCTGATGGTCTGTGTTTTGCAGGCAGTAGTTGAGCTTAAACTCAGTTCCTACCTGTTTTCAGCACAGGCCACCAGGAGAGCTGGACAATACTGACCCCACTCATTATCTACGGCTCCACTCCATCTCTTAGAGCATGCCAGATCTCCTCTCAGACCACTGTCCACCTCCATTATCCTCCAGCCCAGGGTCCCCTGTTGTGGTTCCTCTGAAGAGATGGTAGGCATCCTGCTATTTCATTTACAAAGTTGTAAAACTATCTGTATACTTTTAACCAATTATTATAAAAGCCTGTGGTAAAACAAAAGAACAAAGTATCAAGATTGATGATTCCAAGGATGGTCTTCCAGAAGTTACAACTCTGCACAGATAAAAGTAACTCTTGTTGAATATGTCTTCTTTGATGCTATTCATTACTTGCTGAGATGGTTCTTGAAAGATTGGCAGCTTGAAACCCACAAGCTACTCAATGGGGGAAAGATAAGGCCATCTGCTCTCAAGAAGATTTACAGAAAACCTGATGGAGAGTCATAGTGAGTCAGAACCAGCTCCACAGCAGGGAGGCGTTTTGTTATTTGTTAATGTAGACTGCCAGCTTGGTCACAGGAAACAGGAGAACTTAGAGAAACATAAGCGAAGGGGACTGAGGATGACAACCATCAGCCTAAGCTGGCGATTGCCATCAACTCAAACCCACCTCATGACAAGCTTACATGAGCCTCGAGACCCAGACATTGCCCGTCCTGTGCCCTTTTAAAGATTGTGCCCTTTTAAGATTGTGACTAGTGTGCCAATTCATCTCATGGAGACTTTGCCTCTTTTCCTCAGATCCTCTGTTGCTCTGAAACAATGTTCTTTTCTAGTGATCAGTCTTTTCCTAACGATGTGTCCAAGTTGAGGTAGTGTCTCACCACCTGCATCTCTCAGAAGCCTTTAAAACCATGTTTACATCAATCACAATAATGCACAGTAAATAAGGAATAGTTCACTAACATTTTATATATGTAAAATTAATTGAAATTCAAGGACTACAAGTAATTTCCTACTGTCATTTTTGTCCACAAGTTATTGTACTTGTGGGGTCTTCCTGCCACAGCAGTTTTATGAGATGCTTATTAATTTGTTTTGTCTTGCCGCAGATAACATGCACACAGCGGCATATGGTAGATATTGATGCATTCAACCCTGTACAATCCCCTTGTGCCATGCCTTCCAGCAAAACTCCCCTCCAGCTTGGTTTCTGTAAGTGTTTGGCTCCCACCAAGCAACGCCTACAAGGTGGTGGGGATAGCTATAGAAATGTTTGGCTTTTCAGCAACAACAAAATCAAAGGTGCATGTATCTGGTTTATAGTTTTGTGGTGGTTAGATTTCAGTGGGATATCTATTTGGTTGACCTGTCTTCTTGTCATAATCGTGTGGTCTTAGAGCCAGCTGTATTTTGGCAGCAGTTTGTAGAGCCTCAGATGGAGGCAGAATGAGCCAGGCCCTGAGAACACAGCCCAGACAACCACTTCCTGAACCTTGAACTTCTCCTTGAACTTCTGGATCACCTTCCACCTTCTCTGTTGTGGCAGAGGGAGCAGTTCTCTCACTGGCTCAACTCTGCAGTGTTGCTTTTGGGCTCAAATTCATCCTCATTTTTTAAAAGCAGCTACTTCAGTGAATTACATTCTTTCTTTCTCTATTCAAACCTTGCTCTATACGTATGTCTATGTAATTGTTGCCCCAACTTTGGTTACTTCCAGATTTATAATTGGAAACCAACATGTCTTTCAAGTGCTGTAACCCATCCCAAGAGCAGAGGCACATTGTGAATCTGAGGTGGAAGTCGACTTGTACTTCTTGAATGCTGTCCCCACAGACAAAGTACCATCTCTGATTATCTCTTTACAGAATATAATTATCCATCAGTTTCTTCTCTAGGAAAGTTAATCCCAACTATATATAAACAGGCAGCTGACATGAATTCTAACATCAAACTATTCTCAGAGCTTTCATGTCTTTTATGTCTTTTAAACCTTCATTGTTCAAACCTCACCTTTTATTCCATCATGATCTATACTTTAATAGTTCCCAAATCAGATATTTTTTTTACATTAGCAAACACACAAAACTCATTTCTTCTAAAAAAGAAAAGAAGTGCAAAAGTAAACATACCAGAATATGGCATGTGCAGTAGTCTTAATTGGGAAGGAATAATAACTATTATAGTTTGAATTTCAAGATATGATAACTGAACATATATTATGTGCAAGTGATAAAAATACATTTGTTTCATCTTCTAGAGAACTTATTAAAGAAGCATTTGTAATAATATTTTTTTTTAAAAATGCTATCCTTATTCCATGTCCTAATTGTAGGAAAAGTAATGATTTTAATTTTTGTAGTTGTTAAATATATTTTTCGTTTTACTTGGACTGAATTTGAAGATATATTTTCTATCTCATTTAATATTACAGACAGAATAAAATGGTCAAAATATGTTTATAAATCCACAAAACACTTGTCTATCTACATTGCTTCATTTTTAAGTTGTCCACTACAAAGAAGAATAAGTGACTGAGAGAGAGAAGAGCACATGGAGAAAAATGAGAGATGAAAAAGGAAGGGGAAGAGGGAGCCTTTGTTTTCCTCCCAGAGTAAAATAATACTTGGAAGCAATAAAGTCCCAAATTGTTGGCTAAAGACTAGTAAAAACATTCCACTTGAGATTGGACTTGTTACCCTTATGAATGCACTCCATTTCTAGAGTTTAATAGTCTGGAATTTGAATTGAAACTTATAAAGTATATTTGGCAGTTTCTTTTGAATTAACTTTAAACTGCTTCCCCCCATGCCCCTTTTCTGGACTGGGAAAAAAGAGAAAGGAGTTTGTCAAAAAAGAACAGGAGGAAAAGTTAAAACAAATGCAGACACAGCAAAATATTTCCTTGGAGGGACATTGGTTCCTACTCGAAAAGAATGGGAATTCCAAACGCTTAACTGTGCTCATATGAAACCTGTATCTAGATCAAGAAGCAGTTTTCCCAAGGGAACACTGCACGGTTTAAAATCAAGAAAGGTGCATCAAAACTGTATACTTACTCTATATCTATTCAATATTCATGCTATACAAGAAATTCAAGAAATTGAGCTATATGACGAAGAATGTGGCATCAGGATTAGAAGACTCTGCAACGATTTGCCTTATGTGGATGACACAACTTTGCTTGTGGAAAGAGAGGTTTTGAAGCACTTACTGAAGAAAGATCAAAGACTACATTCTTCAATGTGAGTTATATTTTCAGCATCAAGAAAACAAAAACTCTCCTCAATGGACGAATAGTCAACACCATAATAGATGGAGTTAATATTGAAATTGTCAATTTCATTTCCTTTTATCCACAATAAACATATAAGGTACCAGCAAACAATAAATTAAAAGGTGTGTTGCATTGGGAAAACATGCTGTCAAGGACTTCTTTAAAAGAACAAGCATGTCAGTTTAAACACTAAGGTACACCTGATCAGATTCATGCTATTTTCAATTGCTTCTTATGCATCTGAAAGTTGAACAATGAATAAGGAACACTGAGGAAGCCCCTCCCTCTAAGGAGAAGGGTGGATACAGTGATACAATGGAATTGAGCCTGAGGGGGATGCCGGTGATAGGTGACAGTACAGGATAGGACATGATTCTGATTGCTTGGTCACAGGGTTTCCCTCTATGGGTCGTAGTCAAATTTCTAACAACAGCAAATAAAGAGTATTAAGATTTTAATCCTTACGGAATTGTCTTTACAGCTGAAGGGCGAATCCATAATTCTCACTAAGTATAACTCCAAATTAAGACAAAACTTGGCCCTGAGTCTGAAATAAGACATTATCTTACGTATAACACCACAGCCTTATCTCTGTGGGAACTTGAGGCAGTAATATTTGCAAAATAAAGCTCTAGAAGTGAAGATGCTATTGCTTTGTATTTGTGTCCAGGTATAAAAATGTCAATTTCATTTAAGATTGTAATTTCAGTGTATTTTAGATCCACTAGAAAAAGGAAACATCAGCCTTCCAACAAAGTGTAAATACTAATATCACATATGCTGGATCACAATAAAACGAGCACTATAGTGAGCCTTGCAATACAGTGCCCTTCCAACAAAGTGTGAATACTGATATCACACATGCTGGATCACAATAAAGGGAGCCTTCTAATAACGCAATTGAAAATACTGTGGCATGGATTAGGCATAGTTGGTCTTTAAGCAAAGTCTTGGTGGTGGTGGTGATGGAGGTGGTGGCGGTGGCGGTGACAGTGGTATTGTGTGCCATCGAGTCAGAACTGACTCATAGCTGACCCTCTAGTGGGTTTTCAGAGGCAGTAAATCATGAGGGAGGAGATTGCATAAAAATTTTGTATGCAGTTGTGTAAGAAAAGGCAATTATTCTAAAAGAGAGGAGAATTCTGAGGTGAATTTGTGTGTATGTGACGACATGTGACTGATAAGCTCTGTGGATCCATGGGCAAAGACAGGCTGTTCGGGAAACTTGTCTTGATTGTAGACATAGAGACAGAAAAGAGCCTGGTGGCATGAACAGCTCAGCACTTGGCTGCTCTCTTAAATGTTGGTGGTTCGAATTCACTCAGCTCCTGTTAGTTGGGGAGACAGACAACGGGAAATGGAATTTGGAAAAACTCACACCCACACCTGCTGCTAGCGAGCAAATTCTGAGTCTGGGTAATTCTATGGACAGAGAAGCAACCACCCCATGGGTCTCCGAAGCGAAAAAACTTTTCTGTTATTTTTGTTTTCTTATTGTCTTACAATGATGTGTGTGGAAGTTTCCAGAGCAAATGTGTTTCCCATCCCACAATTGAAACTCTTATTTTTCCCTCACAGTGGTCGTTATCTCCATGGTGACAGGACTCTCCCCAGGTCCACTGTGGGCTCCCTGTTTCTATTCTCCCATTTTTCCTGCCCCTTGCTGCCTTCCTAAATTTGCTTTTGGGCAAACAATAATGTTTTTATGTCCTAAAGTTGATTTTCTGAGGCGAACCTGTTAGTCCATAAGCCTTTCACTTGACTTTAGGTCTTTAGGAGTAGCTTCGAAGGTTTTAGCTTTAAGTTAAAAGTGTTCACAGGGCATAGTCTTGGAATTTCACCAATTTTCTTCAGCCTAGTAAGTCTGGTCTTTGTATGAATTTGAATTTTGCTCTGTCTTTCAAACACTCTGTCCTTCCGTTGTGAGCTTAGTCAGAGGTGTAAGTGGTGGTAGCTGGATCATGGAAGTCTCAAGTTTGTGGAGCTTATGATTCCTATGGTTCATTGGATACTCTGGTTTCTTTCACTCAGCTTTGCTCCAGACAGAAAGAGATCAATAGTTGTAATTTTAACAACAGGACCACTCAAGCTTTTAGGACCCTAATTGCTTCTTAGAATGAGAATTGATGCCTTTGAGCTGTGATGCTGGAGAGGAATATTGACTATACCATGGACTGCTAGGAGAACAAAGAGGTTCATCCTGAGGAGGGGGAAACCAGGCTGCTCCTTGGAGGCAAAGATTCTGAAGCTCTGTCTGACATACTTTGGGCATATTGCAGGGAGGGACCAGTCCTTGAAGAGGGACATCATGCTTGGAAGGGTGGAGGAACCGTGCAAGAGAGAAAGACCCTCAATGAAATAGATTGACTCAGTGACTGGAGTAATGGGGGTAGGTGTGTCAGAGACAGTAAGGTTGACTCAGGATAGAGCAGGGTTCAAAAATGTTGTATATAGGGTCACTATGACTCACAGGTGTCTTGACAGCACCTAGAAACAACAATCACTTAGATACAGAAATTGTACTTAAGGAGTATGTTATGCCAGTCGACCTACATGTTCCTCTAACCCTTGAGCCCACTGTCTGTTTGAGAGGTGGTTGGTTGAAGAAGAGGTTTCCACGACTGCGCCCTCTGTGTGCCCTATGAGAATCATACCATGTCTGCAACATGTCTAAATACCTCAAAACTCACTGTCATTGAGTTGGAATCAACTTGCATCTGATCCTCCAGTGGGATTTTGAGAGACTGTGAATAAGATGGGAAGAGATTCCACTTCCTTCTTTCTTAGAGCGGCTAGTGTATCCAAACCTCCAGATGGGCTCCACTTTTAGTTAGCAACATCAATCCCCGTGGACCGTACAACCTGAGCTCCCTTGTATAAATATGCATGGAGGAACAGCCACCAGCAATTTTATAGATAAATGCCAGTGCACTACTCATCCTTGCTTGATATACGTAATTAACTATGTTTCCATCTTATGCAGAAGGTCAAGGACTGTAGTCTTCACTATGAATTGAAGCTCAACATCAAGAAGACAACAATTCTCACCACTGGGCCAATTGGCAGCACCATGATAGATGGAGAGGTGATTTGGGTTGTTAACAATTACAGTTTGCTCAGCTCCACAATCAACACTCTTGGCACCAGGAGTCAGGAAATTAAAAGACGAATTGCCCTGGGAAAATCTGCTGTCAGGGACCTCTCCTGAGTGCTGAGAGGCAACCATGTGAGTCTAGAAACTAAGGTGTGCCTGATCCAGGCCATGGTCTTCACAATTACTTGTTACCTATCAGACAGCTGGACAAGGACTAAGGATGACAAATATTTAATGCCTTTGAGTTTGGTGCTGGAGAAGAGTCTTAAACATACCACGGAGTGCCAAGAAAACTAGTAAGTCTGTCTTGGAGAGAGGGAAACCAAATTTCTCTGTGGCGGCTAAGATTTTGAAGCTCCATCTCACATACTTTGGGCATGTGGTCCGGAGGGACCGGTCCTTAGAGAAGGACATCATGCTTGGAAGTGTGGACGGATTGCACATGAGAGAAAGACCCTGGATGAAATGGATTGATACAGTAACTGGGGCATTGGGGGTTGGGATGTCAGAGTCAGTGAGACTGGCACATAATAGGGTAGGTTTCAGAGATATTGTACATAGGGTTGTTATGAGCTGACTCAATGACACATAACAACAACATCCAGTTTATTCTTGTTATTTGCTTGTTGTTGCAGGATTGTGTATAGTAATTCTCACTGTGTCCATTCACTCTTCCATAAGGCTGTAAGTCCTCGTGGAAGCTGCCATATCCGTATCCTGCAGAGCAGCCGTGAGTTCCAACCACTGACATTCTGGTTAGTAGAGGAATACTTTAAACCTCTGTGCCACCAAGGCTCCTTAGAATTGGGGGATCTAAAACATAAATCCACTAATGTTGTTGGTGTTCTGTTGATGCCATGGTTTCATAACCCACTCCTAGGTGGCTCTCCAGTGGGTCGTCAAAGATGGTAAATCACATGGGAGTTGATTGTCCAGCTTTCTCCCACGGAGCAGCTAGTGGACCTGAACTATATGTCTTTGGGTTGGCAGTACAGTTCCTTACCACTAGGCCACCAGAGCTTCCTAAACCCACTGATGTGGAGTCAGTTTTGACTCTTAGTGACCCTTCCTTGGGTTTCAAAGCCTTGAATCTTTATGGTAAGAGACAACTTATCTTCCTATTCCGAAGCACTTGGTGGATTTGAACCACTGAATTTTTGGTTAATATCCCAGTCCATAACACATTATGTGCTCCTTCTAGGGGTATAGACAGCAGGGTCAAATATGTCTGTAAATGAGCAAGCAAACAAATAAAAATATACTTTACAAGGACCCACTGTGATCACGTCATGAACATTAAAAGGAAGATAAAAAAAAGCAAACAAAAAAATATTCAGAAAATGCAAAGATCTGGGGGCCTGGTCTTTGTTCCCTCCTTTTGACTGCTCTGTCTAGCTAATTCTCTGACACATTCTGCCCAGAAACTGCCCAGTAAATCTAAGGAACTAGGACTTATGCAACCTCTAAAGGTTTCCAGGGAGAAAGGAACTTGCCCTTCACAGAGGCTGTTAGCCTTGGCTTTGCAAAGACTACATACAGTTCCTGGGTGATGTAAATGGGTAAAATGACCAACTAATGACCGAAAGACTGGAGGTTCGATACCTAGCACTGCGGTTAACCACTCTAAAGGAATCACAGCAGAAGATCTTGGATAGAATAGGTAGGGAAAGTGGAACACAACTCCAAAGCATAAAAACTCCCAGGTTTACTCATCTCGTGGAGACTGATGGAACTCCCAAGACTATGACCCTCCGTCCCCCTTTGAATGGGAAGCAAAACTCACCCTGTGACTCCATTAGTCCTTCTCAAACAATTTGCTCTTTCTGTGAAGAATGGTGTTATCAGGGTAGGAGGCAGATTCCCCATGAACCTACATTATGCAGATGGCACAGCTTTGTTTGCTGAAAGTGAGAAGGAATTGAAGTGCTTGCTGCAGAAGACCAAAGACTAAAGCCTTCAATATGGATTACTTCTCAATGTCAAGAAAACAGAAGTCCTCACCACTGCGTCAGTAGGTAACATCATGATAGATGGAAAAAAGGTTGTCAATGACTTCATCTTATTTGGACCCACAATCAACACCCTTGGTATCAGCAGTAAAGGGATCAGGAGACATATTGCATTAGGAAAGTCTGTTGTCAGGGACTTCTCCAGATTACTAAGGCACTAAGGTGTAGTGATAACAGTGTGAGGACTAAGGTGTGCCTGATTCAGGATAAGGTCTTTTCAAATCATTTGCTATGTAACAGAAATCCGCACAATGAATACAGATGACTGAAGAATTGACACCTTTGAGCTGAGGTGTTGCAGAAGAGTATTGAATATCCCATTGGCTGTCTAAAGAATAGATATGTCTGCAGACAAAAATGACTGAGCTTCAACTCTCATACTTTGGGCATGTTGCTAGGAGAGGCTGCTCCTTGGAGAGGAGCTTCATGCTTGGAAAGGTGGAGGGCTGGTGAAAGAGAGGAAGAAACTCAGTGAGATGTACTGACACATGAATGTCACATGGGCTCAAGTGTGTCAGAGATGATGAGGACAGGACAGCAAAGGACAGGGTTCAGGCCTGTTTTTCATAGGGTCACTGTGAGTCACACTCGACCCAATAGCACCTAATAACAACAACATGGCTCAATTAAACCTATGACTGTGAAATCAGTTTGGAATCGCACTGCCTCTCCTTCGAGATTACACTGTCTGTGGTAATGGGCTCAGGTTGTCGGGGATAATAAGGATGTTGCAGGTTGAGACAGGGTTCTGATCTATCTTTCTAGAAGGTAGGAGACTTGTCATCTTTCTCCCAATGAGTAGACTTGACCTGCTGGTCTTTCTAGTATCAGCTTGACCAGGCATTGTTTCTCCGTTCTATTGTGTATAAGGTCGACATGAGTTGTTACTAGTTCAACAGTTCCTAACATCAGCAAGGCTTAACTTTCAGCCGAATAATTAGCAGGACCAATAATTAGTGAACAATAAGGCCAGTGAGACACTCACTCCTTAGAATAACCAACCGTACAAGATTCAAATGTCATCATGTCCGCAGGAATGTAGGCTCAGAAGTCAGAAAAGGGAAAGGCAGATGGATGAATGAAAACAAGAATCACAGGGGAGAACTGGGAAGAGTGTAGTCCCATTGTGGGCACTGTAATTGATGTAACAATACAAATAGTGTAGTTATGGTTGAATTTACTTGTAAACTTTCACTCAATTCACACTTTAAAAATGGCGGGGGGGGGGGGGGGGGGGGGGGGGTGGAGAGGAGACTGCATAGTCAAAATCACACAGAGATGTCTCAAAAGAAAGACCTAGTAATCAATCTACTTTAAGAGCCTTCGAAAGAACAATGGAATCCCATTCTGGTACATGTGGTCACCATGAGTTAGAATCAACTTGATGGCTATCAGCTAGGCTAAAAGGACCATTCAGCTCCAGACCACTTTTCATCCTCATTCTCCTTTAGTTAAAGGTGTGATATGTCCGATGGAGCAGAAGAGTATAACAACTAGATGCTTTAATTTGTTTGTCTAGGCTCGTTTGCCTTGGCAAAGAGACCATGGAGTCAGTCCACACCATCCTGGTGGAAGCACCGCTGAGGAGGGAGAAGGACACTTGGGGCCTCATATTCCATCACATTAAACACATCACCTCACCCTCCTACGTTGGTTGTGATGACAGACAGAATACCTTCCAGAAAAAAGAGGAATGATGCTGCCCGGAGGGTCATCCAAAATGATGTTTGGAAAGGGAAGTCCACAAGTGCCTTTCAAACTAAGTGTATTTACTGCTCCAAGGCTATCAATGACAAAGAAAATTAAATTAGCTAGGTCAAAAGTCCATTTGAACCCAAGAACACTACTATAAAATTAAAGTTCGTGGAAAACTCCCCTTGCCAGCCTTTCTCACATGAAATTGATGGAGAGGCTCTTTGGGTTTGTTAAAATTCAGAAAGAATTAATAGCTTTCGCGTTGAAGAATATTACTCAGAATGAGGCACAGAGTTTAAAATACTTCATCCATGCAAATGAGGCCTGGTTTCATTGTTTAACGTTTGATATTGTGGGGTTTTGGTTTTTGTTTGTGTTGGCCTTTTTAAAAAAACAACAAAACACAATGGGATCAATAGAGAGGGAGTAGGGAGGGACGCTTCTCTGAGGAGTATATTCTGACTTCTCCATGACGCTGTGTAATTTGCTCCGTCAAAGCAGAGAGCAGTCAATAAGTCAAGATGTGGCTTTAGCTGCGTCTCAGAATAAACACTGGATTTCTTCATTAACTGATCAAACACAGAGTTCAAATAGCGCTGCAGTGTTCTTTTGTGTGGGGGAGAAGAATGGATTGCAACAAATATCCCAGGGCTTTAGAGGCTGCCCTCAGCACGGAGGCTGGCAAGACATTTTCTTTGTCAACCCCAGATCACCTTGGCATAGTCACAATGGAGCCTGCATTTCATTAGGCCTCTTTTCTAAGTTAAAAAATAAAATGTGTCCCTGCAGACCAGTAGCCCTCCCTGGTGCTTGACAGGTAGGGGTTCCAGGCTCCTTGCTTTTTCTTTTAGCCTGGTGGGCTGGCCCCCTTCATGGGACTCTCTCTTCACTATTTTTTATTCTTTCCTCCTCTTTCTCCTTCCTCTCCTCTCTCCCTCCCTCTTCCTCTGTCTTCCTCTCTCTCCTCTGCTCCGCCTGTCTTTCATCTTGTTCAATTAACACAGCTGATTTGTTATGGGCATTTTCTTCAAGTAACATTTGAAATTCCTGATGAGTCTATTAAATATGAATGGAATCCAGTCCTCTCTTCTTTCTATTTCTATTTTTTTTTTAATTGTGCTTTGAGTGAAAGCTTGCATGCATAGTGGGGGTTTTCCCCCAATCAATCATTAATGTACATTCTATTCACAGCACCAATTACAATACGTGTAGTATCTGATCATCCATTCATTCCACATTGTCCCTCCTCCCACCCATCCCAAGGAGTGTTCATTGTCTGTTGATTAATTTTCCACTCCTTCTTCCGCCCCACTTCGAGCCTCTTCTTAATGCTAAAGCAGTATTTCCACATGCCGCTTGGAATTTCTACCTAGCTATGTCATGCTCGCAGAGCTCTGGTGGAGAGTACAGTCTATACTGCACTGCTAACTGAAAGGTCAGGAGTTCAAGTCATCTCCATGAGAAATAGACACCCTCCCCTGTGGAGATTTACAGCTGAGAAACCCAGTGAAGGATTGGAACACCCTTAACAGCAGAGACTAGGTGACATCTCATGGTCCTCGGTTACAAGAGACATTATCAGTCTCCTTGGAGGTGCCCCCTGTTGTAACTAGACATCATTCTCTGTTCACCCACCCTCTCAGCCCGGACCTGTGCAAGCTCACCTGTTGTTGTTGTTGTGTACTATCGAGTCAGAACCAGCCTATAGCTGATCCTCCAATGGGTTTTCAGAAGCATTTTGCTCACACAGGAGGAGATTGCCCATCTTTCTCCGGCGGAGCAGCTGGTGCACTGGACCCTCATGCTTTTGGGTTGGCAGCACCTCTTTTTACCACAAGGCCTCCAGAGCTCCCTGTTGATTGTTGTTGTGTCCCGCTGGGTCGGAACCGACTCACGGCTGACCCTTCAGTGGGTTTTCAGGGGCAGTTAATTGCACAGGAGGAGAATGTTCATCCTTCTCCAGGGGAGCAGCTGGTGGCCTCGAACGCTAGACTTCTCTTATATTCTCACAACTTTGCTTGATTAGGCAGGCCCAGTGCATGCCTCAGTTCTATACCTGCGTCCTCTTACAAACTACGTAAAAACTCTAAATCTTATTATCTATAAAGCAACGGACACACTAATAGTGACCTCTGGGTTCTAGAGATCAAATGCAACTCCAGCATCCCACATCCTGTCACTATTGTCATCAAGCAGAGACAACTCACAGTTGACCAAGCTGTGACCAAACCATTATCTTTCCAAGTTAAATAGGGTTATTACCTTTATTAAGTTTCCAAGGCTGTAAATAGCTCCAGAAGAGGTTGCTCATCTCGTTCTCATGAAGCCACTGGATGATTAAAATAGCTAGAGAGACAGGACCTTTGGGTTAAGAGCACCAGTCCCTACGGACTAAGCCAGCATAGCTCCCTCCCTCTCACACCCAGTAAAGATCTATAAATGTGATCTTGTTTTATTCACGTCCAAATTGAATCTGCTTTGTTCCCATGACCCCTCTGTTGCTACCCTCAGGCTTCATTGTCCTTACTGTAGTTGGCAAAATTCAGATCCATGGTTTATATTATGGTCACTATGAGTCATCATCAACCCCACAGCACCTAAGACATCATCCTCAATATGGGTGTGTTTCAACATCCAGAAAACTAAAGTCCTCGTCCCTCGATCAATAGGCAACACCATGATAAATGGAGGGAAGATTCAAGTTGTCACAATTTCATTTTACTTGGATCCAAAGTCAACATCCTTGAGACCAACAGTCAAGAAATCCAAAGATGTGTTATGTTGGAAAGATCTGCTGTCAAGAATCTCTCTGAGATGCTAAGGAGCAATGATATGCATGTAAAAACTAAGATACGCCTGATTCAAGTCATAGTCTTTTGAATTATTCACTAGATGTCTGAAAGTTAGGCAATGAATAAGGGTGACAGAAGAAGGATTGATGCCTTTGAATCATGGTGTTGGAGAACAGTACTGAATATTCCATGGAATATTTCCTACCCAAAGAACAAGCAGATACGTCTAAAAGGAAGTGCAGACTTAGAGGCAAAGACGGTGAAACTTTGACTCACATTCTTTGGACACGTTATCAGGAGGGAACATGTTGTCAGTTCTTGGAAAAAAGAGTTCATACCTGGAAAGGTAGAGGGTCATCAGAAGAGAGGAGGGCCGTCAACAAGATGGATTACCATAGTGACTTTAGCCAGAGGCTCCAGTCTAGTAGAGACAATGAGGATGGCACAAGACAAGACAAGGTTCAGATCCACTGTTCATCAGGTCTCTATGAGGCACAGTCAACTCGACAGCGCCTAACATCAACATATTATTCACAGAGCTTGAAATAGTTAACAATCACTCTTTATTAACAATAGGGTCTATTGTACGCTCCTTCAAACTTTCCAAAGCTTTTATGTACACATTTGATGTTCTCCACAACTCTCTATGGTATGCAGGGCAAATATCATTATCTCTCCTTTACAGATGAAGAAATTGAGGCTTAGAGAGGTTAAATGATTTTATTCAAGGTTACAGAGCTAGTGAAGAGGAAAGCGAAGCGGCAGCAGCCTCAGATCTATAATGCACTAGGCTTTCCATATGTTTTTTCCAAACTGCCATTTATGTATCTCTTCTGTTGCATATCATGCCATGGTTTTCACAAGAATTGCATATGTTGGTAAGGGCTTTGTGAAACATTTAAATGAGTCTCTTTTAAAATATTTGCATGTGTTTCAATTAGATTTATATTTCATGATGATAAAAATACATGCTCATTATAGGATATGTGGAAAATGAATGCCAACAAAAAATTAAAATATAAGAAGAAACGTAATTCACCACCTCCTAACAAACACCACTTGATAATAAAGGACAATCCTCAAGGAGATGGGTTGGCACAGTGACTGTAACTGTGCACTGGAGCATGGCTGAGGTCTGGAGGACAGTGCAGGACACGGCCTGGTTCTGACCTCGTGTTCAGACGGTTTTTGTGAGTCATAGTCAACTTAATGCCAACAACAGTAACAAACACTGAACTCAGCCTTCGCTTATACACATCGTTATTTTCCATTATGCAAGAGTCAACATTATGGGAAGACCACATCAGATCACAAAATGGAAGAGAATACATCGTTACTTAATCTCCAAACCACTGAGACCATGGCCCAGTCTAACTGACATGTGGCCATAACCATCTCAGCCAGCATGATTCTCACCTCCCACTTTTATTCCTGTTGTCACTGTCAGATACATGCCAGTAATAATTTTTGTTTTTACTACTGTCAGAAATATAAAATGTTGGATAATAGGATAGTTGATAACTAAAAAGTAGGTTCCTTTGGGTCCTCCCACTAGTCTTCCAATGGTAGAAGCCTGGTATTTCAATGTTTGGAATAGCCTTGGAAGAGAATTGGTGACTAGCCAAAGATTATTAGAATCCAAGGAAACATAAAGAGTCTGTTGTTGTTGTGGTGGTGGTGGTGGTGAACCTTCGAGTAGGAACCAATCCATAGCTGACCCTCCACTGGGTTTTCAGAGGTAGTTAATAACACAAGAGAAGATTGCCCATCCTTCTTCCACAGAGCAGCTGGTGGCCTCGAACTGTGTGCTTTTGGGGTTGCAGTGCAGCTTCTTGCCACTAGGCCACCAAAACTCCTTTTAAAGTGTTTTTTTGAACAATTAAAAATATTTGGCTCTGGAGATAACCTGTGTTGGTGTGAATCCTAGGTTCTCTAAATGTTAGCTGTGTGATCTTAGGCAAGTTCCTTAAGCTATGTCTGAATGCAATCTGTAAATGGTGAACTAATACATGTATCAGAATGATTTTGTGATCATTAAAACACCTGCTGTTGTCATTTGCCATCCAGTCAACTATGACTCACTGTGACTCTATGCATAATGACTCTGAATCTTGCCCTATCATGAGCCAATCTCAACATCTCTGACACATCTGACCCCAGTCATTGTGTCAGTCCATCTAGTTCAGGTCTTCTTCTCTTGCCCTTCTACCCTTTCAAGTATGATGTCCTCCAAAGACTGGCCCCAACTGCCACACAGCCAATGCATATGAGATGGAGTTTTAAAATCCTTGCCTCCAAGGAGCAATCTGGTTTCACTCTTTCCAGAGCAGACCTGTTTGTTCTCTTGGCTGTCCATGGTGTATATTCAATACTCTTGTCCTGTACCAAAACACGGAGGTCTTGACTTTTCTTCTATCATTCTTGGTCATTATCCAGCTTTCAGATGCATAGCAAGCAACTGAAAAGACCATGGCTTCAGTCAGGCACACATTAGTATTTAGACTGATGCCGTTTCTCTGTAGCACTTTGGAAGAGTCACTGACAGTAGATTTTTTTCCAACACAACTCGTCTTTTAAGTTCCTCACTGCTGGTGCCAAGGATATTGACTGTGTACACGAGTAAGGTAAAATCATTAGAACTAGCCATATAAAGCACATGGGATTTTGCCTGACTTTGTTGTTGTTGTTGTTGTTGTTGTTAAGTGCCGTAGAGTCGTAGATGACTCATAGTAACCCTGTGAACGAAAGACCTGAACTCTTGTATGACTTTCATCATTTCTCTAAGTTCATAGAGTTTCCAGAGGCAAGCTATTTTAGAAGTGGATGCTTCCCTTGCTTCTAAGCTTGTGTTAATCTGGGAGCACCACCAAACACTGGTGCCTGGCTTACACAATCAAAAAAATCAAATGTATTGCTATCAAGATGATTCCGACTCAAGGTGATTCTACAGGACTGGGTAGAACTATTGCAAAAGGTTTTCCAAATTATTATCTTCACAGAAGCAGACAACCACTTCCTTCTCCCTCAGAGCAGCTGGTGGGCAGGAGCACTTCGCCACTGCATCAGAAGGGCTCCTTTGAAGCAGACTGTGTTTTCAGTAACATTAGTTATTGTTGTTCTTATCATTTTCTTTAAATTTAGAGGAGACTTAACCCTAGGCTCAATAAAGCAGCTCCAGTGGTTTTTATACAAAGTCTTACTTAAAAGAAGTGGTCTGGTCATGTGTTTCCTTGATCTTCTCAGCTTGGATTGGGAGAAAAATGATCATTCTAAGATTTGGCAAAGTTTTCTTCTCTATTTTTTAAAGTTGATATCTTAGAATTGAGCTCTTCTCTGAATTTGTAAACCCTTGTGTATTACAGAGGAAATTGAATCAATAAACTTCTGACTCACTTACCCTTAACTCATCAGACCATTATTAGAGCCATCTGATGTCTAGGGAAGCCTTGTGTGCCGCTGGGAGCAGGGGTGTGCATGTCTTCTCCTTCTGAAGCAATAAACCTTTTCCAGTCAACCATAAATAGCATCAGGTGTCAAAGCATAGGCACAGTTCTAGACTCCAAAAGGTTAGGAGATAGGAAGTCTGTTTCTGGGCAATCTACATGCCCTCTACCAGGCTTACCAGCCTTTGATTTTAATCAATATACAGTTCTATCTCAGAATGCACTTATTTTCCCCCAACTAATATCTACTGAGAGTCCATTATGTGCAGACACAATTCTAGCAAAACAGAAACATAAAGCTCTTTTCTTTTTTTCCTTATTCTGAGCTGATTGGTTAGAGGAAATGTTCTGTTTTTAAAGAACATTTATTTCTTTAAGGGGAAGAGGCGGTTGATGAAGTCAGCTTTGAGTCTCTTGTCCCTGACTGTTGTTCCTCCAGCTAACTTCCCCAACTTCTTGGCCTTGCCAACCATATATCAATTTTTATTCCATTTCCAAGTCTTTAAAGAGGTCCCCATTTGAGCTGACTTCCTAAACACCATCGTGGCTAAACTTGAGAAGAATAAGAATCCCAGAACACTTGATTGTCCTCATGTGAAATCTATACTTAGACCAGGAAGCAGTTGGCAGAACAGAGGAAGAAAACAGTGCATGGCTCAAAATCAAGAAAAGAGTAAGTCAGGAGTGTGTCCTTTCCCCTTATCTGTTCAATCTTTATATAAAAGAAACTATTCAGGAAGGAGGCTGGCCTTTTCGACGAGGAATATGGCATCAGAACTGGAGGTAGACTAATCAACAACTTGCATTACACAGATGATACAACCTTACTTGCCGAAACTGAAGAGGATCGGAAGATTTGCTGCAGAAAGACAAGGACTGCAGTTTTCAATATAGATTGGAGCTTAACATCAAGAAAACAAAGATGCTCACCACTGGGCTAACGGGCAGCATCATGACAGATGACGAAGAAATGGAAATTGTTAATAATTTCATCCTACTCAGATCCATAATCAACACTCTAGGCACCAGCAGTCAGGAAATCAAAAGATGAGTTGCATTGGGAATGTCTGCTGTCAAGGGCCTTTCCAGAATGGTGAAGAGCAATGATGTCAATCTGAAGACTAAGGTGTGCCTGATCCATGCCACGGACTACACATTACTTTCTATGTATCACATAGATTCTTAGATTACTAAGAATAATGGAAGAAGGATTGATGCCTTTGATTTGTGGTTCTGAAGAAGAGTACCGAACATACTATGAACTGCCAAGAGAACAGGTCTGTCGTGGAGAGGGTGAAACCATATTGCTTCTTGGAGACAAGACGTTTGAAACTCTGCCTTGCATATTTTGAACATGCTGCCAGCAGGACCAGTTCTTGGAGAAGGACATCATGCTTGGAAGGGTGGAGCAGCAGCGCAGGAGAGGAAAATCCTGGCTGAGCTGGATTGACACGGTGACTGAAGTAATGGGAGTATGTATGTCAGAGACAGTGAGATTGGCCCAGGTTAGGGCAGGATTTAGAGTTCTTGTTCATAGGTTTGTTATGAGTCATAAACAACTTGATGGCACATAACAACAGCAAACTGATGAAAGGAACCGTAGTGGCATACTGTCTAATGCATCAGACTGCTAACCATATAATCAGGGGTTCAACCTGCACTGGCTCCTCTGAGAAAGAAGCATGGACTGTGTTCTTCCATAACATAGACAGCCTTGGAATCTCAATGGGAAATGGATAACTCTGAGATGGAACCCACTTGATGACTGTGTGTGATGATTTGGAGACACAGCCACAGTGATTGCCTCAGCAGAGGAGAAAACTAAGCAAACATATAAATAAACAGAGGAAATAGAATTAAGATGCTGGACCAAACCCAGCAGTCTGATTAGTAGCAGCATCCAGACTGAGGTCAGTCTCTCAGGCTACATGCTGCTAAGGAACGCTTCTCAGCCAGTAGTGAATTAAAACATCAAGCAAGAGGCAGAACCCAAGCAGCCAGTGCCTGGTAGAACTATGCTGAAAACTGGCATCAATGAATAAGGACACATCCTTTTGAAAAAGTCTGAAAGAACCAGCACAATGTGCCAGGAGATACAGAAATCCACCCTCGATTTAGTTAAGACGCAAATCTAACTTTAATGTGATCTGGTTGAAATAGGGAGATGGCTGGTTTGGTAGATGCTTTCATCTGAGGTATTTTTTTGTTTGTTTGAGAGGGTGGTTTTCATGCTCAATAATTTGATAGGGGCAGGAGCTAACAGGCCACCCAAAGACTCAATTAATTAGGAATTTAAAATACCCAGGGCCTGAAGGTAGGATTGCAGCTGACACACAAAAATAAGCTGCAATTTGGGGGCAAGATGAGGGGAAAGTATGCTTTTGGCATGTCTTATTATGTGGGTTTTTCAGGTTCTTTTTACAGCCAGGTCCATATCATAGATAGATAGACAGATAGATAGATAGATAATAGAGACAGAGATAAATAGATATAGATGATGGATA
>NW_006399764.1:24352957-24371105 GCF_000299155.1 Elephantulus edwardii | reverse complement strand
ATACAAGTAAAAATCCAGAAACACATAAATAAACAAACTCAGGGTTACAGATTTGATTCCAAATCGTAGAGCCTCTGTATCTGATTTCCAAGACTATAAAGCTTAACAGGAGCTGACAGCCCAACTTCTGAAAGAGCTGCTGGGAGATTCAAGCTGATGGAGGCTCAACACCTGTTTTTATCCACAGCCCAATACACTATGGACCACCAGAGCTCATTCGCATATAGAAACAGCTCCACAATATTTATACTAGTAAAATAATTTGAATTTAAACAACTAATAATGCTTACTATAAGAAAGGCAGAAAAATTTGACAACAAACCATCAAATTGGGGAGAATGTCTGGAAGAAAATGCCTCTATTGATTAGCATTTATTGTCTGATGCTAGACAATGGTCTGACTACTTTAAACAGAAAAGCACTTAGTGAAGGGAATCTGACAGTTCCCGAAACCTTTCTGAGATGGAGGAGCAGATAAGAGATTTAGTGTTGGTGAGGCACTCCAGAGCAACAGGACAGAAATGACCAGCAGAGAATAAAAGACACATGTTATCATCAAAGCCTGGAGACTGTTGTCATGTCTGTCAAGTCAGGTCTGAGACCCCATAATTATAAAAGAAAAAAACACTGCCTGGTCTGGTGTCGTCTGTACAATTGTTGCTATGTCTGAGCAACTGGAAAAGCAGTTGTGTTATCTACTTTGTTGAGTGTCTCTCTCTTTTTATTTGACCCTTTATTTTTCCAAGAATGATGCTCTTCTCCAGGGACTTGTCTCTTCTGACGTGTCCAAAGCATGTGAGCTTCTGCTGTCTGTACTTCTAAAAAGCACTTTGGTACTTTTCCCAAGACAGTTCTATTTTTTCTGCTTCTTACTGTCCACAGTATATTCAATATTTTCCCCTGGAATCCTAATTAAAATGTATCAATTCCTAGTCTTTCTTATTCATTGTCCAGATTTCTCACAATAAGAAGCAACTGAAAATACCATGTCTTGAGTCAAACACACCTAACCCCTTAAAATAATATCTTCCTTTCACTTTAGATTCTCTACTTTCCAGAGAAGTTTCAAAGTCTCCTCTAATATGTTGCTCTTTTATTTCTTTCTTTTCTCTCATTTTTATGGTGTTTTACTTTCTTCATGTATGATGTCCTTGATGTAATTTCACAATTCCTGTAGATGCATTAATGTTCAATGCGTCAAATGTCTTCTTGAGATAATCTCTAAATCCAGGTGACATATGCTCGATTTTTGCTCTTGTAGTCTTGCTATCATTTTCCTCAATGTCAGTTTGAATTTACATATGAACAATTGATAATCTATTCCACAAATTTCCCCCTGATTTTGTTGTCTTGATTTCTTCTTATCCCATTAGATGAGATCCATGTAAGTAATCATTGCATAAGATTTTGCTTTGAATAAATAATTGGTTGTACAAAATTCTATCATGTGGTCTCCAGCCTCATGTCTGGCTACTCAGCCACTCTGAGGAATGAAGACGTGGTCATCTGCTCTTATATAGATTGCAGTTTAGAAAACTCTGTAGCTGTGTCCTTGTCTGTCCTAACATGTCTTCAAGAGTCAGATTGACTCCAGCACAGGGAGTTTGAGAAGAGTCATAAAATATGCAACAGTCCAAGTTTGGGATTTCAAATGAGAGATGAGTATGTTGTTAAACAGCACTACAGAGCAAGCTGAGTTTTGAAATCACAGCTTTGTAAGGAAACCAACTAACATGGTAATATGATTTTTTTTCAAGCAACACTCAGCAACCCAAGAACTTTTTCAAAGAAAGCAGATGTTTCTAGTTGTCAGGATGAGACATTCCCAGAAAGGTGAAGTGGCTGGAGGAAGAATCTGGGTGATTGCTGTTGTTGCTGTTGTTGTGTGCTGGCGAGTCACCTGCGACCCATAGTGACACTATATACAATAGCTCTGAATGATGCTCTGTCCTGAGCTAATTCACTAATTCTGACACATTGCCCCAGTTAATGTCTCAATCCATCACATCCGGGGTCTTCTTCGCCTCCACTGTCTCTCTACCCTTCCTAGGATGATCCTTCTCCAAGGATTGGTCTCTGCTGGCCACATGTCCAAAGTATGTGAGACAGACAGAGCTCCCAAATGCTAGCCTCCAAGGAGAGACTTGGTTTCACCCTGTCCAATCTGGGTAGCATGTGGTTAAACTATGTCTGGAATGACTGTCCCTGCTGCAGGTCATGTCTCCAGTGTGGTCGTAAGCTCACAAATATCCTCAACTAGGCTATTAATACATGATTGTTGATTAACTTAAAGTCATCCTTTCGGGTCAGGAATAAGAGCTCTTGCTAATTGCAGTTGGCAATAGTTTTTAATCACTTCTTTTTGGTATCCACATAGACGTCCAATAGAACAGAGATAATTGTGCAATGGAGCTGAGAACCTGAAATTAATTTAGAGTCAGAATAGCCTTTTGATCTGTTAATTCATGTTTACTTTTATTGTATTTTCTTTATTTTTATTACATTTTCATTTTTCAAATATGAAAAAAGCAAAGATAGCATTTTGAGGGCTAAGATGCTTATCTCCCAAGTCATGATCTTTTCAGTCCCCTTAGTTGCATGCAAATGTTGAAAAATGAGTAAAGGAGACCAAAGAAGAGTTGATGCATTTGAACTATGGTGTGGTGAAGACTATATCATGGACTTCCAGAAGAATGAATGATTCTCTATCTTGAAATAAACTCAGCCAGGATACTTCTTAAGAGGGAGGCTGGCCAGACTTAGCTTCACGTACACAGGACCTGTTACCAGGAAGAGTTCGTCACTGAAGAAGTAGGTTGTATATGGTAAACTGGAGAATCAGTGAAAAGGTGACAGCCCCTCAGGAAAATGGACCACAGCAAAGAGAGAAGGTGGTGAGGATGGCGCAGGGCAAGGCCATGGTTTGTTCTGTTGTAAACAGATTCATTATAAGTCGTAACTGATTCGATGGCACCTAACAACATTTTACTTTTGCCAGTCAGAGTCTGAAATGAATACGTCTTCCTCCTGTGTGCCTGATTTGCTCATTTTATTCTGAACTACATTTGCTTTTTTGTTCATATTATCTGGCTTCTTTTCGGCTCCAGGTTTCACACTGCATGACCTATTAATGATATCAGCTCATTTGGTGATGTGTGCTGCATCCTTAAGACATTTACAAAAACAGCCAGCAAATCCTCTGTTGTAATTAGGTCAAATAATTCCAGAACATTTCTTTTGTTGGCTCATTCTATGGACTCATCATGCCTTTCAGTGCTATTTTTTTTTCTGGCACGAAGATAATTACTTCTATTAGCACCCTCAAATAACAATGCTTTTCTTCTCTCTCCTTTGTCTGGAGCTGCCCATTAGCTCACTGACATCAGGGTTTCTAAAATGGTGTTTTGTCCATAATTTATTTACCCCAGAAAATTCAGCTGAGCTGCTGACATCTGGGAAAAAGCCCAGGTCAGCTATTTCCTAATATCCAGACTCCTTTCTTCTTCAGTTAAGCATATTGGAGACTCAGATACACAAGATTATGTGCACAGGAGCCCAGTTGGAGGAAAAAAAAATAAATAAAATTTAAAAAAATCCATAAACTGGCTTAATTGGAAGATGATCTTTTCCCTCTTTTAAGTGCTAGTGGAAATATGGGGTTTGCTAGTCAAAATGGCTTTCCTAGTCCATTGATTTGCCTTTTGTCTCAAGGATGGATGGGCTTAGATCAATGATGTGAATGGTGTCATTTAGGTAGGAACATCCAAAGAAGGTGTATAGACCAATAATGATGGGATTGGTAAGTTTTGCCATCTTGCCGGACTAACATTGAGCAAATTTAGAGACAGAAGAGACAAATCTTGCTACAAGTAAGAAGGAAGAATTAGAGAGGCCCAGTGTGTGTCCATTTGGACCAAAGAACTTTGTGCAACTCAGATTGAGACCTAGAAGAGAGGAACAACAGCAATGGAGAAGAATGGGCTGGCGGAAGACAGAGCTGGCCAGGCATTGCTGTACCGTGGAACTGGATCCAGAACCATGGTCTCTGCTGGAACTTTCCGGAAGGCTTGGAGGAGACAGGATGCTATGATTGGCGAAGGCTGGGCAGTCTCTTCCCATGCTATTAACTGCCCCTGAAAACCTACTGGAGGGTCAGCTCTGGGTCGAATACGACTCGATGGTACACAGCAATAAAAGAGCTTTGTAACATTGGCCTACAGTCAAGAAGCTGAAGGTAAAAAGGCCTGTGAATATACTTGCGAAGTTGTCCTGGTTGAAGAATTGTGTTCTGTTTCCAACCTGAATTGTAACCTGTTGACTTCTCTAATAAGACCTGTAATCATCAGAATGGTCCTGCGCGTTCTTTGTGGCTGTTGTAGTGGATCAGAGGATCCAGTGGCAGAGCTCTGGAGGGCCCATTCGTGTTAGAATTCATAGAAGAAGATGCAAGAGGGAACATACTTGGCCTCATGGGGATTGGTCCTGTGTGTAAATGGGGCAGATGGGGATGGGGACCGTCACTGTGAAGTCAGTAGAGGTTAAGAGAGGTAAGATGCAGCTGCCCCACCCTGGTGCCTCTGTATTTACAAGGCTCACTTCTATGATTTTCTTTTGCAAGAATTTGTTTCTTTTCCCTTAAAATAGCACTAGGTAGTAACTAGAATGATTTGAATCTTCACCAGATGCAATCTCAGTAAGCACACCCTTTGAGCTCTTCTCTTACATCAGAGAGCAAGTATCTCTGCAAGCTCCTTTATCAAACAATACAGAGTAAATCAGTTCTAAAATGCCGACCAACCTCTTGACCCACCTACATGGTGCGATCCGTTTTGTCTGGCTACTGTTCAGTTCGGTTCACTCTGGTCCAACCAAACTCAACCCCGCTGTCATCAAGCTGACCCTGACTCAGAGCAACCTTGCGGGACGTAGCAGCTCAGGCTACAGGGTTTCTAAGGCTGGAACCTTTACAGGAGCAGACTGGCACATGCCCCCTTGAGAGTGGTAGACTCAAGGACTAACCCTGTGGTTAGTAGCTGAGTGTTTGCCAATCCACCACCAGGATTACACACAAACTTAAATTCTTCTTTCTCAATAGATATATCTGGATTCTCTATTTTTTTTCTTTCTGGAAAACACAGAACCTATGTCATCCAGCCCTAATTAAGGTATTTGGAGGAGGGGGGATGCAGTTGACCAGTGACAATGAACATTTGCTCTTTTTGGTTCTCCTAGGTATATCATCTCCATTCTTATAGCAGTATCCATGACCTTGTTCTGATACCTGCTGTGCCATGAATGGTCATGAGCTCCAGAAATCTTGAAGTCCCAGTAGACTTGAACCAATGTTCTCTTTCCAAACTCTGCCTCCAAGTGGTGATGGAGATGAACACTTATCCCAATGCAACCAATGATATTTGCTTGTTTCTTTTGGAAAAGATGTTTTCTCTTTATTTCTTAGAATCTAACAAAATGAAAGCTTTCTTTCTATTGAGCTGAGTATGCAATTAGAGTGGTTAACAGTTCCCACATTACAGACAAATTACTATTGTTAGCTTTGATCAAGTAATTTCAGACTCATAGAGGCAACAGAAGGAGAAGTTACGTACCCTATTCCATCTTCACAGTCGTTGCTGTTGCCAAGTTCACTGTTACAGCCATGGTGAGTTTTGAGTGCCTTCCAACTTAGGGACTCTCTTCCAGCACTTTGTTGGACAGCGTGCTGTTGGATCCCATAGATTTCCACAAGCTAATTTTCAGAAGTAGATCGCTCGCTCATCCTTAACCCACTGAAATCTGTCTACCATGGGTAATCCCAAAGCTGTTTGAAATACCAGTGACATCAATTCCAGCATCATAGTGACATGAAAGTCATAGCAACACAACAAACTGTTAGCTGAATGATCAAGAGTCAAATTATCTGTGTTTAAATCCTGCCTACTCATGACATTGAGCAAGTGATGTCATTTCATTGTCCTTCAGTGTTATCATAAATTAAAAAGGAGTATTAACAATTCCTAAATCTGTTAGCCCTGGTCTGTCCACTTGCTGAGCAGAGAGGAAACTTGTGGTCTCTCTGAAGCTGAACACTGTGACACTGATGTGTCAAATGCAATAATGGTCACCCGTGGTAGACAGTGTCTGGTGGAGCTCCCCAATTAAAACAAGCTTTGAAGCAGGAGTGGCATCCGCTTCCGAAATAGCTTGCCTCCAGAAACCCGATGAACCTGGAGAAAGGATGAAAGTTTTACAAGTGTTCATGTCTTTCGTCCACAGGGTCGCTATGAGTTACCTATGACTCAATGGCACTTACCAACAACAACAACAACAAGTCTGCTTGAGTTGAACTTTCTATTACATGTCACTTAAATATTTTTGAAAAATCACCAGCTTTAATTTAAGAAACTGTACTAGACATTTAGGGAACTCTGGAGGCTTAGTGGTAAGATGTTCTGCTACCAACTCAAAGACATACAGTTCAAATCCACCAGATGCTCTGTGGTAGGAAGATGAGCATTCTTCTCCCATGCAATTTACTGCCTCTGAAAACCCATTGGAGAATCAGCTGTGGTCGGTTCTTATTCAAAGGTACACAGCAACAACAATTAAACATATTCTACTAGGAGAAATAAGGTGGCATGGTGGCAAAATATTTGGTTGCCAACTTCAAAATCAGTGGCTTGAACCTACCACCCTCTCTATGGGAGAAATATAAAAGAAAGATGAGGTAGTTCATTTCTTTAAGAAATTACAGCCTTAGAAACACTGTAGAGCAATTCTACTCTGCTCTCTTGGGTCATTATGGCTCAGAAGCCACTTAAAAGCACTGAGTAGATATTGGAGAATAAAGATATAGAAACCATGGAGTTAATATTTAACATGTAGCTTCAGGGTTTCTATTGTGCATAAGGGGGTAAGCAAGAATTCAGGGCACGTATTTTCCAGAATTTTCAAAAGGTTTAAAATTTACATAAATAATTATACAATAAGATTGAAAGATCTAGCTTCTCTTAGAGAGATTACTGTACATAAAAACTCAAAAACTTCGTGTGTTGAGGTCAAGTTGATTCTGACTCACAGCAACTATTCATTGAGTTTCTGAGACTGTGAGGGGAGACTGGTAGAATCAAACCACTGGAGATGCATAGCCTTTGGGTTAACAGCAAGACCTCTGACTATTTTGCCCTGGTAATTCAGAGAAGTCATATGTAGAGTGGGTTATTCCACAAGTCTTCTCGCAGAAGTGCTATTCCTAAACGTTCCTCACCAAATATAACTAGAAAGTAAACAACTTACCTCAAGTTGCTTCTAATTCATGGCGACCACCCCAACAGTCTTCCAGACTTTGTGGGAGAATACTGACTTCATCTTACTTCCAAGGAGAGACTAGTGGATTAGAACCATTTATTTTCTAATTTGTGTCTCAACATGAAACCCCCTATACCACCAAGGGTACCTGTAAAACAATAGAACCTTCTTTAGACGGAGCTCCTCTGTTCCTGTCTTACTTGGAAGTATTCGTGGAGTACCTGCTTGGTGCTATACCTTGTAGTGAAAGCTACATAGTTATGTAGAAGGAAATGAGATACCATCCCTGCCCTCATGGGGAGAAAGCCATCACCAAGGGGGAGGAAAATCACTGATCAAAGAAGCACACAAATGAAGTTTAAGTACTGCTAATCTGCAGCCCTAAGGCCTGGTTTTAATTGTTTTTGGTCAAACATTCTTCTATGTGGTATAGCACTGGTCTGTCCATTTGCTGTACAGAGGTAACTCGTGGTTGCTGTGATGTTGAACACTGTGACACTGATGTGTCAAATGCAATAATGGTTACCCGTGGTGGACAGTGTTTGCTGGAGCTCCCCAATTAAAACAAGCTTGGAACCATGAGTGCCATCCAATTCCAAAACAGCTTAAAGAAACTCTATGAATGTGGAGAAACAATGAAAATTATATAAGTGTTCAGGTTGTGATGAGTCATCTATGACTCAACAGCACTTACAACAACAACAACATCCTAATAGTTATAAAGAAAAAATCAAAAACCTCCCAGGGTATGTAATAAAGGAAACAAAGTGTTTCAACTGGTTGTTGTTGTTGCTGCTGCTGCTGCTGCTGCTGCTGCTGTGAACCATAGAGTCAGAAATGACCCATAGCTGACCCTCCAGTGGGTTTTCAGGGGCAGTTAATCTCACAGGAAGAGATTGCCTGTCCTTCTCCTGTGGAGCAGCTCATGGCTTCAAACTGCTGGCCTTTGGGATTGCAGCTCAGTTTCTTGCCCCTATCATCTATATATTTGATGAATGCGAGAATTGACTTGCTGAAGATCTCGGGTGATTGATAGCTAACTGCAATTGTTGTTGTTTACTGAGTCGGACTTGAGCCAGAGTCAACCCTCCAGTGAGTTTTCAGAGACTGCACAGGAGCAGACTGCCTATCACTCTCATTTGGAGCAGCTAGTGGGTTCAAACCACGTGCCTTTGGGATAGCACTGCGGTCCTTTACCACTAACCCACCAGTCCTCCCTACCTCCAACTGAGTCCTCTTGAACTCTCACTCAATGCTTCCTCCATCATACCAAACCTCCTGCTCAAGGACACAGCTATTTATTTTAGCTTGAACTTAGCTTTTTCCTAGGCCAATCACAATTCCTATGATTTTGTCCTCAGAAAATACTGCCTCTATATTTTCACCAGTGGAAATAAATGCCTTCAAAATATTTTTGTGGTATCTGCTTGCACCAAGTAATGCCAGGCAGCTCGAGGAAGGTATTTTCGTAACAGCAGCACCAGTAAGGTTGGGTGCCGGGGGAGGGGAGGACATCTGTGATACATTTTTGGGACTAAATTAATGTCATTTCCAGTTGTGCTGCCCAGCTTTCTTGTATTTTCTTGACTAACTGATGGAGAGTGAAAAGCCACCCAAATTATGCCTCCTGGGGGTCACACGTGGCTTAACTGGACTCTCCAGCTGAAGTGTTGACATGTGGCAATTTTGTCGAAACAAATGATCGTTACAGAGGGCATGACAGTCAACACAAACAGGAGGCAATTAGCATGTGTCATCACTGGCGTCTGGTAGGCACATCTTAATAGACAAAAATAACAAAGGTCAGTGTCTCAAGACTGGCTCCATTAATTGGAGCCTTATTTTTCCTCAGGAACCAAAGCAAACTATTTTCATCTAGGTTCTTTGTTTCTCTTTTCTTTCTGATAGACCTCGCTGCTCTCTGTGGGCTGATTCAGGGTCCCTCGTGTTCTCTGTGGCTCCTTACCTCACTGAGGCAAGCTCTAAAAATGTGTCTGTTTGGTTTTACCCCCTCTTTGCAAAATAGATTTTGTTTTTTATTGCATTTTTCATGCTCAAGGTATCCCAAAGCAATTTACAGTAATGAGTTTCAAATCTGGATTGACGGTGACTCGGAGGCAATCATGCTAGCCATTACGTATTCAGCACGAGTTTACACCAGCCCCGAAATTAAAACGCGTCTCATCGCAAGAGGCAGTGTCACCTGGGAAGATAAGGCATCTCCTCTCACTCCCTGTCTTTCTCTTTCTCTACCACTTGAAGCCACTGGACTAACACAGAACACCTGCTCTGGAAACTGTCACATGGAGGTAAAAGGATGTGATGTGTATCTCTATCACCGGGATGCTTGATCATTAGAAAAATGAACTTGGAAAGGGCTTAGAATATCTTGGAGAAAAGTCAATATGAAACACCAGGTGAACACACTCTGGGTTTACGGCATTGATGCCTGCTGCAGGCCTGGACACCACTTCCCTTTGAATGTGCTCTGCCCGAGTCCTCCATGAACATTTCCCAGATTCCCTTTCATGGAGGTTTACAATATGAATTGTGTTTCTTTGTACAGACTGTGAACCCTGTAAAAGTGTTAACCACGTGTAACTTGCTCAGTGCTTAGATTAAAATGTTTCCTGCATTACTTGACATTTAATATCACTAGGCGAGCTTTAGAAAGAAAGGAAGGGGAGGAGGTGTGGAAAGTATAGAGGAAAGGAAAATGAAGAGAACTAAGAAGGAAAGGAAAGCAGGAAAAAGGACACAGGAGTCTGTCACATAATGAAGCAATATTTGCTCTGAGTCACCATCATCTATCGAGAATATTCCGGTCCTAAAGAGCAATAGCATTTATCAGGTCGACCTTTCTCCTAATCACAACGTGGATAAAAGGTCATTCAAAGTCCACAATTTACCCAAGATAACCCTTCACATTTTGAAAATGCTTAATAATTGGAACATTTTCTCCAAAATGGTACATGCTATTATGTGCAGAGGAACTCTGGTGGTGCAGTAGTTAAATGCTCACTTGCTCCCCAAAAGGTCAACAGTTTGAACCCATATGCCTTCTCCTTGGGAGAAAGACACGGCCATCTGCTTCCTTAAAAGCTTACAGCCATGAACACACACACACACACACACACACACACACACACAAAGTAGATCTACTGTCTGATGGGAATTCTAGTGCTTTGGTGGTGAGGGATTATGCTGTGAACACAAGGATACAGGGTTCAAATCCACCAAATGCTCCATAGGAGAAAGGTGAACAATGTCCTCCCATGCAATTTATTGTCTCTGAAGACTGTCAGCTATGAGTCTGATCCAACTCAGTGGTACACGACAAACAAACAACACTCTGTTAGGTTCACTGAGCTGCAATTGGAATGAACAGCAATAAGCATAGATATTCTGTGCAATGTTTAATATGTCCCAGATTATTAGACCTTCTAAAGCCCAACAGAGCAGCACTGCTCCTTTCCATACGCAATAACTCTCAGCCATTTGAGAGTCCACCTTTTAAAAACCTAGATGTGTCTTCTTTACTCCCCTGATCATTATTCTCGCCCATCCTCTAGGTTCTCCTAAACAATGGCCCCTTGATTGTAAGACCTATTCTGTATGCGCTTTCTCCTCTGGAGTCTGGAACGCCGCTCTGGGTCCTGGTGCCTTCTTGGCTATTCCCCTCTAAACGCCGATCCTCCAAAGTCCCAGCTCTTTCTTATACTTACTTGTATAAAGCCATGAATGCTGCATTCTTTATTAGCAACAATTTTTTGTATGTTTGCTTTCCATATTTGTCATTGTGCCTACCACTTTTGCTTTCCTTTGGTTTATTTGAACATATCATTTGAGGTTGTACCTCTCTGGTGCAACACCTCCCTGGTGATTTGAATTGGCCAGCAGCTCTATGGGACAAAGATGGACAATCCCTTCCTGTGCAGTTTACAACTGGACAGGAAAGTACACACATATATACAGAGAGGGAGAGTTGTCATTAATTCAAGGAACCAAGTGAATTCATATTTTCCTTTGAGCAAGACAGAATATAAATAAAGAGTGAAAATGCAAGACCCTGTGCTAGACATTGAAGATACCGATAAAGTGCCTGCCATAAAGAAAATAGGCCAAGAAATACACATAAAATAATCTATTACAGGACAATTTGTGAAGTTTAGTGGACAGTTTCACAGAAGCACTAAGAGAACAGAGAAAAGACATGTCAATCAACTCCAGGTGGAGGACAGAGGCTTCCTGGAGGGGGGGACTATAGAAATTAGTTTTGAAAGATAAAAAGGAACTAGAGAAATGGGGGGGGGGAGAAAGGAAAAGAGTTTCATACAAAAGAAAAATCGCACAAATAAACCAAAACCATAGGCCATAGCTTAAAAGCATGAAAGTGGATGATGTATTTTCTTCTCTCCTAGTTAGCTATCCCTTTCATTTGTGTCTCTTATCACAAATTCGAAAAGCATGAACCCTGAGCTCTTGTGGCCTAGTGGCAAGAAGCTGCACTGCAATCCCAGAAGTCAGTGGTTTGAATTCACCAGACGCTCTGCTGGAGAAGGAGGGACAATCTCCTCCTGTACCATTCATTTCTGATTTGATGGCACACACACAAAACAATAATATTTTTTTTAAAAAAAGCATGTCCCCTATAATATCTGCTAGGTCATTGATGAAATAGTGGACATAGGCCTGTGTTCTTCCAAGACTTCTGCGTGTCATGGTATTCCAAGTCATGTGGGACACATTGACACTTGAAACCCTTGTTTCCTGAATCTGCCATTCGCAGGTACCAGATCACCCATATATCACATTCTACAAGGTTTAAACCATGGGATGGTCTTGCTCTCCTAATAGTAGTAAGATGCAAAACAGAACAAAACAACACTGAATAATGACGAGGCAATCTTGCTCTTCCCGACAATGGCTTATCCATTTTCTGGAAGATGTGAGAAGAATTACCACCTCCCAGAGTTTGCCACTGATAGATCACTGTGTCCAGAAATCAAGATGCTTTCACATTGTCTGCTCAGTGTAATTAATGGCAAATCAATGGCTTCCACAGCTTTGACCTACAATGCTTTTGACCTACAAAGTAGCAGGAACTCTTATGAAAGCAAGTGTCTGCTTCAACTATCCAACATCCACTAATCATTATACAATTCAAACAGATGTATGCAGACCCATATTTATTGTTGTATTATTCACAATAGCAAAGACATGGGAGAAACCCAAGTGCCCATCAATAAGAAAAATGAATAGAAAAACTATAGTACATCCACACAATGGAATATTATGCAGCATTGAAGAACAATGAAATAGACAATTTTTTGATCGTTGCACAACAGTGGGATGTAGATGTTCTAAGCCAATGGGCCAGTCTTCTCTAGAACTTTTATCATGTAACCTTCAAGGTCTTCATGTTCATCCTAATGTTTTAAGGGAATAGAAAGCATGGAAAGAGTGCCCCACTTAGCTCTATTTCTATATTTGTTCATAGTCCATCAGAGAAAACAAGTCTTGTGACAACACTGGGATCATGTGTTGGCCACCTCTTTTCCTATTCTCTAGTTGTTGTGGTTGTTGATTGCCCTCTAGTCAAGCATGACTCATAGCGACCCAATGAACAAAAGGTCTGAAGCCCCTCTACAACTATCAACATTTATCAAAGTTCATAGAGTGTCTGGAGGCAAATTGTTTAAGAAGTGGCTGTGACTCCTGCTTTTAAAATCCCAAGGTTTGACGTCTTATCTCATGCAGGATATTGTAATAATGGTACCTGGACATAGAGAGATATGTGGTCACTTTTATGTATTTTAAGTTTACTCTTTAACAGCCAATTCAAATACTATAAATAGTCTTATATTAAGGACTTCTTCAACTATCCAACACCCACTAATCATTATACAACTCAAACAGATGTATGCACACCCATGTTTATTGTTGTGTTATTCACAATAGCAAAGACATGGAAGAAACCCAAGTGCCTATCAATAAAAAAATGAATAGAAAAACTATAGTACATCCACACAATGGAATATTATGCAGCATTGAAGAACAATCAAATAGTAAAACATTACACAATATTGGGGAACCTTGAGGACATTATGTTAAGTGAAATATCTCAGTCACAAAAGGATAAATATTGCATGGCACTGCTGCTCTAAAACAGGGCAGACATGGGGCTTTGGAGAGGGAAGGGGTGGATAGGAAATGAGCAATTGGAACAGATGAGGGGAAGAACTGTTTGAAAAGAATATATGACTATGTTATATGGATGAGAAGAGTTTGGAACAAGGGGACACTGTGGGGAGTAGGAGGGGGAGAAAAGGGGGGAATGTGCAATAATGAAAAAATTTTAAATTGCTTTAAAATTTTTTAAAAGCTATTACCTCATTCTCTTAATAGTTGCACCATTAGTTACATGATTCTCACCAACATACAATTTAAATAATGATTTCAAAATGATTTGCTAATAATTACACAAGCCCATGAAAATTACTAACTTGGAATTTCATTGATCAGGGAGACGTTCTAAAGCTTCTGGCCAGAAACAAACAGGGGTGTTTTTAAAAAAAAAACACAGAGCTTTTCTAATGTCCTAAGGCATATAGCAATACATGACACCTCCCTGTAATGCCACATTTAAAATATCTGTAATAATGATTTAACCAGTTATGTATGCACTAGATATATTATCATCCATATTGTTGAAAGATGTCAAGGATATCCACTTTGCCAGATGTTTTTCGCAAGAAAAGCAACTATTCCAAAACTTGATTAGCTTGTCTCCTAATGCTATTTTTAGTACAAACACCAACTACAGAAAGATGTGCTGTACTTTTGTGAATCAGTGAACGGTTTGTTTTTATGTTGTTTCCCAGGAAGGATCAAGATTTTACCAACGTTCTCAGGAGTTACACACTAAATTTCACACAAATGATCCTAGAAGACGAGTAGCTTTTCTAATTATGAGATCTGGGATCTGCTAGCTACACAACTGAAGATCTTACGGGGCCTTGTGAAATTATCTTTCAAATCCAAATAAATTGGAACAGCTCTTGCTTTCAGATTTTTCATTTCTCAGGGTTATTAAGGCATAGAAAGAGAAAAAGAATTGTAGCAAAGAGAGGAAAAAGGAATTTCTTATTGGATATCCTCAACTCATTTCAGAGTATTTAACATACGTACCAAGGATTACCAAGAAAACAAACAGGTCTGTCCTAGAGAGGGTAAAACCAGGTTGCTCCTTGGAGGCAAGGATTTTGACTCTCCATCTGACATGGTATGTGGCCAGGAGGGACCAGTCCTTGGTGAAGGACATCATGCTTGGAAGGGTAGAGGGTCAGCACAAAGCAGAAAGACCCTGGATGAGATGGCGTGGTAACAGAGTAACTGAGATTAGGGGATAGATGTGACAGAGACCGTGAGACTGGCTCAGGATAGGGCAGGGCTCAGATCTACTGTGCATAGGATCGTTATGAGTCACAGCTTACTCATCGCAAAGAACAACTCATTTGCCATCAAGTCACAATCAACTCATAGCTGACCCTCCAGTGGGCTTTCAGAGGCTGTAAACTACGCAAGAGGAGAATGCCCGTCATTCTTCCTCAGAGCAGCTGGTGGATTCAAACTGCTGGGATTCCAACTACTTACTCATTGGGCCATCAGAGTCCCCTTGAGCAACATGTGGTGTTGTTGTTAGGTGCCGTCGAATCTTAGACGACTCATCGCAACCCTATGAATGAAAGACCTGAGCACTGTTCACAGAGTTTCCGGAGGCAAGCCATTTAAAAAGTGGATGGCACTCCTGCTTCCAAGCTTGTTTTAATCAGGAAGCACCACCAAACACCGTCCGCCATGGGCAACCATTATCAGACTTGGCACATCAGTGTCACAGTGTTTAGCATCACGGCAACCACATTTTACCTCTGTACAGCAAATGCACAGACCAGGGCTATACCACATTGAAGAATGTTTGACAAAAACAACGTAGACCAGGCCTGAGGGCCACAGATTAAAATCACCCACCTTGGGCTTGGTAGCATAACTTTCTGTCCACTAGGCCAGCGTAGCTATCTCTTTGTTGTCGTTGTTATTGTTGTTAGGTGCCATCAAGTCCTAGACGACTCATAGTGACCCTATGAATGAAAGGTTATTGAGCAACAAAGGATCCAGAATATGGTGGTACTTCATTGTAATTCCTCCGGTATTTATCTAGTCAATGATATCCTCAGAGGGTCTGTTCCTTGTTCATTTTGTTCTGCTTTTACCATGCCATACATACAAAAAGATCTTGTTTATCTATTTGCAAAACCATGTTACGTTGATAACAACAAAGGTTAAGTCATGGCCTTTTCCCTCAGGTAAACTACCTGTGTGGAAGGAGGAGTGGCATCCACTTCCATAGTAGCTTGCCTCCGGAAACCCTATGAACTTGGAGAGAGGATGAAAGGTACCCAAGCGTCAAGGACTCTCCTTCATAGGGTCGCTATGAGTTGCCTGCGACTCAACGGCACTTAACGACAGACAACAACAACAAACTACCTGTGGAACTAGCCTATAACAATTAAAGAGGTTTCAAATGTCAGCCAGTATTTAGAAAAGAAAAAGCATTTGAGGAAAGGTGTCCTCTTTCGGCTTCCTTACTTTGCAGCTCAGAGACTCTTTCTGGGTATTTGCAATTTGATTTTTCTGTCATATACATGCATCTGCAGAGGTAGGGAAGCAGAAAGTCTCTGCATGAGCTCGCCTAACTTTTCCACTTTCTCAGTGAAAGACAGGATTTAATGATTCACTTTAATGAAATGCTGTTTTGTCAGCTGCAACAATCCTTCTCCTTTACAAAGCTTTTCTGCAACTTAAAGGTGGTAATTGGTTTTAAGGTGCATCAGGTGTTTATTGTTGTGTTATGTGCCGTCGAGTCCCTTGTGACTCATAGTGACCCTATGTACAACAGCTCTAAACTCTGCTCTGTCCTGTGCAATCTCATTGCCTCTGACACACTCATCCCAATTGCCCCAGTCACTGAATTAATCCATCTCCCAGAGGGCCTTCCCCTCCTGCACCTGCCCTCCACCCTCCCAAGCATGATGTCCCTCTCCAAGGACCGGTCTCTCCTTACAACATGACCAAAGTATGTCAGACGAAGCCTCAAAATCCTTGCCTCCGAGGAACAGCCTGGTTTAACCCTCTCCAGGATGAATCTGTTCAGGTGTTTATTACCCTTAAAATTATCTTCAGAAATGGAACGATCTGATTTTTTCCCAGGCAAGCCTTTGGTCAGTACATTCCCTCCTAGGAAACCAAAGTATAGTATTCAGTTTGAGTCTTGAGAATCATTCGTATTACATACCTAACTACTCTGGGAAGGATATTAACTAATTTATTTACTGCCTCTGAACCTTCAGAACCAGAAGCAAATCAGATCAATGACTAGAATTTGGAGCCTGGTGGCGGAGAGAAGCGCAGTGACATGAGGGCTGGTGTCCAGAAACTGTCACTTCTGAATTGATGCATCGTTATCAGCACTGGGAAAAATCACACGACACGGACTGACATTGACTGGAGCTGATTTTCCCCCTGAAATGCTCTCTCACATCCATTGCACCGTAATGAGTCATGCCCAATGTCAGCCTTTCACTTTCTGACAGTTTAAGTACACATCCTTGGCTAGGCTCCAGCCGGGCTGACATCTGAAATATAATGAACAATGCCATTCTAAATTGCCAATGAACGTAAAAGTAAATGTGTGAGGAGCCATATGGAAGGAGCTATTGTACTGGATGCTACAGTACATTGTTGAGCGTTACTTAGCAGTGGGGAATGTGTACAGTAAGGCAGGGATGACATAATTCTCAGCGCGATGGCAGTTTGGGCAGAAAAGGCAACTTTAGAAATAACAATCATAACATTTTCCACATGTACTTCCAGCCTGTGTCTGCACTCGTCAGTTTCTCTCCTGGAGAGCTCGACTGGGTGGGGAAAATCTTTAGGTAGGTGTATCACCAGTCAACTGATGCCTCAACGTGAGCTGGGTTAGGCAGTCAACTGAATGCCAGCAATGTAGCCCCTGCCCTCAAAAATCCTACTCCGGAGAGAAGTAGCCAGGCTGTACGCACATTGTTACAATTCCATACCAATTACTGTCTCACTAGCCCAACTCCAAACAGAGTTCTGTAGGCTTTTTCTGCTCATTTAAAAAAAAAAAAAAGAATTATTTCTAGCAAGGTATCTTTGGTTGTACTCACACCTAGTCTTTTGGTCAGGAGCTGAGCGCATCCGTGCACAGATGGCCTTGTTACACAGGTAACAAAAGGTACCTTACCTAAGGAATGGACACCACTCAAGGGAAGTGGGGCGAATAAGTCACATGTAGGAGAGGTGGGCCGAGAAATGGAAGAGCAAGAGAACTCAGTGTGACCCAAAGATTTTAGACACAGGAATTGTTCACAAGAGAAACTAGTTTTTGGAGGTAGTGTGGACGGTTGTTGTTGATGTTATGTGCCATCAAGTTGGAACTGACTCATAACTGACCCTCCAGCAGGTTTTCAGAGGCAGTAAATCACACAGGAGGGGATTACAAGTTTTTCTCCTGCAGAAAGCTAACATATTTCATCCATGTCCTTTGGGATTGGAGCACAGGTTGCTACCATTAGAGGCCACCAGAGATCCCTAGTGGGGGTGGGCTGGGGAGGGGGGTGGTAGTGGTTGGTGGTGGATGGTGGTGGGTAGTTGTGATTCATGGTGGTGTTCGAAGGCCGTGGTGGTGGGTGGTGGTGAGGATGGGAGTGGATGTTGGTAGTGGGGGGTGGGGGTGTTGGTGGTGGTGTTGGTTGGTGGT
>NW_006399764.1:24324854-24352707 GCF_000299155.1 Elephantulus edwardii | reverse complement strand
TGGTGGTGGTGGTTGTTTTTGGTAGTGATGGTAATGGTAGTTACTGTCAAGTCATCCCAGTTCATATTGACCCCAGACATGCAGAGAAAAAGTACTCCATAGGATTTTCAAGCCTGTGTCCTTTCAGAAGCAGAACTCCTGGCCGTCTCCCAAAGACCTTGTAGGTGAACCAGGCACTTAACCGTTTTGCCACCCATGGACTAGAAGGAAAGTCCTTGCAGATTGTGTAAGGTCAGGCAAGGTGCAGCGTAGCCTCTGTGCGGGGCAGCCCCACTTCTGAATGACTGCAGCTTGGAGAGCATGTGAGGAAAGAGTGAGAACCATGGCTGGCCAGGCGCCAGATCATGAACAGCATTTCGAGGACTAAAAGGCAATATATAGTCAATTTAGCAGAATTCTGAAGTCTTCCCAAAAGTTACCAAGCACACAAAAATGCTGGTTAGCCCACAAAAATGCACCTTGGCAAACGTCACACAGCCCACTGAGACTCTGCCTTTCTAAGTGGTTACATGTGTCGCCGTGGCCTCCTTCTCCTCTCAGACCTGAGCTGGATCTTTGACACAGATATTCCAGCTTTTTCTCTGACAAAGAATTAAATGAATGATCCAGTAGAACTGTATCAAAGAAGAGTGGGGAAGCACTCATTGACCAAGAAATGGGTGAAGAATGTTTAAAGATACGGCACTCACTAAAGCTAAAATGAATAAAGTAGATTTTTAGACAGACATTTGGAAAGATGATCAAGACAGTGTTAAGTGAAAAAATAGATTGTAGAACAATGTACAAAGCCCTGGAGGAGGTACATTAACAAAGCATGACTATGGCTGCCTGTAAGGAGGGCAGTAGCAGAAGGTAGAGGCACTTTCACTTTTTCTATTTCATTTCTTTTCCTGGGTACTCATCTGGTTTATCTTTTTGTTTGTTTGTTTACAATGAGCTTACATTGTTTTATCACTGTCAAGCTCTGATAAGAAACAATAAAGCAAACTATAAAAAGAACCAGGAAAGACAAAGAGATATTTCCAAAAGCCTTCTGTTTGCAACTCCTTTGATGACATAACTTCAACCAAAGAGATACAAAATTGCTGAGACAATGATTTTTTTAACTTGAGCTTATTTAATGTGTGACTAAATTAATCCAATCTCACAGTGGTTTTCATGCCAGAAAATCAGTGCTCAGGTTTCCTTTTGATTCACTGTTTCTTTTTCTTCAGCCCCAGCTAGGTTTGGTCTAGTCATTTCTCCTGAATACAATGGAAATTTCCTAACGGAAGTGCATGATTAGTGGTAGAAAGTTGGGAGTTGAAGGTAGGCTCTGATGTCCTCTGTTCAAAGGTACCATGGGAGAAGAACTCTGACATCCTGAGCGTTCAGTGTGAGTCAAGTCACTTTCCAAATGTTCTTTTAACCCAAGTACTAGCTTTTCAATACATCTACCTGAAAAATAAGGAGCACTCTCTAATTAATTCCACCACCTGTCTGCTTGTCATACAGCGGTAGCTTGCATCTTGTTAGGATGCTGGAAGCTGTACTGACGGTATTGGAAATATCAGCAGGGTCACTACAGTGAACCTTTCAGATTGAGACATATTAGAATATTTGTTGATTTAACTCCAAAAAGCAGGGAGCTCTGTTGGTACGCTTGTACTGTTTACCCAAAGCCTGTGCATCTCCAGAGGTTTTTATCCACCAGCTGCTCTTCCAGAGAAACATGGGAAACCTCAGAATCCTGTTTAAGGGTCTCTATAAATTGGAACCAATTCAATGGCAGAAAGTTTTCCCTTTTATGACAAAGTCTACACAGCACATCTACCAATCACAGAACAATGATGGAGGCAGGCAGAGCAGGCTGATGGAGCCCTGAGTGATGAGCCCTAGGTTGAAAGGCATTACACGGTAGTTGAAAAATGGACTCCGCCATACCAACGACAGAAAGATGTGCAGGACAGGAGAGCATTTTGCGGTTATACATGAAACCACCATGAACTGGCTTCAACTTAATGGCAACTGACAACAGCAGCAAATTAGTTTATCTTTATTAGGGGGACAACTAATAAATATCAGAGATGAGATTTTAAAATAGACCTATCTGGAGGTAAGCACATTAACACCCAACCCTACCAATATGAAGACTAGGTTTTGGGGTGTGTGGGGTGTGTGTGTGTGTGTGTGTGTGTGTGTGTGTGTGTGTTTTAGATTCATTTTAATGAAAGCTTAGAGAGACTTAGGGTTTCCAGTCATTTATTGTTGCACTTTTCTCTCTGCCCACCTTCTCCCTCCCCCAATTCACTCTTCTGCTTGAAAAATAAAAGAAAAACTCATTGTTATGCAATTCCTCCCCCCGAGTCCACTCCACTGTGCAGCCTTCTTTCTGGACTCCTGTCATGACAATAATACCTAATCATATATCCCTTTTAAACAGTTCTCTCCCTCATCTGTTTCAATGCAGTATACATCATTCCTCCCCTCCTTTTCTGTCTTCCCTCAACCCCAATGTCAGTCTCGTTTTACAACAGTGACCCTATGCAATATTTGTCCTTTTGTGACTGAGATATTTCACTCAGTACAATGTCCTCCAGGGTCACCCATTTTGGATAATATTATAAGTTTCTTGTTTTTCAATGCTGCATAGTATTCCATTGTGTGAATATACAAGAGCTTCTTTATCCATTTGTTTGTTGACGGGTACTTGGGTTGTTTTCAGCTCTTTGCTATTATGAACAAAGCTACAATAAACAGGGGTGTGTGTATATCTGCTTGGGTGGTGGTTAAGATTTCTTTAGGGTAAATTCCCAGTAATGCAATTGCTGGTTCAAATGATATTTCTATTTGCAACTTTTTGAGAAAGCGCCATACAGTATTCCATAGTGGTTGCACCATTTTACACTCCCACCAACAGTGAACAAGGGTTCCAGCTTCTCTGCAACCTCACTGGCGAAAACTAGTTTTAAAGAGGTTCCCAGCATAAACCATTCCAAGAGGTCTCCATGGTTTAAAGGACTTGGGATAGAGAAGCCCATGTAGATAAAATAAACAAGCTGCCAAAGACGTATACCTGCTATACACACTCCCATCCCACACCACTCTACTCCTTCACAATATAAGAGGCTATCTTAGGTGCATTAGAATGCACTATGGATGCGTAGATATTAACACTATAGTCAGGGAATTTCAGGACAAGCCTGTCTAGCTTCCAGAAGCCTCACAGGCTGTGTCCTTAGGGACCTACATTAGCTGACCCTAAGTCTTTGTTTCTCTGAGTCTCTTGTTTCATTGGTCCCCTCTTAATAGTTGCAAGGCAATTTGGGTTTGAAATGGTTCAGTTCACTGCTGAGATTAAAGAATAATTTTGTTTACTTTTAATTCAAATGAACCCCAAACGAGCAGAGTTCGTTATCTCAGGCCCTCGGCCTTGATCCAGGAAAGAAAAAGAGATTGTTTCCAGAATCTGGAAACCAGAAAGCCACAGGGCTAGTGTGCCTCCCCACTTCTATTTCTCTTCCTTGTATGCCTCCCAGCTGCCATGGCATCAATTCCACAGCCATCAGCAATTGAGACAGGGTAAAAAAAATGTTGCTAGTGGTTAAAACTTGCCAATTAAAGTGGGGTAATTTCTTGGAAGCAAAGAGGCTGCAAGCACATTAGTCTCTGGGAACACGGCTGTTGTGCAGAAAAAGTTTTCAGTGGTGGTGACACTGGGGACAATATGGAGTCAGGTCTGTAATTGAGATTAATGAAATTCCTGATTTCATTGGCTTTTGTAAGCATTAACCTCAAATATTTCTCTTTTTCTCTCTTTCACTGAGTTTTTTAAAAGTTTTTTTTATTATTATTAATTTTAATGAACATTTACAGAGATTTTGGATTTCCATTCATTCATTGCTGTACTTTTCTCCCTGCCCACCCCTCTCCCCACCCCCACCCCCAGTTCGTTCTTCTCTTTGAAAAGTAAAAGAAAAATTCTTTCATTGTTATACAATCCCTCCCCACAAGTTCACTCCACTATGCAGCCTTCATTCTGGACTCCTGTCATGACAAATTGGAGAGAGGGTGGTACTTCAAAAGAAACTGTGGGTCTCAAGTCACTATATAAGGCAAAAACCACAGTAAAAGTTGACCTTGACAATCCATTTGAGGCTGCTTCGTTGAGACCATCTCTAAATTATTGCCATGAGGTTCACTTTCCCTGACACTCCTAGGCCCGGACCGACATTATCTCAAACAGTGGAGCAACTTGGAGTGTCTTGTAGGCATCTGGTCAATAGTCGACTTTCATGTGGTCTCCATCACGTAGGCAGGTGGTGGCAGGTTGAATCTAAGTCATACATTCAGAACCTGAGAACTGTGTCTCCATGGGTTTAATGGAATCAGTTCAGTGGCAACTGACAGCAACCGCATGGGTGGCACAAATAATAATCTGTTGAATGGTCAGTGGTTCAAATCTAACTAGGGGCATCCATGAACCATACCTGGTAATCAACTTTAGTAAGTTTTGATGCCCTTCAAAATCTCACCAAGAGTTGCTATGTGAAGAACTGACTTTACAGCAACAACAACAGTAACTTATCATTTCTTGAAGTTGGATATGAGAAGAAATCTAAACTGAATTCTGCCAGATTCAAACAATAAGATGAGTGTTAGAGAAAGGAATCTCCTGAGACAACCATTCTTAAATAAAAAGGGAAAATCACAGTGACAGGTTGATTTCTCCTCGCTTGCCTGACAATATTTATTACCTTCCCACGTGGAGGCAGGTAGAGAAGTGCCTGGCCTCAGCCTGGTATTTAGTCTATGAGCCAGATGAGTATTTTTCTATTTGAAGTTATCCTGACCCTCACATCAACCCAAAGCTACTGAAAAAGAAACAAATGGTTCAAGAGACCGGTGATATGTTTTATAGAAAATATTGTATAAGATACTGGCAGCACCCAGACTTGAATTGTGGAACTATTTCCACAACTCAGTGTAATTTATTTTGAATAGTCGGTGAGCTCCCCTCTTGATTTTTCAGGATGCATTTCTGCCCTTTAGAAATTAGATCCCATTCATCTCTGTACCGTGCTTTCATAATTCAATACTAGAATTCTTCTTAAAAAAATTTTAATGTGTGTTTGTATAATATTGAAGTTCTGTTTTGAATGGTTTTAACTATTTTCCCTAGGCAGACTAAGACAGGGTAGGGATTTTTTACCGGAGGAAAAAGATTATCATTTCAAACCAGTGGCTTTATGTAAGTACAAAAGAAATCATAATCATGAAGACAGAAATTCAACAACACCTAGTAGGCAATGCATCTTTAAAGAAAAAAACAAAACAAAACAAAACTAAAGAAGTACCACTTGAGTGTTCCTTGGTCTGTAATTTGGTGCAGAATTTCTTTACTGATCAATATTGTTTAGCTAATAACTCACAGAGTCGTACTTTCTGAGAGAAGGAAAACATGCTTGGAAATAGGCACCTGATACTTGAACAGTTACTGAAAAGGGTCAGGGAGGGCCAGGCCCACAGCCTCCAGATGGGTCGAGTCGATGTGGAAAAGTCTCTGACAACTTGAGAGAGTGGAAGTAGCCACCAACATGGCAGTTAAATATGACAGGACTTATTATTATAGGTGTCTTAGTTGCTGAATGCTGCTATAACATAAATACCACAAGTAGAAGAATCTATGGAACATAAATTTATTTTCCCAAAGTCTTGGAGGATAAAAGTCCAAATAAAAGACTCTGTGTATCCCCTGCTTCCTCATCAGTAGCTGCACCTTCCTTCATAAACATCCTGTGATGTCTATCGTCCCTGTGTGCTGCTTGTATGCTTGTGTTTAATGTACTGTTTTAATAATTCAGGAGCAGTTACCCTTATAACATAGCCCTAGTGACATAGCCCTAGTGTTGCTCTGCTAACCAAAAGTTTATGGGTCTCCAGCAGCAGTCCAAGTTTACCAGTAGCTCCACAAGAGGAAGAGAAGGAGTCTCCTCCTGTCAAGATTTACAACCTCTGAAACCAGAGAGAGGGCTGCGGTAAGCCACTGTGGCTAGTAACTAAATGCTTTAGCTGCAACACAACCAGACTTTCACTTCACCTCCTCTACCTCTGCCTCCTAACAATACCAAAACTAAAACCTACTATTGTATAGTCAGTTAGAACTCATGGCAACATTCCAGTAGTTGGTTCTTTTGGGGTTGTTTTTTTTTTAAGCTCTAAATCTTAACAGGAGCAGATTGTCCCATCTTTTTTCCCATGGCATTTTGGTGGCTCTAATCTGTTGATGCTTGTTGTTGTTGTTATTGTTGTTGTTATGATGTGCCATCAAATCAATGATGACATGAGAGAGTTGGACAATGACTAAGGATGATAGAAGAAGAATTGATGCCTTTGGGTTGTGGTGATGGAAAAAAAATAGTGAACATACCATGGACCACCAAGAGAACTAATAGGTCTATACGAGAGAGGGTGAAACCAAGCTGCTCCTTGGAGGCAAGGAATTTGAGGCTCTGTCACCCATACTTTGAGCAGGTAGCCAGGAGGGACCATAGCAACCCTATGCACAAGAGCTCGAACCTGGCTCTATCCTGAGCCAATCCCATGGTCTCTGACACACCTACTCCCTTTTATTATACCCAATTATTGTGTCAATCCATCTCATCTGGGATCGTCCTCTCCTAAGCTGTCATTCAGCCCTTCAAAGCATGAATCCTTCTCCAAAGACTGGTCCCTCCTGGCTACATGCCCAAAGTATGTTAGACAGGGTCTCCAAATCCTTACCTCCAAGGAACATCCCGATTTCACCCTCTCTAGTCCAGACCTATTAGTTCTCTCGGTGGCCCATGGTATGTTCAATACTCTTTTCCAGCACCACAACTTAAAGGCATCAATTCTTCTTCTGTCATCCTTAGTCATTGTCCAAATCTCTGATGTATAGCAAGTAATTGCAAAGACCATGGCCTGGGTCAGACGCACCTTGGTCTCTAGACTTATATCCTTGCTCTTCCACATTCTGGAGAGATCTCTGACCTCTTTTCTTTAGGATAAAAAGATTATCCTAATGCGGTTCATCTTTTGATTTCATGATTTCTGGTACCAAGAGTGTTGATTGTGGAACCAAGTAAACTGAAATTGTTAACAATCTCAATTTTTTCTCTATCTCTCATGGTGCTGTCAAGTGGCCCAAAAGTGAGAATCTTCATGTTCTTGATATACAGTTTCAATCTATATTGTAAATTTCAGTCCTTGATCTTCTGCAGTAAATGCTTCTGGCCCTCCATCCAGTTCCCAAATTATCTATTCCACGTATGAAAACATATAGAGATAGGGCAAATTCTCAATGCACTTGTTTCCTGATTTTGAACCATACAGTGTTTTCTTGCTCTGAGGACTGCTTCTTAGTCTGAGTATAGGTTTCGCATGAGCACAATCAGGTGTTCTGGAATTCTCTTCTCAAGGTTAGCCACAATTTGTTGTGATCTATGCAGTTAAATGCCTTTGCACAGTCAATCTGGTACTCTCTGCTTTCAGCTAAAATCCACTGGATATTGGCCCTGATGTTCCTAGTGCCCTGGCCTCTTCTAAACCTAGCTTGTATTTCTGGTAGTTCTCTGTGGATGTGCTGTTCCAGTCACTTTTGGATACTCTTCAGCAGGATTTTGATTGTGTGTGATATTGGTGATGTTGTTAAGTGCTGTAGAGTCGTAGACAAACCATAGTGAGCCTATGAACAAAAGTCTTGAAAGCAAACCTTTCAACATTTCTTCAAGTTTATAGAGTTTACAGAGACAAGCTTTTTTGGAAGTGGATATCACTCTTGATTCCAAGTCTGTTTTATTCAGGAGATCTACAAAAACCAGGCCCAAGGGTCATAGGCCTGAGGGCCTGAGGGCCCAAAAGCCTTTTTAAAGGTGAGACCAAATCTGATCGGCTCACACCCTATTGCAATCAAGAGCCATATCATGCTACAATTCCCACACTCTGGTGGGTCACCTTCTTTCGAATGGGAATAGATATGGATCTCTTTCAGTCAGCTGGCCAGGTGGTTGTTCAGATTTCTTGGCACAGCCTGGAAGTACTTCCAGGGCTGCATCTGTTTGTTGAAGTATGTCAATTGAGGTTCCATCAGCCTTGTGTGTTTTTTTAATTCCTTTAGAGCAACTTGAGCTTCCTCTTTCATCACCATTACCTCTTTAATATAAATTGCTTCATGAAATACGTCTGTGTTGGCCAGTTCTTTTTTTTTAATTTTTTTTAAATTTTATTATTTTTGTGTGAGTGTACCGTCAAATCAGATCTGACTGGTACAGGAGGAGATTGTCCCTCCTTCCCCGGCAGAGCATCTAGTGGACTCGAACCGTGCGCCTCTGGGATTGTGGTTGCAGTTCCTTGCCATTAGGCCACCAGAGCTCCCCCGTGTTGGGCAGTTCTTTTTGGTGTGCATCCGAGCTCCTTCGTGATAACAAATCAGTATTTGCTTTGGGGTTTTGAATTTACCTTGTGTGTGCTCATTAGTGCTCCAACTCTTCCAATTTCCACTGTTTATAACGTAGATCTCTTTTTTGGCATTAAAACTCGCTTAAGATGAACTGGTATTTCAATGTTCTTAACTGCTATAACTTTTCTATTAATTAAACTCTCATTGTTAGATCAAAGCATTCAGCTATTAACAGAAGAACAATGGTTCAACTCCACCAGAAAGTCGATTTAGTAGATTGCTCCATCAGGGAGTAGATTCAGACTCGCTGCTTTCTTAAAGACTTCAACCTTGCAAACCTGTGGCAGAGGGTGACTATGAGTTAGACTTGGATCAATGATAGTGCATTGTTTTTAGGTTTTTGCTTTGTTTTCTTTCTTACTATCCTTGTATATCATAACCCTTTCCATTCATTTACCTTGTAAATGTTGTAGTGTGATGCATGCTCTGCTGCTAAACCAAAAAGTCAGTTGTTCCAATCACTGCTCAGAGAAAAGATGGACAAGTCTCCTCCTGTGAAGAGTTACAGCCTCCGGAACCGGCTGAGTCCGAACCAACCGCACAGAAATGCCTCTGGGCTGGAGCTCTCAGCAATGAAGAGAAGCCACGATTTCTTTGTATGTTGTTGTTATTAGGTGACTTCAAGTCAAGTACGACTCATAGTGACCCTATGAACAACAGATCTGAACCTTGTCCTATCCTGTGCCAACCTTGTAAGTCTGTCTGTTGTTTGGCTGAAAGTTGAGCGATAATGGTGAGTTACACTCCAGACTCAAAACGTGACTCGGGGCCATGATCTCAGGGTCTCATCAGCCTCCACCAGGAGAACGTGATTTTCAGAGTTCTGCATTTTTCTACCCGGATCCTCTGTGTGGCCCCTTCCCTTTGGAACAACAGTGGTAGCTGGGCACAGTGTGGTTTTCTCATCTTAAGGTTTTGGAAGTTGAGGTTTGCACTGTTAGTGCTAATAAGTAATTGTTTCTATGCTTCATCATTTTTTTTATCAGTCTTCTTTGTTTCAGAGAAAGAGAGACCCATGGTTGCCCTTCATGTGACTAATCCCAAGATTTGAAGACCTCGGTACATCCTCACCAGCGTAGGGTATAGAACTGCCTTTGGATTATGTCAAGGAGGCTGTAACCTTTATGGAGTGAGACTGCCACGTCTTACTCTTGAACAGTGATGGTTGGGTTCAAACTGCCAACCTTTAAGTTAGTAGATCAATGTTTAAACACTGTACCCCAACAGTTCATTCTAAGCTATTTAGGAACAAGCACACAGAAAAGTGTATGTTTTCTTCTTCTCTGGTTGTTAATTGTGGTGGAAGTGGAGAGTTAACATGAGAGGAGGAAGTCAAAACGTCTTTTCTTTGGATCCCTTCTGTAATGATGAGTCAAGGTTCTAGGCTGGTTTTACCCTAGTCTCTAAGCCACTATGAAACGAACACCCCAACAGTTGTTTATTCTTCCATAAAGACTCTGAAACTGGAGGGGCCCTATAGTTCTTCCTAAGCCTTGCTTTATTTATGGTTTTTCACGACTGAACAATAGGTGATTGAAGGTGAAGAGAGCTTCTATTTTGGGAAGCTATGATGCTGTTTCTAGGGAGCTCTGGTGGCCTAGTGGAAAGAAGCTGTGCTGCAATTTTGAAGCCATGCAGTTCGAATCCCCCAGCTGCTCTGCAGTGGAAGGATGGGTAATCTCATCCCACACAATTAACAGCCTTTAAAAACCCACAGAAGGTTCAGCTATGGGTCGGTTCCGACTCAATGGTACTCAACACCAACAACGTGATGCTGTTTCTAGTCCTGGGACCTTCAAAATCTTTCTTGGTCTTCAAGAAACCCTGCTCCTTTCCCCTGAGAGGCTGGGTGAGGCATTCTGGGCCCCTTATTACACTCTGCATGGACAGTAACTAGGGCTCACATGACTTTTTAAGAAATGATCCAGTACTGAGACATGTCTCTCTCATATCAGAATGTAAGCTCTTAGGTGAGCTCAGAGGGGCAGGTTTTATTTCTTATTCATCCTTGTATCCCTTTCCTCACAGTGAACCCAGCACAAAATGCTTGGTGTCATCGAACAAGGTCCTCTCCCTGAATATATGCACGGTGTCCTTTCCAACCTATCCCCCCATCGATTCTACCCCGTATCTCTCACGTGTGAGTGGGTTTTGACTCACAGCAACCCTGTGGGACAGAGTTGAGCTGCCCGCCTAGTGTCCAAGGTGTAACTTTGTGGAAGCAGACTGCGCTACATTTGTCCTACAGAAGGCTGGTGGGTGTGGATGGTCGACTTTTGTGTTAGCAGTCAAGTGCTTAACTTCTGTGCCACCAGGATTCTTTTCCTATCCCATTGTTATGTGCCATGAAGTTAGAGCTGACTCCTGGCTGACCCTCCAGTGGGTTTTCTGAGGTTGTAAATCACAAAGGAGGAGATTGCCTATCTTGCTCTCACAGATAGATTCACACCATGTGCCTCTGGGCTGGCAGTGAAACTCCTTACCCACTAGGCCACCAGAGTTCCCTTTTTATTCCATAAGTTTCAGTGACACATCCAAGTGATCTGCCCTAGGAACTATATCTAGTTCTTCAGTAAGGACCCAGAGACATGAAAAGAAAAATTTCTGCTTTAATTCAAGATGCATCATTAAATCCATCAGGCTATTAATATGCAGCTAGCATGATGAGCAGGCTTCAGTATTAAATATCATTATGATTTGTATTCATTCTAAGGTCATCTGTATGAATCTCTCAATAAATCATGTCAAGTTTAATATATCTTAAAAGAGCATGATTAATAGTAAGATGACACCATCAACTAATAAAGACCCTGAGTTTGGGTTTGAGAGGATCTAAAACTAAAAAAATCAGATGAGAATAAAATTATTTGAAAGATATTTTTAACCAGATGGAAAAGGAAGTCAACTAAAATTACACAACCTATTATCATATTTCAAAGTCAAATACTGAATTTCATTTGAAAGAAAGGAACTAAAAATGCAACTGTCTCCTTAAAGAGTAGAAAGTATCAGATTATTAAATCCTTTCATATAAATTATTCTCCACTCACAATTTATTAGATCATAGAATATAGAGCTACTAGGAGCTGGATGGACAGCACAGGAGAGGGAGACCCCGGATGAGATGGATTGATACAGTAATTGGGGAAGGAGGGGTTTGTGTGTCAGAATTAGTAAGACTGGCTCAGGACAGGGAAGGGTTCAGAGGTGCTGTATCTAGGGTCGTCATACATTGCAGGCGACTCAACCAATAAATCCTATGACAGGTTTGGAAGCAGGAGTGGCATCCACTTCCTAAATAACATGCCTCCAGAAACTCTGTGAACTTTGATAAATGTTGGTAGTTGTAGAGGGGCTTCAGGGCTTTTCTTCATAGAGTCACTATGAGTGATGCTCAACTCAAAGACAACAACAACAGGAGCTGTTATGCACCTAACCCAAGCCATAGTATTTTCAATAATCTCATATGCATGGAAATGCTAGACAACGGATGAAGAATATTAAAGAAGAATTGATGCCTTTGGATTGTAGAGTTGACAATAAATATTGACTAAATCATGAGTTGCTAGAAGAACAAACAAATCTGTCTTGGAAAAAAATACAACCAAAGTGCTCTTCAGAATTGAGGAAGGTGAAACTTTATCTCATGTAATTTGGACATAAAACCAGGAATGACTGAAGATTACCTGGAGAAGGACGTCATGCTTGAAAAAGTAAAGGACCAGTGGCAAAGAGGCTGACACCGTGGATACAACAACAGACACCAGAGTGGCACTGATTGTGAGGTTAACAAAGGGCCAGGTAGGGCTGCCTTCTGTTGAACATACAGTAATCATGAGTTGGAACTGTAATCGTGAGTTGGAACTGATTTGAGAGAACCTCACAACAGAAATATTAACACCCATGGTAACAGCCATCATGAAAATCAAGAGACGTGTTGAACTGGGGAAAATCTGCTGTCAAGGACTTCTTTAAAGTGCCAAAGAGCAAGGATGTCAGCTTAAAGACTAAGGTATGCCTGAATCAAGGTATGATATTTTTAATTGCTTTACATGCTGGCCAAAGTTACACAACTAATAAGGAAGAAAGAAGAAGAACCAATGTCTTTGAACGATGGCTTTGGAGAATAGTATTGAATATCCCTTGAGCTGCCAAAAGAACAAACAAATCAGTCTTGGAGGAAGTGCCACCAGGGTGCTCCTTGGAGATAAGGAGAGTGAAATTTTTTCCTCACTTTTTATGGGAATATTTTCAGGAAGAACCAGTCTGGGGGTGGGGAAGATAATATTCTGGGAAAAGCAGAGTATCCACAAAGGAGAGAAAGACACTAACTAAGATAGATTGACACAGTGAATGCAATAATAGGCTTGCCTGAGCAGAGGAGAGATCCTGAATATGGCACAGGTTAGGACAAGGTTTTGACTCATTGTTCATAGAGTCACCATAAGTTATAATTGATGACACCAAACAACACTGCCAAAAACTGGAGCCATTGTGGTGCTTTGAGGAAAGTGAGGACAAAGGAGTTAAGAATGAGGAGTCAGGCCTTATGGAAAAAAAAAATTCTTGTGATCTTTTTCCCCAAAGCACATACAATAAAGACACTGTTGCTGTCCTGAAGGGCAAAGGCTGAGGCAGTCATGACACAGCAGTTCAATGCTTCTCAACATGAAAATATTCCTTAGTTTCTTTCATGCCTTCTTGTCTGAGAGTTGGAAGGTTGAACCCATCTAAAGAATTTTTAATCCAAACCCAAGTCTTTGCTTTGTTCCTGTAGCTATTCTTATTTCATATATGTGAGATTAGTTCAGCTTGATCATTGGGCTAATTTGACCTGGTGAAATGAAGTAATGAAGATATTATAGTAGCTGAAATTGTTAACTTTCCCTAGAAACATATTGTGACCTTGAACAGTGTGCTTCACTGTCTTCTAACTCAATGAGATGATTAAAGGTGGAAACTCTCAGGAATGTCAGAGGGCTGCCTGCTTTGTGCATTCAGCCTTGATGGTTGTGTTACTGATGGTGCTATATCAGGAAAAAAGAAATGCATTTCTAATTACATTCATATTTTGGTTATCTTTTCAAACTTGCTTGATATTATGCTATTATACAGTAATGCATATTTAAGTTTTCCATACATAATTTACATCTTTTTGGGTTTATTGTCAAATGTTTTCCTTCAGCATTATAGATTGAATTCTGTCTCCCCAAAACATGTGCTGAAATCCTAACCTCTGCTACACCCCTGAGTGTCATCCTATCTGGAAACAAGGTTTCCACTGATAATGAGACCAGGCCCAGTAATTCAAATGCTCAAATGTACTTACTAGCCGCTCTACCAAAGGAACATGGAGCAGTGTGTTTCTCTAGAGACTTACAGTCTTAGAACTCTGAAGGGTGAGTTCTATTCTGTCCGCTGGGACTATGAGCAGAATTGACTCAATGTCAGTGGATTGATTATTTCTGGTGTTACAAGTGGTTAAGCACTCAGTGTCTTATGCATAGGTCAGAGGTTCAAGCCTTCCAGTTTCAGTACCAAAGATAGATTTATTAAATTGCTTCTGTCACAATTTGCAGCCGTGGAAGCTCTGGGTTTCCTCTAGGGTCTCCATGAGCCAGAATCCACTCAATGGCAGTGGGTTTGGTGTAGATTGTCAGGAGCAGCTTAAACAAGGGAAAAACCAGTCTCCTTGGGGTTTCCATTTGATTAAGTTTCCATGACTGTCTGAGATGGCTAAGCCTCATTAACAGTTACTACATCTCCTTTCTGAAGCAACTGCCCTGGACTTTTACCTGGAGCTTATCAAGCTTCAGTAATGAACAATGAAAAAGTCTCGAGGCATTAGCACTGGAGCCTTGATTACAGACGGGATTATATCATTAGAAATTATTAGAGCCAGAATGATGGCCAGTGTAACGAAGAATGAACTGGCTGATAAGTCTGATTAGAAAGCAATTATCTACATTTCTTAAAAGAGAGAGACCCTAAAGTTTTCAAATTAACTTACTTAAAAAGAAATCTTGGTCATTGTTTTTGTTTTGTTTTGATTTAAGATTAAGCAGAGTGTTGTTTGTCTTTTTTTTTTTAATATCATGAAGTTGTGAATCTAGCTCAATTCAGCCAACGTTTGTACATTTCTTTAGAAATATTTTTTTCTTATAAACTAACGCATGCTGTCGTTTCTTCAGCCTAATAGGGAGCAGGTGATATGAAAGGTTAGTGTACTTGACTGTTAACTGAACTCTGGTGGTGGAATGAGTTGTACTGCTAAACCAAAGGTGATACCTCTCCTGGAGACCAAACTCACCAGTGGCTCCAAGAGAGAAAGATGGCTAAGGGCCTTACATGGGATTTATAGCCTCTGAAAACTCACTGGAAGATCAGTTATGAGTTGGTTCTGATCAACACGATTACAGTAAGGATGAGTCAAAGGAAAGGTTGGTGCATGTACACCAGAGATTCTTGGAATAAAGCCTTGGATGTTTACATTATAGGGTCACCAGGACCCTATGAGTTGAAATCACTTTTAAAATAATTCATGGATAAATTGTGTATACTGCACTGAAACAGATGAGGGATTGAATAATTTAGAAGCGATGTATGATAGGGTATTATGGTTATCACAAGAGTCCACAATTAAGGTTGCATAGTGGAATTACTTGGGGCGGTGGGAGGGGTGCGGGGGGATTGTGTACCAGGGAGGGAGTCTTTCTTTTACTTTTGAAAGAGAGGAGCAAACTGGGGGGCAGGGGAAAGGGCTGGGCAGGGAGAGAAGTGCAGCAATGAATGAATGGAATCCAAATTCTCTGTAAGTGTTCATTAAAATTATTAAAAAAATAAAATAAAATATAAAAATAATGATTCATGGTCATGAAAAACCTCCTACTTAATCATGAAAGAAAGAAGCTTTGATGGTGTCAAGCGTTACATATCAGGTTGCTAGCCAATAGGTTGACAGTTCTAATATACCGAGTGCTCTGCAAAAAAGGTTGAGGAGCCTCTTCCTTCCAAAAAACAATGAAGAGTGTTCATGAGCTGGAGCAAAGTCACAAAAGGGGATCTTCTAATGAAAGACTTAATGCTTTCTCCTTATAGGCAAGATACTCTAGTTCTCTCCACAGTAGGAGGTCTGGTGCCCTAGTGGCAAGAAGCTGCATTGCAATCTCGAAGGCACTTGGTTCAAAGGTCACCAGCTACTTGGCAGAAGGAAAGATGGGCCATCTAACTGCCTCTGAAAGCCTGCTGCGTGTCAGTTCCGACTCTATAGTGTACAACCACCACAGTCAGGTCGTAAGCATGATCAAAAAATAAAAGACATCCAGACTGGAAACAAAGAAGCAAAGACAATTACTTTCCAAGTGCTGACAAGAGAATTGCACTGAAAAGAAAAAATAAACCTCAACAAATGATACTTTAAAGCAAAATGAGTATGAATTGATGAATGGAGAACCAATTTTTCAATAAAATTTCACCTAAATCACAATAAAAAGTAGTTGTTGTTTAAAGAAGGTGAAGAAGTACGTGGGTACTCCACTCATTCCTTCATGGACTCCTTCCTTATATACCATACCAGTAATTAACTCAAAATGAATCATGGGTCTAAATGTAAAAACTAAATCTATAAAACTCATAGAAAAGAACATAAGAGTAAATCTTCATTATTGTGACCTGGGTAAATCTTTAGACACTAAATCACAAGGCAAAAGAAACACTGAATATCATTAAAATGAAAAATACTTATATATCAAAGGACAACATCAAAGAAATGAAAAGATAACGAAACAAGTGAGGGAACATGATTGCAAATCTTATATTTGATATTTGATATATCCAGATTATGTAAGGAGCCCTTAAAACCCAATAATGGAATGGTAAACAACTCAATTGAAAATGGGCAAAGAACTTGGAAGCTGTTTCTCCAAAGAACATGTATAAATGGTCAATAAGCACAGGAGAAGATTGTCGTCATTAGTCATTAGGGAAATGCAAAGCTAAATCACAATGGAGTACTTTACACACTAGAAAAGAAATCATTGAAACAAAATTAAACAAAGATGGAAAAGACCAGACTTGGCAAGAGTGGGAGAAAATTGGAACCCTCTTACATCGCTGATGGGAACACAAAACGGTGCAGCTGCTTTGGAAAACAGGCTGATGATTCCTCAAAACGTTCAAAATAGAGTTCCCACATGACTGGGCAATTCTACCCTAGAAGTGAAAACTTATGTTCACACACAAAAATTTACACATGAATGTTCATACAGACTTTTCAAAGTGGCCACAAAAGTAGAAACAACCCAGATGTACATCAGCTAATATGCATTATGTCCATTAAAGTTAATACTACTTGAAAAAGAAAAAGGGTGGAATATTGATACATGTGACAGCAATAGTGTGGAAAAACCTTGAAAATAGTATACTAATTGAAAGAAACCAGTTACAAGTGGACAAATATTTTATAGTTTTATTTATATCAATTATACAGAACAGACAACTCAAGAGAGACCAAGAGTCTCTGCACGTGAGCAACTGAGTGAAAATAGGGGTGATTAAAAATGGGTATCAACTGGGATGTTGTGTGCCACAAGTTGTGCTGCGAACCCAAAGGTGGGTAGTTCAAACCTACTAGCTGTCTCTCTAAAAAAAAGATGGGCAATTTCCTCTCATAAAGATGTACCGCTTCAAAGTCTCATGGAAGATCACTCTAAGTCAAAATTAACACAAAGGCATTTATTTTTAATAGTAAGTATGGAATTTCACCTATGGGTCATGAAGATATTCTGAAATCCACTGTGATCGTGGTTTATTTAACTCATTTCTTATGATGCTGCCTTTCTTTTCCACGTATTTGGTGAGAATTTGTATACTTCTCTGAATCAATTACTCATTTTCTTGCCCATAGTTTTATTTTGTTCCTAATTTTGTCATGTTGATTTATAAGAACTCTTGGAAAATTAACGATAAAGTGTCATATATGTTCTACCTATTTTTCAAATCTTTCTATTTACCTTTCAACTTTGTTTATCGTGTATTTGATATGAAGAAAGTCTGTCTTTGATAAAGTAGAATCTATGAGTCTATGCTTTCATAAATTCTTTCCTTGGCCTCATTTTAGTAAGATCTTTCCTAAGCTTAAAGCACATAAATGGCTTTTATATATAAAAAGACTCACCCATCAAACCCCCCTCCCTTTTTAATGTATTCTTCTCAAAGTCCGATCCAGGGAGCTATGCTATACTGCTTAGCCATATACTGTAGCTTCAAGAGCCCTGGGTCCTTAACACACTGAAGACATTTCCCAGGAATGTGTTTTGTAGTCAGATAAGTTAGGATACTCAGGGAAAAACAAAGATAAGAGGATGTCTTTTCTACAACTCAAATGCTCTTTCAGAGTGCGGATAGTAAGATTTCTACTCACATGCAAATGTTTGGAGACAGCATGAGGAAAGAACAGTTCATTAGGAAAGGACATCATAGTGGGTAGAGAGTGAGTGAAAGGAATCAATGAGATGGAAGCAGTCACATAATCTCAACAGTGGGCTCTACCATAAATATGGGGCGTAAACCACATCACGTTTCCTTGTACATTGGTTATGACTTGGAGCCAACTCACTGGCAGCTAACAAAACCCCCAGCCCAGTGGAAAGACTAGCACAGGACACTCTTGGAAAAGATGTACAAAGATTAACTCCAAGAATTCTTTTTGGCAAACTTTATCTTGGGCATTTTCCACGGTCTCCTTTGACTTTACATTTCTAATATTTTATAGTCATGTTACAAAACATGTTAGTGGACATACACATGGCACATAAGTCACAATCATATAATTCAGATTCTAGTAGAAGCGGCCTGCCCCATTATTTGAGAGAGTCCAGTGTCCTCACATTCTCATTAGTGCATGAGATGCTCACCTCTCATCGTTTGCTTATCCTGAAAGACTTCAGCTCTGGGGATCTTTCTCTTCAACAAGGATGGTGAGAATTGGAATTCATGCCCTTTTCTTAATTGAAGATACTAAACAGAGCATGAACACAAGGGATTTGTGTGGTCTGGAAATCATACAAACTGCCTAAAATGCAGAGCTGATGATCGTTTCTTATCCTAAATGTTCCCCAGTCTTTTCCACAGCTACGCCTTCGACTCTGCTTGTTTTCCTCAACTAACCCTGCTACACGTCCCCCCCGCCCCCCGCTTCTCTCCTCTCCTGTTGTTTTATTATTATTGCTTTTTCAATGCATGAAAGTTCAGCTCCCACTGATGCATGCCTTCGGAGTCTCCTCTTTCACTCCTAGGTAGTTTATCAAAATGTTTTCCTAAGTAAGGACAATTTATTCTCTTAGAGGAATTCTGGTACCACCTGTTAAATGGATAAAAATTTTACTGCCTTACATTTGGCTGAAACACATGGACACTTAAGACTTGGAAAAACGTTGAAGTTAGGCAAGGCTTTACCTGTTTTTCTTCTTAGTTGAAGAAGAGACCTGTCTATCTTGTATGTTGACTAAGAGAGACAGCTCAAGTCAGAACCAATATGAGCAGTTTTGTTTTTGGTTTTGGTTTGAGAATTTTAATTCTATTATTACTATTATTTTTTATGTAGGTTATTGTATCTGAGAAACATTGCCTTTTACAGAGAAGCTGTAATTTACGGAATATCTTAAAAACTATTGATGCAAGTCCTGGTTTAACAATCCCAGTATTATTAGTGTCACCTTGAACTTAATGCATCTTTCAAAGAAGGCTGTAGAGGGAGACATTAGTGGTCCTTACTTTGACATGAAAAACTGATATGTTATTCATTAAAAGTCAAGTTTTCCTTCCCAGTGAATAAACTTGGCAACTTCCAAATATTCTTGAGGCAGAAAGTTCAATTAAGTTACCTTAAAAAAAGAACATGTCAAGACACATTGAGCTAGGTCTTTTTTTACTAACATTTCTTTCTTTTGTTGTTTTAGACAATACATAGAAAAGCACACATCAATTCAATAGTGACCCTAATCACATTCTTCAAGTCATATAACTGTTCTTTCCCCCTTCCTCCCTTTTTCTTGTTGTGTTCCATCAAATCGCAGCCAGCTGGCACAGGAGGAGATTGCCCCTCCTACTTCAGCAGATCATCTGATGAATTCGAACCTCGTGCCTTCAGGATTGCAGCATAGCTTCTTGCCACTAGGCCACCAGAGCTCCCTTATTCTTATTCTGCTTTTAGGAGTCATTCCTCCTTCATTAATATAAAGTCACTACACTTTTAGTGTCCTAACTAACCTTCTGAATTGCTGCTGTTAGTTTGATTCCACAGAGAGAAGTGTTACTGGTTACACAGAGAGTTCTTTAAAGAACATAAGGCTAAAATAAGGAGTTTTGGTGACCTAGTCTATAGAAAATTAGGCTGAGAAGTGGCCAGTTCAATTCCACCAGCGGCTCTGTGGGGGAAAGACGGGCCATCATCTCCCCCCTTCCTATAGTTCTCATTTTCATTAATTCTCCTCTACTTCCTGCCTTCAGAACTTTATCCTTGAGTTAATGCTGCCCTTTTTACCTTACATAGCTGATAATTCTAAGAAGTTAACTCTCCTCTGTTGTTATTTGTCACCTTACAGGTGTGGGGTGGGGGGGGGGGAGAAAGAAGTGATTTCCTTTGAATAGCCTTTGCACATTTTCTCCATATTCTTCATTTTGTGCTATTACCCATGTTTCTCTTCATTTCATGCACTTTATTCATCCTCAGGCAGTAGATGGTTGTTGGTGGAGACAGGTACTTTCTCATTACAGAAGTGCTTCAATACCCAATTTCTGCCTTTTTATGACATCTTTTCACGGTGATTCAGTGGTAGAATCCTTGTTTTTCCATATCTGAGAGAACAATTGATTCCTGGGCCTCATGCTTGGCCATCACTCACCTGCCAGTGAAGGCGTGTGTGTTGCTGAACAGACTCCTGTGACTTTCCATATTAAGACAAACTAGGAAGAAAGGCCTGGCAATCTATTTGCCAAAATCAACCAATGAAAACCCTACAAATCACAATATCCCTGTTGGTAACGGATCATGGAATTAGTCTGTTTCTCTTTCTATAAAACAGATGTTGTTATTGTGTATGGTGTGAAACGTGGGTCTTGTTTGAGTTTTCTACAGATGGTTTTCAAATTTTGCCAACACCATTTGTTAAAAAGGCTGTCATTTCCCCACTTAGCTGATTTCATCCCCTTGTCAAAAATCATTTGACCGTAGATGTTGTTGTTGTTGTTATGTGCCGTTGAGTCACTTGTGACTCATAGCGACCCTATATACAACAGCCCTAAACTCCGCTCTGTCCTGTGCCAATCGCACTGTCTCCGACACTCCCATCCCAATTATCCCAGTCACTGACTCAATCCACCTCATAGAGGGCCTTCCTCTCTATTCCATTGATCTATGTGCCTAACATTGTACCAGTACTATGCTGTCTTGACCACCATGGCAGGGTAGTAGGATTTGAAATCAGAGTGAGATGCCTCCTATGTTATTTCTCTTTTTAAAAAGTCTTTTGCCTATTCAGGACCTCTTTCCATTCCAAATGAAATTAGAGATTGCCTTTTCCATCTCATTGAAGAATGGAATTTGTATTTGTATTGGGATTGCATTGAACATGTAGATTATCTTTGGTAAGATTGTCATTTTCACAATATCGAGTCTTCCTATCCATGAGCAAGGGATATTCTTCCATTTCTCCAGGCCCTTTTTTTGTTTCTTGTAGTTATGTTTTGCAATTTTCTTTGAATAGATGCTTTGTGTTTCTAGTTACATTTACCCCCAAGTATTTAATCTTGTGATTAGCTATTATGATGGGTATTGTTTTTCTTGTCTCCAGTTCTATATTCTCTTTATCACTATAGAGAAATCCAATTGATTTTCATATGTTTATCTTGTGTCCTGCCACATTACTGAATTGGTCAACTATGTCCAGTAGTTTTCTTGCTGAGTATTATTGGCATTACAAGAGTTCAGAATAAGAAGTGCATAGTAAAGTGGTCTGTCAGGGCAGGGGGAAGAGACTGTATAACAACGAAAGTACTTTAAAAAAATGACCTGGCAGGGGCAGGGTGGAGGGGGGAGCAGGGAGGAAAATATGCAACAATGAATGAATGAAAAACCAAGTTCTTTATAAATTTTCATTAAAATTTCAATATTAAAAAACCCCACATGTTGTGTTGTTTGTTGATGTCCAGTCAGAACTTTCCTATAGTTGACCTTCCAGTGTGTTTTCAGAGGCTGTGAATTACACAGGAAGGAGATTTTCCATCTTTTTTCCATGGAGTAGAACCATTTGCCTCTGGGTTGCCAGTACAACTCCTTACAGGTAGGCCACCAGAACTCCCTACAACATGAAATTGCCTAACTCAACCAACAACAGCAGCAAGAATATAGTTATTGGTATGCCTCTTATATGCAATTTCTTACTCCTTCAAAGACTGAAGGAGTAGTGAAGTAGCTTTGCTTTGACCAAGGTTAGTCTATAGTTTCTATTGTTCTTCTATCAACACCTCCTTTTAATTATTTCTATGAAGGTAAGACTTGTACAATTCTGTGTTCTAATTCACATTTCCCCAGAGATGTTCTGCTGTTGTGTTAGGTGCCATTGGGTTGAGTACAACTCATAGCAGCCATATGAACAACAGCTCGGAACCCTGTCATATCCTGTGCCATCCTCAAAAGCTCTGACTCACTTGAGCTCACTGCTGCAGTCACTGTGTCAATCCAAAATCATTGAGGGTTTTCCTGTCCTTCCCGAGGAGTAGCCCCTCCTAGCAACATGCCCAAAGAATGTGAGCTGAAGCTTCGCCATCCTTGCCTCCAAAGAGCACAGCAACTGCACCCTTTCCGAGACATACCTGCTCATTATTTGGCCAGTCCACAGGATATTCAGTACTCTTCAACATCGCAATTCAAAGGCACAAATTTTTCGTTTGTCATCCCTATTTATTTCCTGGCTCTCAGATGCATAGCTAGTGACTGAGAAAGACAATAGCTTGAATCAAGTACACCATAGTTTTCGAACTAACATCATCACTTTTCAGTATTTTGGAGAGGTCCCTTACTGCAGACTTTCCCAATGCAATATGTCTCCTTATTTCCTGTCTGCTGGTACCAAGGGTGTTGAATATGGATCCAAGTAAGAGGAAGTCATTTACAGTTTCAATTCTTTCTCCATCTATTATAATGTTGCCTATTGGTCTGCTGATCATTTTTATTTTCTTGATGTTGAGATTCAATCCATTTGAAAGATTTAGTCTTCGGTGTTCTGTAACAAGTGCTCCAGGTCTCCCTTGCTTTTAGCAAACAAGATTGTGTCATCTGCATAGTGCAGGTTGTTGATGAGTCTTCCTCCAATCCTGATGCCATATTCTTCTTTGTAGAGTCTAGCTTAATGAATCATTTGCTTCATATACAGTTTTAACAGGTATGGAGAAAGAATACACCACTGAAATACACTCTTCCTGATTTTGAGCCATGTAGTGTTTCTTTGTTCCTTTCAGACAACTTTTTCATCTAGATACAGATTTTCTATGAGCACAATTAATTTCCTGGGATCCCCATTCTTCTCAATGTTAGCCATAGTTTGTTGCTATCTATACAGTCAGATGCATTTGTATAGTCAGTAAAACAAAGAAAAACATTCTTCTGATATTCTCTGCTTTCACCCAGGATCCATCTGACATCAACAATGATACCCCTGGTGCTACAGCCTCTTTTAAACTCAGCTTGAACTTCTGATTGTTCCCTGTCAATGTACGGTTACAGTCATTTTTAGGTGATCTTCAGCAATATTTTGCCTCTATGTAATATTAATGATATTGTTCATAATTTCTAAATTATTTTGGATCACTTTTCTTGGGAATGAAAACAAACATGGATTTTTTTCCATCCAAACATTGATCTTTTCCATTCAGTCAGCCAGTCAGCTATCCTCCAAATTTCCTGGCATAGACTGGTGAGCACATCCAAAGGTTCATCTGTTAACTGAAAAATGTCAATTGGTATCCTATCAATTCCCGGGGCCTTATTTTTTACAAGTGTTTTCAGTGCAGCTTGAACTTCTTTGTTTATCACTGGCTGTTGTTTGTATGGTGCTTCCCAAAATTCTTCAGTGTCAATCAGTTCTTTTTGGAACAGTGATTCTGATTCATCTCCCATCTTCATTAAAGCTGTCCTTAATTACACAGTTGCGGGCAAATAAGTCTTATTATTTTACCTCAGGAAAACAATGGCAAAGTGGGGTCCAGTTAATTTTCCTTGGGAGACTGTTATTTTGGTTCTAAGAGGTGAGTAACAGCATCAAAACAGAATACAGAGCTAGAGGAAGAACGGTTCTCCTGTCCCATCACTGGGACTGGAGGGCTGAGTCACAGCGAAGGTTGGCATGAGCTACTTTCTGAACTCAGGAATGAGTTTTAAAGTATTTGCATATATTAGAGAGATGCTTCTAGCCATGCTTCTGCTCTACAAATGAACTCACAGAAAAGCATGTTGGCGGCATTTGCATTTCAGATTAACTAGCAGCCCAACACAAAGGACAATGTCAGCTGGTCAGCTATTGCCGGAGGCTTAGGACATCAGGACATTGTCAAGGAGGACTTAGTGTAATTAAGCTCCCACCCCACAGCTCCTAGATTCCTGGTGACAGGCTGGATTTACTGGTGCAGCTTTAGAACTGGGAATAATCTGCTGTCCAATATAATGTCTAGGTAATTTCAGAAAAATCCTCATTTCATTCCATTTTACAGTGATGTAAAGTTTTCCTCCAGCCCCATAAAACCCAAATCCTTGTACAGCTGTGCCAATCCCTAGTTCAGAAAGTCTGAGCTTGAAAGATTGGAAATGAACAGAATCTCTCTCCCCAGCACCATGATAGACTGTTCGTTTGCCTGTTAGCTTGGCTTTGCAAATATGCTGTGAGTTCATAATCATGCATGCCCTGTAAACAGAATCAGCAAATGCCATTGGGGCATGAAAGAGTCCAAGGCTGCAGAAACTCGTGCGCCACAGACTAGAGATTTTAATTTACGTTTCCTCCCAACAGAAAATAAAGTCCATGTTAGAAAAGGGAAGCTAGCATGGAAATTTTACTCTATTTAGGTTCCTCGTTGTTATTCTCATTATTGTCGTCAAATCACTTCTGATTCATAACAACCCTACATACAATAGAACAGAAGCTTGTCAAGACCCCATCCTCACTGTTGTAGTTTAGCTCATTGTTACAATCATTGTGTCAATCCATTGTATTCAAAGTCTTCTTTAAACCCCCCCCCACACACACACACACAAACCCACACCAAAAACTAATCCTCTGCTTTGCTAAGCATGATGGCCCCTCTTGATAATATGTCCCAATTATGTGAGACGAAGTTGCACCATCCTTGCTTCCAACCAACATTCAGGCTGCACTCTGTCCAACACAGACTTGTTCTTTTGGCAATCAATCCATAGTATATCCAATGTTCCTCATCAACACCACAGTTTAAAGGCACCAATTCTTCTTTGGTCTTTCAACTCATCACATGCATTTGTCATGGCAATTGCTGCTTGGCCCTTCTAGGAGTAAAATTAAATGAACTGGCTTTAGAAGTTAGTGTGTATCAACAGAGAATGTGTGAAATATAAGGAGTCAGTCTTTTTGAAAGGGAGAGGGTCAGGGAGAAGGAGAAGAAGGAGGGGAAAAAAGGCACCAGGAAGGAGATGTAGGTCGATGCGTTATACGCAGCAATTCACTGTTTATGTAGCACTTCTGCTTCTGTGTAGGAAACTGCTGCTTCCATTTTTTTCTATGCTTCTAAAACTACTCTGAAAAGAAAGAAAGTTCACAAAGAAGGCTAGCCAAACTTTTTACCGTGTCTACCCAAAGGCAGACAGTTCAAGTCCACCAGCAGAAAGATGGGCAATCTCTTCTTGTGCAATTTACAGCCTCTGGAAACCCAGTGGAGGGTCAGCTATGAGTCTCTTCAGGCAATGAGTCGCTTTTCAGATGCTGACCAAAACAGAGGATTGTCTCTGCTTCCCTGAATTCAAAGTTAAGTATGTGACTGTGGAAAAAGAAAAAATGATGTTTCAGTTCAACAATGCCCAATCTCCATCCCAAAGCGATCCATTTGGCCATTGAATTAAATTATCTAATTAGCTTGGCAAAAAAACAAACGAACCAGAAAGACTGTACATGGCTTTCCCAGGACTTTGGAAATGAAGCTGACCATCAGATGCCTGGAGAATTTTGTGAAAAAGATACAGATTCCAAAGCTCTGTTCTAGTGTTCTTATATGTTATAGAGTGGATTTCAACTCACAGTTCCAACTTTGACCCTCTGGGACAGAGTATAAAAGCCCTGTATAGGCCCCATAGTACTCCTTACAGGAAAGAAATTCATGTGATGCATTGTGATACATGTCACCGTGTGAACTGAAAGAAGAGTGTCTTAATTACCCAACCACTCTGGGAGAGAAAGATTGAGCTGCAGAGATACACAGCCTCACACCCTAACTAAGCCACTGCGAGTCAGAACCGACTTCAGCGTCAGTGAGATTTGGGTTTGGGGTAGACATGTTAGCACATCATTGATTCTATTCTTTCCTCAAAGATGCTGCTGAGTTCAAACCCCTGACCTTTCACTTAATATCCCAGCACTTAAACATTGCACCACCATGACTCCTTACTTTTCACCCTGAGAGAACTAAAGTCTCTAGGGTTACAAGAGGGCCTGACCAGGGAACACACACATTACAAAATCACCCTCAAAGGAATCTGATCTGAACTTAATCTAAGGACCAATAAAGGCATCTTCCCTTCTGTAGCTCTGGGCCCAAAGACACTAAGTGGTTACCTTCATGTTTTTAAATTTCCTCATGTATTTGTCTAGTGCTTCTTTTATATACACCTAGTCCATAGTAAATTGTTACAAGGAACAAAGTCCCATGCTAATTAAGGTGAGAAAATGAAAAAGAGCTTTGGTGTGGCAAGCCCCTGACATTTTGGAGTGCTTTGTCACCTCAGCATTATTTAGGATCACTTCGAACACCCTATTGAAGTTGAATACAGATTTGTAATAAGGAGCAGAGATTGTAGAGACTGAGAGCTTTTAGGTACTAGAATGCCAAAGAAAGGGAGAGGAAATTGTGGAGTCATTCTGGAACACACAGGGTTACTGAGTGGCTATGGAAGACATGCAAAAGGACTTGGCTACCATGCCTGAGAGCAGGCAAACAGTACCAGAAATGGATGGGGCTGAAAGCAGTCTCATACTCCCTGGAGCATGTACCAACATGAAAGAGGTCTGAAACTTCTCTGTCAGACAAAGACTATTTTCTGAAGTTCTTGATCAGGTTGTTAAGAGTACAATAAGACCCTGTTCATGACTACAAAGAAGTTTTCTTGAAAATTGTTCATGCACATCTATGCTTTGTTCCAGATTACCTAGGATTTGTTAAACATTTTCCTACCCAAGAGATCATGTTTTGCTGTAAGCTTTGATTTTCTTCTAATAAAAGCAGACGCTCTACCGTGTCTCAGTGTCATTTGCCTGAGAGAGCGGTGACCCTCTGAAAACCCACATTTCTTCTCGCTGGTCTTCTCTCAGTGAACACACAAACAACAGGAAATGGTCTTGATGCTGACCTTCATGTATTTTATATTCCTTCTTCCTTTGCACTTCGTCTTTATCACATCTTTGTCCCCAGTGCTATCAAGTTCAATTCCTACTCATAGTGACCTTTCATTAGGTTTCCAGACCTGTAAGTCTTCATGGGAGGAGGCTTCACGTATTTTTCCCTGGGTGGCTGGTGAATTCAAACCACTAACCTTTTGGTTAACAACCTCACATATTATGCACTATGTCACTAAGGTTCCATGTACATCCCTTTGTTGATGTTGTTGTTGTTGTTATTGTTAGGTGTCGTCGAGACACCTGCAACTCATAATGACCCTGTGTACAACAGCTCTGAAGCCTGCCCTAACCTGAGCCAGTCTCGCCTGCTCTGACATACCTACCTCTATCACTCCAGTTACTGTATCAATCCATCTCATTCAGAGTCTTCCTTTCCTGCACTGTTCCTCCACACTTGCAAGCATGATGTCCTTCTCCGAGGACTGGTCCCTCCTGGCCACATACCCAAAGCATATGAGGCAGAGCTTCAAAATTCCAGCCTCTGAGGAGAAACTTGTTTTCACCGACTCCAAGACAGACTTATTTGTTTTCTTTGTTCTCTTGGTAGTCCATGACAGGTTCAATAGTCCCTATAGGAGCAATAATTATTTTTCAAGTTAGAAGAAGTTAAGAAACTTGCTTAGTATCAACCAGGAAAGTGTTTCTCAGCCTTGGAACTCTTGATATTATGAGTAGGTGGAGA
>NW_006399764.1:24306043-24324686 GCF_000299155.1 Elephantulus edwardii | reverse complement strand
AGATAAAGATACTTTTTTTTTTCTTAACAAAGGACGCAGGAGGAGAGAGGGTGGTCACATATGGTAGGTTACTTAACATTGTTCAGTCATCTGATATTTCCGTGGCTCTTCCCAGGAAACTCACCCCATTCACGCACCTGAGGACATTGCCAAGTAACCCTGTGTTACTGTTGTGGTTCGGTGCTATTGAGTTGTTTCCAGCTAATAACAACCCTGAGGAAAATGGTGTCAAATGCTGCCTGACTGTGTGTCCTCCCCACAATCACTGCTTTGTTAGATCCCTTTGCTGCGACCACTGTGACAACCTAGCTCAATGGCAGCCTTCCTCTTTTTCACTGACTTTCTGTTTTACCAAGTGTGATGCCCTTCTCTAAGTAATGGCTCCTCTTAATACCATATCCGGAATGTTGTTGTTGTTGTTGTTTATTGTCTCCAAGTAGAGCACGGCTCATAGCGACCCTATGAAATAAAGGCCTGAAGCCTCTCTACAACTATCAGCATTTATCAAAGTTCATAGAGTTTCCAGAGGCATGTTGTTTAGGAAGTGGATGCCACCACTGCTTTCAAACCTGTCATAATTTGTTATTGTTGTTATTTGCTGTTGAGTCGTGAGGGGAAGACCCTCTATGAGGTGGATTGATTCAGTGACTGGGGTACTCGGGATGGGTGTGTCGGGGGCAATGAGATTGGCACAGGATAGAGCACGGTTTAGGGCTGTTGTACATAGGGTCGCTATGAGTCGCAAACGACTCGACGGCACATAACAACAACAAACATGTACATCAGCTCTGACTGTCCTGAGCCAGTCTCACTAATTCTGACCCATCAACCACCATTACCCCAGTTACTGTATCAATCCATCTCATCCGGGATCTTCCTCTCCTGAACTGTCCATCCATATTTCCAAGCATGATGTCCTTCTCTAAGGACTGACTTCTCCTGGCCATGTGCCCAAAATAAGTGAGGTGGAGTTTCAAATTTCTAACCTCCAAGGAATGACTTGTTTTCACCCTCTCCCAGACAGACTGATTTATCTTCTTGGCAGTCCATGGTATGAATGTTCAAGACTCTTCTCCAGCACCACAACTCAAAGGCATCTATTTTTTCTTCTGTCATTCTTAGTCATTGTCCAACTCTCTGAAGCATAACAAGTAATTGAGAAGAGCATGGCCTGGATTAGGCACACCTTTGTATCTAGATTGGCATCATTGCTCTTCAGCACCCTGGAGAGGTCCAAGGCAGCAGATTTTCCCAGTTCAATTCATCTTTTGATTTCCTGACTGCTGGTGTTAAGAGTGTTGATTGTGTATCCTAGCAAGCTATAATTGCTAACAACCTCAATCTCTTCTCCATCTATTGTAGTGTTGCCAATTGGTTCAATGGTGAGAATCATTGTCTTCTTGATGTTGAGCTTTAATCCATATTGCATGGGACATTTTGAAACCCACGATCATATCCAGAATATGTGAGACAAAATCTTGCTATTCTCATTCTTAAGGAGCACTCTGGCTGAACTACTTCTGAGACAGATGTGTTTTGTTTTCCTGATAGTCTGCGGTATGTTCGATACTCAACACCACATTCAAAACTATCAATTCTTCTTTAATCTTCTTTATTCATTGTCCAATTTGCTCATCGATGAAGCAATTGAAAATATAACAGCTACTAGTCAAATCACAGCTAGTTGAGAACTATTGGATTACAGACCTAATCTACCTGGATTATATGTTCATGTATTCTCTGTGATCTCTCTGGTTGGAACTTGAGTTCAGAAAGGAGAAAGACTGGGGAGCTCTATGACCAAATCAACAGCTTACTTCTAGTCCAGTGGATCAAGGAGGGAGGCTGACTGTCACTCCCCTCCCTGGTTTAAGAAAATGTCATCTGGGTCTGAGTAGCACAGCTCACAGTATATAAAAACGCCACATTCTGTTACCAAATAGCTGAGCCATTCATTCCCACAGGGACGCTGCTCATAAATTACAGGGTCTGAGTGGGAGAGTGATGAGCCTGGAGAAGGTTCGTGATGAGTCTCTCGTCACTGCTATTAGGAAAATAAAACTGTGGTTAACCACGTGGACCATATGGGAAATAAATCAAGCAAAGTTAAATACATACGAGGAGGAATTTCTGAGGCCTGGAGACCCAGAACAAGCTTTCTCCTCTGCCAACCTGCTAATAGACTCGTGCTTGACTCCTGGCGAGCTCTGTCCTATGGCCAGCAGCCAGGGCACATCTTTGAAGTTGTGTGCATGAAAGGAACATTGTCCACTGGACAGACTCCTGTCTGCCCATCCACAGGCAGAAATGATTCTGGAGTGAGCTGGGCTGTGGGAAAGTGGGCTGGAGACCATAAGCATTTCAGGGGCTTGCAAAACAACAGGGTCACTTGGTTGTCATTCTCTGAGGACAAGCAACCAGAAGGCTTTGTCTTTCAAGTTATAGGGTATAACCCTCTTTTACCCTAGAAACATATTCTTTTCTACAATGTTTTAGAGTTACAGTGGTCTGGCGACTTAGTGGTCAGGAGCTGCTGCCAACCTAAAGGCACACAGCTTGAATCTGCAGGTGAAAGATAGCTGATCTCCTCTCATGCAGTTACTACCTCCAAAAAGCTACTGGAGGGTCAGCTCAGTCAGTTCTGACTTGGTGGCTCATAACCCTGACACCATTATGTTTCATAGAGGACAGTGTGTCTTCGTGGTAGAATTTTGATCTGTGTGAGAACTTGGGCTCAGTTCCAGGACGGTGCATCTCATGTGTGCACTGTCTTCAGAGGCTAGGGTGTTGTTATAATGCTGAACAAGTTTCAGCAAATCTAGACTAAGATTGATTAGGAAGAAAGGCCTGGTATCTGCTCTGGAAAAATCAGCCCATGCAAACCCAAGGATCGCAACATCATGGGGATGGTGCCAGACCACGTAGTGTTTCAGTTTGTTGTGCATGGATTATACTAATCAGAGGCATTCTTGACAGTTAGCAAGAATGGATGAATTTGTCTTAGAAGAAGACTAGTTTATAAGAATACTTATAAGCAAGATTGACAAGACATTGGTACTCCTGTTTTAGACATGTTTTCAGAAGGGACCAGTCCCTGAGGAAGGATGTGGTGTTTGACATAGAGGGTCAGTTAAAGACCTTCCCTCAAGGAGCGGATTGACGTGGGGCCTACACCAAAGGTCTTGAGCACAGCAGAGATTGAGAGGATGGTACAGTGTCAGGCAGAGCTGTGTTCAGCTGTAGAAAGTCACCATGAGTCAAAGCCAACACGATCATCTCTAACAACAGTAATAATTGTTGCTTGGGGTCTCTGTCCTTCGTGAACGCTCTTCCTCAACTCTTGCTGAAACTTTGCTCAGAGGCTACTGGTGGGACAGAAGATTCTGGACTCTATGAACACTGAGAGAACAGAGGCCATTGCAGTAGCCCCAGGTCCCTACCTTTTCCAAGACCTAATGCCTAAGCTCCAATTCCACCTTCCTTCGTCCAAAGTCACCAAGTAAATTGATATAGGAAAAGATGCCACAGCTCTTGACGTCTCTCTCTCTCTCTCTGTGATTTTGCCTGAGATTATGCTGGCTACAAATAAACCTGTAGAAAAATGGATTGTAACCGTGCCTCATTTTCAGACTTCTCCTTTCAAGTTATGGAGCTGAATTATTTTCCATTCATTTAACATTGCATGGGAGAAGGATGAACAGTCTCCTCCAGTGTGATTAACTAACTGCCTCTGAAAACCCACCAGAGGGTCTGCTATGAGTAGATTTCAACTCTATAGTATACAACAATAATTTAACATGTACTATTATTCCTATAACTGAAACTCACTTGGCTAACAAGCATTGCATAGCATGTTTCTTACTTAGCTAATGTCCTAAGATTAATCGTGTGTGTGTGTGTGTGTGTGTGTGTGTGATCACTGGTGGCACAGTGGTTAAAACCTCAGCTGCTAACCCAGCAGCCCCTCTGAGAAAGAAGTGACGGTCTGCTTCAGGAAAGACTTATCTTCTCACTGAAGCCCTAGGGAGAGTTCTCACGTGTCCTGCTATGTCCTTGCTGTGACCTGGAATCAACTTGACTGCAGTAGTTTTGGTTTGTGGTGTATGACAGGGAGATGTATCCTGACAAAATTTTCTCTCAAAAGGAGCCCTTCATTGTGACATCTTTTTCTTTTCCTTATTAAATCCTCTAACTTGCCCTGGACGATGGCTCCACATTCTCTGAAAGCCACTGGAGAAGCATATTCAGGACGATGTGGCATGCGCTATTAGGCTCCCAGCGCACCTGAGTGGCTGCCAGCAGAAGCCCTGCATCACTCTCTGACTTGTCCAAAGTTTGTAGTTGAGTTAGGTGTTGGTTAGGTGCGTACAAGCTAATGTACAGAATCTCAGCTCTCTGGAGGTCCCCGATTAAAGAGATGCTTAATCAATCCTTTGTTGTTGTTAGAAGCCTCTGTAGGGATACTTATTGTGGGTGACTTGGGGTCTGTCTTCTACAACATGCATCCATGTGTGGGGTGTTTGCTGTGTGTGAGGAGGGTGAGCTCCAGGCTGTAATAGGTCAGAAGAGTTTTCTGAAGACGATGCTGTTCTTGAACAGCTTCCATCCTAGAAGACAAGAAATGAAACATCCTTGGGCTTTGCAAGTTTATCTGTGTTTATTGCAGCTGCACCAGACACATGAGTCTCTAAAGGAAGCCTGAGGACTGAGTGTGCTTATCTGAGCATTGACTATGGATGTGACACACTCCCAGAAGACCTACTTTCTAAAGGTTTCCAGTAGTCATAAAACTGGTTTGGATGCTGTTTCCACTTTTTTACATTTTGAGTTTTGTTCTTTTCTTTCAAGAATTCCCCCTGTCACTCTTAAATATCTTTAAAGGTTCTGCCTCAGTCACTGCTTGAATTAAAGAAATGAAAAACAGGAAGAGAGATTTATTTTCTTGACTTTGACTCTGTAGCGGTGAAGGGGCACTCCTAAATCTATTGACCTACTATGTCATGATGTCCAGAACTTCATATGCAGCTGTGGTCACTTAATGCAGAGAAGTCAACACATTGCTTTTTATTTGTCTTAAAAATCTTAATGCCAAGCTATTATTGGCTACGCATGCAACAAATTCATCACATGGAAATCCTCGACTTGTAAAGTCAACTTGACTGGTGCGCATTGCTGTCAGGTTGATTCTAACTCACAGCAACCCCAGGGTACGGAGTAGACCTGTTCCACACAATTCCCGGGGCTCTAAACTCTGGTCAGACAGTGACTAGTGGGGAGAGGGTGCTGCTAACCAAGGGAGGTGCCTCTTGGGCAGTTCACGCCCACAAGCAACTCCAGAGTAGAAAATGGGCACTCTCTTCCCATATAATTTAGGTTCTGAAAGCCCATGGGGATCAGCTGAGTCAGTTCTGACTTAATAACAATGAGAGAAAGAGAGAATGAATCTTTACAAAAGGAGACTGTCATACCTTTCTTTTGCAGATTGGCTGTTGTGTTCGTATTGCTCATCCAAGCAATGGCTTGGCAGTTACTTCTTTTTCTCTAGGGCTCTTTGGCTTATATCATGACCTGACTCTTCAAGACATCCCAATTCTTTCTATGTAAGAGTTTATTCTGTTGGACTAAATATTGATAAAATGCATTCACAGCAAAATGTTATCCCCAATCTCCTTCATTTTTTACTTCTACTTTCTGGGGTAAATAAGTGAAAAACAAATTCTATCTTGTTGCTTCAACCTTTGCAAATAATGGGAGTCACACCCACAAGAGACAAATCTCTCCAGAAATAGTTTTGAGTGACCTGAAATTAATTCATACAGAAGCCTATGTGGTAGCATTTAATACTCAAAGCTCAGAGGAACAACTAACTCAAGGTGGTTATTTCATGAATATTTGTTGAATGAGTTGAGAGAGATGTGATTAAAAAAGTGATAAAGCTTCTCAAACCTAAATAATGAAACAGAATTTTCTGGAACACGGCTCTTTAACTTGGCTGCTGTGTACCTTTGAGTTGTTTTGTTTTGTTTTTCTCTCTTCTAGTTTATTTATAAAATTTGAATACAAATTTGAGCAAATTATTTCAATTTCTCCCACTTCCCACCCATCAAATTGTGCAACCCAATGATTAACCCCCACTCTTCCCCCTGCACGTCCACATCCCTCTGCTTCTAACCTCTCCCACCCCTCCTGGATCCTTATATTCATTTAACAATAATGGTTTTATACAATATTTATCCTTGTAGGACTGAGTTCACTCAGCATAATCTTCTCTAGTCCCTCCCAAGTTAGGTGATAATTTGCAGTTATTGCTCCTGTGTGCTGCATAGTATTCCATTGTGTGGATGTACCATAATTTCTCAATCCATTGGTTTGTGGTTGGACATTTGGGCTGTTTCCATGTTCTTGTGATGGTGAATAATGCTGCTATGAACATTGGTGTACAAATCTCAGTTTGTGCCTCAATCCTCATATTCTCAGGGTATATTCCAGGTAGTGAAATAGCTTGGTCATATGGAATTCTATGTTCAGCTTTTTGAGGAAGAACCAAGCTGCCTTCCAGAAAGGTTGTACCATTTTACAATCAACTTTACCCACAATGTCTAAGAGTTCCTTTCTTGCCACTTGATGTTCCTTTCTTGATATTCTAATGGCAAACAGGCACATGAAGAAATGCTCAAAATCACTGGTAATAAGAAAGATGCAAATCAAAATCACAATGAGGTACCATCTCACTCCAGTAAGAGTGGCAAAGTTTAACAGGGCAGCAAGTAATAGATGTGGCAAGAAAGAAACTCGTTGAATTGTTTTGTATTCCCTGTGACCCTCTGTGACCTAGTAGCTCTATGTAGAGTAGTCACATAGTAGCCTGTGTGACCCTAGTAGACCTACTATGTGACCGAGTATATCTATGTCCCAAGATTCACTGGGCTGTGCTCTTTATGGAAACATATTGATAGCTTTTTATCTCTTTAAGCTACTGGGTTGGTTCAAACTATCAACCTTTTGGTTAACCACTGAGAATGTAACTGCTGTACCCCTAAGTCTCCTTGGACATCAGGAAGTAATGGGTCTGAGGAAAAATGATCAGCCCAGAGGTCTAACTCCTAATAACCTACCACCTTCACCTTCACCTTCTACTTTCATTCATCATTCCTCATCTCAAAATTGTGATTAGAATCACTTCCTTGAGATCAGCTCAACTCAATTTACTGCCATCGAGTCAGAACCAACTCAGAGCTGACTCTTCCTTGGGTATGGGGTGGCTGTAAATCACACAGAAAGAGACTGTCTGTGCATCTTTCTCCTGGGGTGCTTACAAGTTGATTCTAACCACCAGAGAGCACCGGCCTTTAGGTCAGCTGCACCACTCCCACAAGCTAGGCTGCATTACATAGCCATTACTTTAAATTACATGAAGTAGCCTCTTTCATTCTCCCGTCCTAAGATGTTCACTTTATGTTTATGATAATATCTGTAGGGTGAAATAACAACACTCATTGTTTTCAGAGGTTACTATAACCTAATTCACCTCACCTTATTTTTCCTCTAAGACTTTAAGGGGTTCAGTTCTGTTTTGTTGTGGTTTGCTTTGGGCTTTTTAATATTTAGCCTTGTAATATGTTATATCCTTGAAAAAATTCTCCAAGATAATAACTGTAATATTATTTTAATAAAAAATAACAATGAGCTTCTCCATACATGTGCTCTGCCTGTTTTTTCAGGTATAGGGCTTGGGGGAGATGTTTATGGCCACACACTCTCTATAGAAGATTCTTTGTACAAACTAATTGATGGATTATTTTATCTATTAGAATTCATGAAAGGGATCTTGCATAGTTTAAATCAGAGATTTTCCTTTTAAATGTCATGGTTTCTAATTTGTTGCCAGAATACTCCTTGGGAGTGAGAATTACAAGACTTCATCTCACATGTTTGTAAATGTTGTTAAGAGAGGCAAGTTTCTGGAGAAAGCCATTATATGTGGTTGGGTAGAGCTTAAATTTGCTGTCAATGACATTTGCAAAGTGTTAAGGAGCAATAATGTCATTTTAAAGACTAGGGTGCAGCTGATTCAAGCCATGGTCTTTTCAATTGCTTGTTTTGTATCTGAAAGTTTAACAGTGACTAAGGATGACAGAATAAGAATTGATGTCTTTGAGCTGTGGGGTTGGAAGCGCACTGAATATCCCATAGACAGCCAAAAGAACAAACAAATAGGTTTTAGAGAAAGAGCAACCACGGTGCTCCTTGGAGGCAAGGATGGTGGAGCTTTGTCTCACATATTTTGGACATGTTTTTATGAGGGGCCAGTTCTTGAAAAAGCACACCATGCTTGGAATGGTAGAGAATCAGAAAAAGAGAGGAAAGCCCTCAAAGAGATGGCTTGATACAGTGACTATAATAATGGACTCAAGTCTATCAGTGATAACAAGAATGGCACAGGATAGGATAAGGTCCACATAATAGCACCCAGTAACAATAAAGATTAAGGAGCTCTGGTGGCCTGGTGGCAAGAAGTTGTACTGCAATCCCAGAGGCGTATGGTTCGAATCCACCAGATGCTCTGCCTGGAGAAGGAGGGGCAATCTCCTCCTGTACCAGTCAGGTCCGATTTAATGGTACACACACACACACAAAATAAGATTTTTTTTAAGGATAAAGATTGACACAATGGCTATAAGAGTGAGATAAAATGTAGCCATGTTTATGAAGACGGTGCACGATTAGATATGGTTCTGTGGACTCAGAGTTGCTATGAATCAGAACCAAGTCAACAACGGAGCAACAATCTCTAATTTGTGAGTATACACCTTCAGTGGACCACTATGTACTGTGTGTTTATTTGTGGCGTGGGCTCTTCTGAGCACTCCAGATATGGCAGAGAAGATGACGGGCCAAAGTCTCTATTGTCATGGAGTGTACATTCCCTTTGGAAAACACAATCATAGACAAGGATCAAAACAGCTTAGAAAAAGATAATGATTTAGGCGAAAGAGTGCTATTGATAAAAATAAAGCAGGAAAACAAGAATGAGGAATGACAAGATATGGAAAGAGGTTAGTAGAAAGGGCCGAGGCATAGTAAGATTTAACAGTGGTTGTATTCCACCCCGAGGGGGGAGGGGAGGGCCGGGAGAAAAAATGCAACAACGAATAAATGGAAATGGAAATCCAAAATCTCTGTAAATGTTCATTAAAATTGATAAAATAAAAAATTTTTTAAGAAGAGTGGTTGTATAAAGTCTCATTGTTGTTTTTTTAAAAGTATCATAAAAAAATAAAATAAAGTATCATCAACTCAGAGTGTGTTGTGGGTCGGCTCACCCTCCAGTGGACTTTCAGACTCAATAAATCACACGGGTGGAGGTTGTCCATTTTTCTTTCATGGAGCAGAGATTCAAACCACATGCCTCTGTGATGGCATCATAACTCCTTCCCACCAGGCCGACAAAGCCCCTGAAGGGCCCACTGCAGTAGGTAGCGCTGAGGTTCAAGTTACAAAGTACATGAAGAGTCACATCCTAGAGGAGTCTTGCCAGTTGCTGGAAGAGCTGAGAAGTATTTTGAGGCAGTTGCATGACTCTGATGTTCCATATTCAAACAACAGTGAGGCCAGGTTGACTGAAAGGCGTAAGAAAGAGGGGGAAAGCTATGCTTGATGGGCTTTTCTTCCTCCAGGTTTTATAGGACTTTGCAGGAGTGATATAAAAGTTAATGTGCTTAAAAGGCTGGAGATTCAAGTGCACCCAGAGGCACCTTAGGAAGACGGCCTGGTGATTTCCTTCTGAAAAAGTCAACCATGGAAAGCCCCGTGAAGCATAGTTCTCTTGGTGCATATGGAGTCACCAAGGGTTGACAACAGTTTAACGGCAAACTGAGTTGGTTTTCTGTTTGTTGTGGGAATTTTTTTGTTTGGTTTGGGGTTTCATTTGTTTGTCTGTTTGTTTGTTTTGTCTTTGTAGGTAAACTTAAAGACTTTCCTCATGAGTGAGAAAGAAACTCATGGGAGGATATTTGAAAGCAGTGACATGATTTGATTCATGCTTTCAATTGAGTTCCCTGACTGCTGTGTTAAACAAAGTAGGTGGTTCTTGTTAGGTGCCCTCGAGTCAAGTATGACACGTAGTGACCCCCAAGAACAGCCAACCTGAAACCTGTTCTATCCTGTGTCATCCACACCATCTCCGAGACACTGGAGTTCATTGTTGAAGTCGCAGAGTTGATCCATCTCGTGGGGCAAGGGGTTTCCTCTCCTTCGCTGGCCCTCCGTCTTTCCAAGCATGATGCCCTTTTCCAAAGAACAGCCTCACCTAACCACATGTCCACACTATGAAAGATGAAGTAGCTCCATCCTTGCCTCCGAGGAACACTCTGTCCACAGCCTTTCAAGGACATGTTTGTCCTGTGGGGAATGTACGGCATAGTCAGAACTCTTTTCCAGCAGCACAGCTCAAAGGCATCAACTCTTCTTCTGCCGTCTCTGTTCATTGTCCAGCTCTCTGAAGCATAGCAGGTCATGGAGAAGACCATGGCCTGAAATGGGCGCACCTTAGTCTTCAAACTGACATCATTGATCTTCAGTATTTTGGAGAGGCCCGTGATGGAGAACTTGACCAATGCAATGCATCTCCTGGTTTCCTGACTGCTGGTACCAAGAGCGTGGATTGTGGACCCAAGCAAGAGGAAATCATTGGCAGCTCCAATCTTTTTTCCATTTATCATAATGTTGGGCTTGTGCCGAGGATCTGTGTCTTCTTGATGTTGAAATGTAATTCATACAGAAGTCCATGATCTTCTATGGCAAGTATTTCATATTGTCCTCACTTTCAGCAAGCAAAATCGTGTCATCAGCATAACACCGGTTGTTGATAAGTCTTCTTTTCCATCCTGATGCAACACTCATCTTCATAAAGTCTTTCTTCACAAAATGTTTGCTCAGCATACAGATAGAATGGGTATGGACGCCTGATGCACACTCTTCCGGATTTTAAACCATGTAATGTTCCCTTGCTGTGTTCGCCCAACAGCTTCTTGGTTTTGAACTTAGGTATAGATTTTGTATGAGCACAATTAAGTATTCTGGGATTCCCATTCTTCTCAATGTGAGCCATAATTGCGTATGATCCATACAGTCAAACGCTTTTGTATAATCAATAATGCTATGATAATTTTAGATAAAATGAGAGAGGGAGGGAGAAATAACAGGGTCACAGAATTTGACCGGTGGAGAGGGAGGAGGTGGCAGAATTAGGAAAGATTCCGTGATAATCTGAAAAGAGAAAGTAAGAGTGGGCATAGATCAATAGTGATTTAAGTTTCTAAGACAAAATGTATGATAATTATCACCTGAAACACAATGTGTATGAAGAAATGTGTGGAATACAATGTACATGAAATATCAAACTTCAACCTAAAAAAAAAATGTGGAGAGGAAGGGACAGAACAGGAGAAAACAGTTACAAGCTGCTTGCGCATTAATCCAGCAGGAATTATGCTAGATTAGAACAGATACTAAAAGCAGACATAGAGAGATGTATATGAAGTCTAGACAAAGGTAGAGTCTACTGCCTTTGCTGGTGAATTGAACATGAGATATGAGAGAGAGTGAAGAATTTAAGATGCTACAAAGAATTTTGTTCTGAGCCACTCACGTAGCAGCCATTTTCTGAGATGGAAAAGACTCCAGGAGAAGAGAGGTTGAAAGGGAAGAGCTAAAACTCAGCTCTACAGCTGGTGCTGGAGATGTTTACTACACACCAGATATCAGGCAGGACAAGAATGTTCTAGTTCATGCTGTCTCTAAGCATGTGACTGCGCCCCTACTAAGTGCCAGTCATTGAGAATGCAGAGGAAGGCCAAAGTAAACAGGTACCCTAGGTTTAGAGTCACTCTGGAAATTCAGCATTAAATAAGAAATCTTAAAAATAAGTGGACAATTACCTCTGTGATATGTGAAAAGAAGGTTACTTTCTGCAGATAACGGAGCTTTGATCTAGACCCGCAGTGGTGCAAGTGGAAGTTGAACTGAGAGTCTAAGAGAAGCAACAGCATAAGATATTCTAAAGGAAAACCTGCTTGAGTGATGAAAAACCACAATTAAAGTAAATCCAGTGTCTAGGATGTAATGAAAATTCAGGAATTTGGGACAGTAGAAATTACTAGTTGGAAAAATGAAAACAAAACCAATGGGATAAAGGAGGGGTGTAAAAGAAGAGCCTAAGTAACAAGAAATATCCCCAAAAAGGGATTTCAAAGGGAAATTTCAGACTCTCCTCGACTTCAGGTTCACCCCAGGGAAATGAACACCTCCACCCAGCACATTAAAAGGCTGAATTAGGCCGTCCAGCGCGCCGTGCTTCTGTGAGTGGCATTATGACAATCGCTAAGTCTTAAATTTTACACATCCTCTTTATTGGCAGTTTGTCTTAAATTTCTTTCCCTGCTGCCTTTTATTACAAAAGATAGCATTTACATTTTATCTGACACCCTGCAAATATAAGACGACTCTTTGCAAGAATTTGTTTTTAAGGAAATGTCAGTCAGCTTGCTTAGTAGTTATCTTACTGCAACCACATTTCACTGTCATTTTATAGCCTTCTCAAAATTGAATTCATGCCGTAAATGAGAGAAGGGAAGGCTTCTAGGGAAATACCTTTCCTGTCTGTAAATTTAAGGAGAGTTAGGCATCTCGAAGACCTTCAGGCCAAGCTAGAAAATGTGCCAGTTCTTCTATCCATTTGGGGTTCCTGTTAAACCTAAGAAATTGAATCAGCCCTGGGTTGAATGAAAGTATTGACATTGTTCTCATTATTTTTGCCCTGATTCCAGACAACTAGTGTGTAAGGAAGGTATGACTGATTTTGCACTCACTGATCATTAATAGCAGATTTCCACTACCAAGACGCACTCACAGCTCTCTACACAGACCCAGCGGCTTGAATGGTAGTCCAAGGAGAACTGGGACCTCTGATAATAATTGAAACATCCTGCCAGTCCTGGATCCATTTTCCCCTATTCTTTGTAATTTTTCTAATCTGCTCTGTACTACTCTAAGATTAGCGGCTGCCAGAGCCCATGTCCATTGGTGGGGAGGGAAACCAATCTTCTCCTGATTTGGTGTCTGCTGATTGTGATGCAATTCTCACTGGGAGTTGAAAAGTTCATGAACCTCCCCTAGAGTCAGGTACTTTGGTTGACTTGAGTTCTGCAAACTACTAAAATTCCTATTGTTTACCCTGAGGACATTGCCGGATTTTTATGTCATGAGGTATTATTGTCTCCTCATTATGTAGTTACCAAGAGGAGAAAACAGTCTGGACTGCTCATTCTGATACTAAATTGTATACAGGTAATTTCAAAAATAAAGTGAGAAGTCTGTGAATGGATGCCAGACCGAAGAGATTAGATGTGTGTTGGGTCCAGAGATTAAAGAGTCCTTCTCTCAGTGACAAAATATAAGCTGGTGGTTGTTAGATGCCATCGAGTTGAGTATGACCTATACCGACCCTATGAGCAGTAGATCTGAACCTTGTGTATCTTGTGCCATCCTCACAATCTTTGACATACTCGAACCCACTGCATTACATAAACTGGTAGAAGTGTGTGTGTAGGGGGGCGAAATCTCTAAAAAGCTCCTTCAGGTGGTCAATTTCTATTAATAAATCAAACTCATTGCCCTCAAGTATATTCCAACGCAGGGTGACCCTCTAGTGCGGAGGAAAGCTCCATTACAGAGTCTTCATGGCTAAATATCTTTCTAGAAGCTGACTGCCCGAGCTTTCTCCCGTGGAGTAACAGATAGGTTGCAACTGCCGAGCTTTCAGTTCCTTGGAAACATTTTAACCACTGAACCACTACAAAATCTTGTTTGTTTTCCTGTTATTGTTGTTGTTTGTTGTTGTTATATGCCGTCGAGTCATTTGCGACTCATAGCGACCCTATGTACAACAGCCCTAAACCCTGCTCTATCCTGTGCCAATCCCACTGTCTCTGACACACCCATCCCTATTACCCCAGTCACTGAGTCAATCCACCTCATAGAGGGTCTTCCCCTCCTGCGTTGTCCCTCTACCCTACCAAGCGTGATGTCCCTTTCCAAGGACCTGTCTCTCATTACAACATGTCCAAAGTATGTCATATGAAGCCCCAGAATCCTTGCCTCCAAGGAGCAGCCTGGTTTAACCCTCTCTAGGATGGATCTGTTTTATTTCTTCGGAGTCCATGGAACATTCAGTACTCTTCTCCAGCACCAAAGCTCAAAGGCGTCAATTCTCCTTCTATCATCCCTAGTCATTGTCCAACTCTCTGATGCATAACAAGTGATTGCAAAGACCATGGCATGTATCAGGCGTACCTTAGTCTCCAGAGAGACACCGTTGCTCTTGAGTACTTTAGAGAGGTCCCTAACCGAAGACTTTCCCATCACAATATGTTTTTTTATTTCCCGGCTGCTGGTGCCAAGAGTGTTGACTGTGGAGCCAAGCAAACTGAAGCTGTGAACAATCTCAGTCTCTTCGCCATCCATCCCGATGCTACCGATTGGTCCAGTGGTGAGAATCTTTGTCTTCTTGACATTGAGCCTCAGTCCATATTGAAGGCTGCAGTCCTTGACCCTCTGCAGCAAGTGCATGAGGTCCTCCTCAGTTTCAGCGAGCAAGGTTGTGTCATCTGCATAACGCAGATTGTTGATAGATTGTCCACCAATCCTAACGCCACACTTCTCCTCATAGAGCCCCGCCTCTCGGATAATCTGCTCTGCATACAGGTTGAAAAGGTATGGAGATAGGACACATCCCTGGCGTACACCCTTCCCAATTTTGAACCATGCAGTGTTGCCCTGCTCTGTTCTGATGACTGCCTCTTGGTCCAAGTATAGGTTTCGCATTAGCACAATTAAATGTTCTGGGATTCCCATTTTTCTCAGAGTCAGCCACAGTTTGTTATGATCCATGCAGTCAAATGCCTTTGCATAATCAATGAAACACAGATAGACATTCTTCTGGTATTCTCTGCTTTCAGCTAAGATCCATCTAACATCAGCTACAATATCCCTAGTACCACGACCCCTTCTAAACCCAGCCTGGACTTCTGGCAGTTCTCTGTTGATGTACTGTTCCAGTCATTTTTGGATAATCTTCAGTAGAATCTTGCTTGCATGTAAAGATCTTCACAGTTCAGAAGAGGAAAAAGTTAAATTCCAGAACACATGCTGGTCTGATATTTGTTGCCTGGCTATTTTTATTTCCCATCAGGTGGCATTGTGGGTTAAGTGTTGGGCTGCTAATTAAAAGAACAAGGGTTAAAAAAAATAAAAATAAGATGATCAAAGGTTTGCACTTACCAGCTAGCAATTATTTGGTAGAAAGATAAAGATATCAGTTTTTCTAAAAATTTGTAAATTTCAAAAACTGGGAGAGAGTTCTAATTTGTCTCACAGTTTCACAGTTCTAATTTGTCTCACAGCGAGGAAATAAATCAAACAAAAGTGGGGTTTTGGTCTCTAAGTTATTGAACCATCATAGGAAGGTGTATTGAGGATTTCTAATCACCTTGTATGCATGTGAAAGCTAGACAATGAATAAGGCAAACAAAAGAGCAATTGATGTCTTTGGCCTTTTAAATGATGATGTCAGTAGAGAATATTGAATATGCTACGTACTTCAGAGCTCTGGTGGTCAAGTGGTAAGAAGCTGCACTGCAATCCCAAAGGCCCACAGTTCGAATCCGTCACAAGCTCTGTGGGAGAAGGATGGGCACTCTCCTCCTGTGTGATTAACTATCTCTGTAAACCCACTGGAGGGTCAATTACAGGTCAGTTCTAACTCGATGACAGACATCAACATGTACTTCAGAAAAATAAATGAATGTATCCTCGAAACAGTAACTCAGACTTCTCCTTAGAAGCGAGGATGGTGAAGCTCCCACAGAGAAAGACATCATGCTTGGAAAAATAAAGAGTCAGTGAAAAAGCAGAAGACCCTCAATGAGATGGCTTGACATAGTGTTTGCAATGATGGGCTTAAATATGGCAATAAATGTGTGGACAGTACAAGACTGGACAGTGTTTTGTTCAATTGCACAGAGAGTTGCTGAATTGGGACCAACACAAGGACATACAATCACATCTAATTTTAAATTCTTTCTCATGGAAATCCCTGAAAAGCATATCTGAATTAAATTACCAGAGACCTCCAAGCTTATTTTAAGTCACATTATTTCTATTGATGAATGAATGAATTCAGAAGTTGAGCCTGTTCCTGTATGACTATCCTTGACAATGAACCACAGAGAGTGAAAGTTTGATGTAAGCTAGAGGCTAAAAAATATCAAAATCCAATATGTCACCACTTAAAGGTACCTAAGATACTATTTAATTTACCTCCACCTTAAAACAAGACAAATGAATGGTTGGGCCACCCCAATCAATGACGAGATTTTCTTTCTCTCACCTGCATTGCACTTGTCTGAGGTATTGTTAATCTAACACATCTATCAAACTGCTGGATGTGGTTATTTTTCTATAGTCCTCGTTTTTCCAGCCACAAAATAAGTTTCCCCACAGCCAGAACTATATCTTCCACAACTCAGTTCAACATTGGGTTTTAAAGAATCTCATCTGTCATTTTCATAGCTTATAATAGGTGGTGCATTGACCAAGTTACCAATGTTACATCTCTGAATTTGTTTTCTGGTAACAGGAGGTAATATTAACAGCTGGCTTACCGAGAGACTGTGGAGATTAAATAAGATTATATAAAAAGAAAACTGAAATCAAACTAGATCTGTTTCCATCAAATCAATTCCTACTCATAAAGACCTTATAGGACAGAGTGGAATGGCCTCCAGAGAGTTTTGCAAGTTTGCAAACCATTACACAAAGAGGCTGTCACATCTTTCTCCCTAGGAACTGGCTAGTGGTTTATCATCTCCAAATTCACGGTTAGCAGCTAAGTATTTAACCACTGTGCCACCAGCATTCCTTATAAAAGGAAAAAGCCTTTTACAAACCAATGGACAGCTAGGAAGGTGTTTATTATGAAGAAGAAACAGATACCTTGCTCTCTATCTTGTGGACGGTAGTTCATTAGGCACGGGACAAGAAGGGGATAAACAAATATTCTTGAAAGAGTCATTTGGGCAAGAGGTTGGCAGTTTGCACTAAGTGTCACCTCCCTGCCTTTCAGTTTGACCAGTATTTCAACTCTAAGCAATGACGGAACTTTTTGTTGGCAGCGGCATCTCCTCCTGCTGCTGCATCTGGCGTGGAAAGAAGTCGGTTTCCATTGCCTCACTGTTGGCATGAAAGCGCTCCCTCCGAGTCCTTCTTAGTCACTTTGTCAAACGACGCCAGAACTCAGGGAGAGCCACCAAGCCATTAAAGGCATTTCGTAATTTCCAGAGACTTTCTTGGCCCGAGTTCAGTCACCTTGCTTCTCTCCTCACAATGTTCTGTTTCTTCATTAGCACGATTGTAGTGTTTGGGACAGTCCCCCTTGCACTGCTTTTCCATGAAGCCTTCCTGGACTGGACTCACCTCCCAACAGAGCAAGGTAAACAGAGACTGAAGTCATTTCTACCTTCTGCATATAATGCGACAGAACAGTAAGAGCTGAAGATATGGGGGGAGGAAGCCCCAAGATTGCAAAACCTGTAGAATATTTAAAAACATAAAGCATAGGAGTACTTGCATGAAACACAATGTGATTGAAGAATAGTGTGAAATACCATGTGTATTAACTTTGTGAGCAAATCAATATAAAATAAAATTTAGAAAAAGTTTATTTGTAACAAATTCATCTTTTTACCATGAGACAATTTGGCATTGTTGTTGGTTGTTGGTGCTACTAGACACTGAGGCAACTCCAATTTGTGGTACTTCTATGCATTACAAGCAAAATGCTACCTGGTCCTTTGCCAGTTTCATAGTCACTGGTACATTTAAGTCCAATTATCCATTAGGTAACTATAGAGTTCATTTGTTAACCCTTGCAGGTAATTGAATTAAGTCGTTATGTATTATATTTCCTGCCAACAATACTGGAAGACTATCTACTAGAGTTCTTCTTCATCTTCAAAAAAACACAAGGAAAAAAGCTTTTCTTTTTCCACCACTGAGAATTCAAAGACTCCACCCCAAGAGGAAAACTCATGTATCCCTGAGGATGGCAGAGAGGACAGACACAAAGTTGTTTATGCTTGAGGGAATGATTATGCAATTACTCAATTCAGCCAGATACGCTTAGCTGGTACTTCAACCCTTTCCAATCTTGCCATGGTTTGGTCTTTATAGCAGCAGGTGAGGACCCTGGAAACACTATTGCTTTCCAAGATCTTCTGTCAGGACAAGGCATCTGCACAAGACCAGGTAGGGAGAGACGGTGGTGAAGTCATTCTGTCTCTGGCTGTAACAGCAAGAGCAGCAGAGTGCTGCAGGCAAGCACGGGTGCCGACAGCGGCCAAGGCGAGTGATGCAGGTGACTGGTGGTGACAGCACCTTGTGGACCCGCCAGCTCCGACTGGTGACTCAGCTGCAACCACAGTGTTGTGACCTCAGCATCAGCGGGCAGCATGAGCAGCTCAGCAACCTTGTCGCAGGACACCACCCGTTGCTTTTTTAACACTTCCAACACTGTGAGAGAACTATT
>NW_006399764.1:24296078-24305251 GCF_000299155.1 Elephantulus edwardii | reverse complement strand
TATGCTGAGTGAAATATCCCAGTCACAAAAGGACAAATATTGCATGGTGCCACTGTTGTAGAATGGGACTGTCCTTGGGGTTGGGGAGAGACTGAGCAATATAGGTTCAATAATGTATACTGCACTGAAACAGAGGAGGGAGAAAACGGTTTAAAAAATATAAATATAAATTATAAATATATAAACCTACAGTGATACATATTTTCCTTATAAGGCTCTGACTCACACTCAGGGCACCCACCCACTGCTACAAGGGTGCTTTGACTTAATCTCTCTCTAAGACAGAACACAACTGGCTTATAGAGTTGCCAAGAAAGTGCACTGTAACAGGGCTGACAGCCTCATAGTTCTCCTACAGAGAAGCTGCTGGTTCAAATTGCCAACCTTTTGGATCATGGTCAAGTACTAAAGCCTCGGTATCACTAGGGTTCCTTCGGTCATTGGCTGATATAGACAAAAAATAATTACCTTCTCCTTAGACTCCTTGGTATAAGTAGAATAGAGTGTCTTTACAGTTTTAACTATTTAACTGATTCTAAATGATACACAATGTGGGGCAAATTTAGATAGGAAAATGGGAATTTATGGAGTCAATGCCAATAGGAAGCTTTGGTGGTTTCGTGGTAAAGAGTGGGTATTGCCAACCCACAGGCACACAGTTCAAATCCACTAGCTGCTCTATGGGAGAAAGACAAGCAATCTCCTCCTGTACAATTTGAAGCCTCGGAAAATCCACCGGAGGGTCGGGTATGAGTCGGAACTGATTTGACAGCAAAAAACAAAACAACTAGTGGTATAGGCCTTAGCGTGCTGATCTCTGAAACCAAGTCTGTCACTGATGCGGAGGGAGGTAGAGGGACAGGATCCTCCCATTCCAGGGGAGCCAGGGTCACTGTGCGTCAGGACCAGCCTGATGTGGTCAGTTGAGGGACGATAAGCCAAGCGTTGTCAAAGATGTGTGCTATACATTATCATCCAATTTTAATATTTTTTCATATGCTTCTTTTCTCCCCAGTGATTCCACCCTCTTCTAGAGGAAGTAGGCAGTGTCTTTACATGTGTTTGTTCTTTGTCAAGTATTATATTCTGGTTTGTCCAGAGCAGGCACCATTTATTCATGGATATTCTGAAAAGCAATGGAAGGCCTGGTGCACAGTTTCATCTACTCTCTGTTTTGAAAGACTTGAGGTTTATTTCCATGTGTCTACAGGGTCTAATATTGAAACATAATCAGCAGCTACAATCCACTTGAAGCTCATGTGAAATCAAAGTTCTTTAACTATCAGCAGTGATCGTGTTCATCTTTGAGGCAAAACCTGAAAACTTCCCTATTAAACTCTGAATCGCTGCTCCAGACTTAGCCGCTGATGGCTCTTTAAACATGCAGCTTTCCCTCTAATGGGTCTTCAGTAAGCCCCCCTCCCTGCTTCCCAAGGGTTCCAAGTGACTGAAGACAAGGAGAGAGCGAGCATTGGCCAAGTTCCTTTTGGACAGCTTCTTCATCCCACCCTACCTCTGGCTGCCAAACCCAGCAGGCAGCCTGCTGCGGTGGAAACCTGGTCCCCAGGAAGGTGTGGGAGATGTGCCTTGCACAGTTGTAAGTCAGCAGAGAAGTGCTAATGCTCTAGAAAATCAGCCATCTGGCCCTGGCAGGAGAAGATTCAGGAGGGAAATCAAGAAAAGAAAGAAGAAAGGCGGTGCCGGGGCTCTGGGGAGGAGGGCGGAGGGCGCAGACTCAGGGAGAAGGGGCTCAGATGTGGCTCTGAATGGGAGACAAGGGAAGGCAGGCTGTGCTGAGCAGAAAGTAGAGGGTGGTGGGAGCAGAGAGCCAGCTCCTTCGGGACTAAGAGGCTCATCAAGGATGCTGGGGAGCATCTAAGCCTGCTCAGACAACCTTGCACTTCAAATTGGCTTCCTCTGCTACCTGACAACCAGAGGGCGTCAAATAGAAGTCTAAATGGAGCATCAATATTTTCCAACATAATTGAAATAAATATCTGTTACAGAAAATATGAGAGACGCAGAATCTTAGGGGGGAAAAGAACCAGTCGTCTTACTCCCTAAGTCCCTTTTATCACATTACATGGGCACAGCCTCTGCGAATAATGAGGCCCATCTCCTTGGGTCCATGTTTGTACTTTATGCAATTTATGCAACTTTCAATTCTATCGTTTTAACTTAATATTATAGATAAAGACTTTCTCCGACTCGACGGCACATAACAACAACAACAACAACCTAGAATTCTTAATTATGATTTGGATATTGGATTTATGCATAATATTCCATCAACTATATATATCTTTCTCCACTTATTAGTCGGCATTTTCCCCCATTCCAGGGTCTCACTACTATAAAGAGTGTTGTAAAGCTATAGATTGTGATAATAACCGATCATAATCTCTCATTGCACCTCTAAAGAGATTGAGGTCTAATTACGGAAGGGACTTAATTCAAAATTAGGAATAAAAAGGTTCACCTCTGACTAATCGTCCACTTTGCACACTTACCTACCCTTCAAGAAGCACTATTTATACCAGGTATCTTTCGCACACCTCACTCCATTCTTCTGTTGGTTGAATATTTATTAAAAAATTTTAAGACATTTACATATGGGTTTGTATCTATAACAAACCCTGTTGATCCAATGGATTAAGCATTAGACGGCTGACCAAAAAGCTGATGGTTCAAATGTGCAAATAGGTCACAGGAAGGAAAAAAAAAAGAATGAGACCGTCCATGTCAGTAAAGGTTTACAATCTTGGAAACCCTAAGGGACACTGCTTCTCTGTCCTATAGCATCTGAGTCAGAACCTCAATGACAGTGGATTTACTTTCTGTGTGTATATACACTGTTGTTAAAGCTGTTGGCTGAGATTCATACATAGTAAACCTATGAACAACAGATCAAAACTTTGCGGTACCCTGTGCTTTCCTCCCAGTCTCCCACATGCTCAAACTCCTGGTGGTCACTGTGACAATGCATCTCACCGAGAGTCTTCCCCTCTTTCCCTGACTCTCTCCTTTCCCCAGCATGTTGTCTTTTGCCAAAGCCTGGTGTTTTCTGAAGCCTGCCCAGCATATGTGAGAAGTCTCACTGTCCTTGCCGCTAAGGACACCGTGCTTGCACTTTCTCCAAAATAGATTTGTTTATGCTTTTGATAGTCCACGGTATAGTCAATACTCTACTTCAACACCACATTGTAAAGGCATCAATTCTTCCTTGGTCTTCACTATTCATTGTCTAATTTATGCATGCATAGGAAGTAACTGAATGTACCATAATATGGGTCAGGCCATCGTAGTCTTTAAATGGACATCTTTGCTCTTTAATACTTTAAGGTGGTCCTTTACAGCAGGCTTTCAACACATCCATTTTAAGTAATACTCTGTATTTTATTTCTTGATGACTGCTGTTACTAAGTATTGACGTTGTCTAGCTTTGGTGATTTCTGTTTTCTAAATTGTTGTTGTTTTTGTGATGTGCCATCGAGTCGCTTGCGACTCATAGCGACCCTATGTACAAACAAACCTAAACTCTGCTCTAGCCTGTGTGAATTGCATTGCCTCTGACACACTCATCCTGATTGCCCCAGTCACTGAGTCAATCCATCTCATAGATGGTCTTCCCCTTCTGCACTGCCCCTTCACCCTCCCAAGCGTGATGTCCCTCTCCAAGGACTGTTCCCTCCTTACAACATGTCCAAAGTATGTCAGACAAAGCCCCAGAATCCTTGCCTCCAAGGAGCAGCCCGGTTTAACCCTCTCCAGGATGAATCTGTTTGTTTTGTTGGCAGTCCATGAGACATTTGATACTCTTCTCCAGCACCACAGCTCAAAGGCGTCAATTCTCCTTCTATCCTCCCTAGCCATTGTCCGACTTTCTGATATATAACAAATGATTGCAAAGACCATGGCCTGTATCAGACGCACCTTAGTCTGCAGAGTGACACCATTGCTCTTCAGTACTTTGGAGAGGTCCCTAACAGCAGATTTTCCCATGGCAATACGTCTTTTGACTTTCCCAGGAGAGGAAGGCCCTCTATGAGGTGGATTGATTCAGTGACTGGGATAATTGGGATGGGAGTGTCAGAGACAGTGCGATTGGCACAGGACAGAGCGGAGTTTAGGGCTGTTGTACATAGGGTCGCTATGAGTCGCAGGCGACTCGACGGCACATAACAACAACAACAATACGTCTTTTAATACGGCTAGTGCCAAGAGTGTTGACTGTGGAGTCAAGCAGACTAAAGTTGTTAACAATCTCAGTCTCTTCACCATCCATCCTGATGCTGCCAATTGGTCCAGTGGTGAGAATCTTATTTCTAAATTACACACATAAAATTACTTATGTAAAAAAAAAAAATATATATATATATATCTCTACATATATATGGATGTATTTACATATATAACACACATATGTATAATTCCCAAAAATCATTCAGAATGTCTCATATTATCTCCAAAATAATACTAAAAATGAAATATTTCTTATTTTATTTAATACTGATAGGATATATGGAAAAAATATGATCATAGATCAATCAACTAAGTTTCATGCAGCTCTAAATTGTTGACTCCAATTCTCACCAATATGAGCTTTAGTTTTATATTGTTGCTATTACTTTTATCGTGCCATCAAGGCTGAACCAAGTCATAGTGGACCCTCCAGCTGATTTTCAGAGACTAAATGGCACAGGAAGAGGTTGTTCATCTTTCTCCCATGGAGCAACTGATAAGTTTGAATTGCTTGCTTTTGAGTTGGTAGCACAGCTCCTAATCCTCTAAGTCACCAGAGCTGCTAGATATCTATTAGTAGCAAAAACTTGTTCCCTGTAAAGCATTCACTGTAATCAATAAATTCATTAATGATGGTATATTGTTAGTCACTGCAAGAGTTATACAATAGAGCAATTCTTTCTTTAACAATAAAATTATTTTAATTATTGCATTTCTGTGAACAATTTCATGTAAGGAGCAGAATAATCTTGTGAAGTCTCTTATTAACCCAATTTCTATAAGGCGTGCAAAATGGAAGGTAATCAGCCTTTGTGCAGATGTATTATGATGATAGGGATCGAAACCATGCAATCACATAGATATTTTGCTCTCTCTAACTCGTTCTGAATAATCAGTGATTTTCAATGGCAGAAAAGTGGCTATTCCAAATTGCAACACTCACAAAGCATTGTGATGTTTACATATAACCCAAATTTATTCTCTTTTGATGGTGTTTATAAGGAACAAGATTTCAATAGGAGAGAAGAGGACAAGGGAGAGCAATAATATCAGAGATTAGTTGAGCATTTGGTTCAGAACTAGAAAAAAAAGTGTATTACTACGTGTGGAGTTTTGCAAAAAATTATTTTTTAAAAATGTTGACACAAGAATAAGATAGAAGATTGATTTAGCTGATCTGTCTTCCTCATTGTGGCTAGAAACATGTTGATTGCAAGCAACACAGATTGGCAAGAACACAACATTTCAACCCTGTTCAAGAGAAAGTCCGTCAGTGGCCTCAGCTTACCATTCCAGGAGGGCAATGTCATCCAGCTGGTCAAATTCTTGCCATAAAACAATTGACAGCATTCTCATCTTCTTGAATGGACACCCTTTTCTTCCCTCAAAAATTAATGTTTTATCAAATGTAAACAAAGAATGTCAACTGATAACAGATCGAATCAACTATATATATATTTGTCTTTTTTAATGTAGGGTACTGCTCCAGTCTAACTCCAGGATTCCAACTTTGGAATCCTGTTTTATGTATTTCACTTTAAACTCATACTTGAGCTTTAAGTGAAAATGGACAGAGTGACTAACTCTCTTAATACTCACTTAATACTGATCTCAACTTAGGGCACTAACTCCAGTCCCCACACTGTACCAGCTCTTGTCCTGCTTTCTTCCGCCATTCTCATTCCCGCTCCCTTTCAGTCTTGTTTGACTTGGCTCTTGTAAGAAGTGAATATCTCCCTGGTAAACCTGCTAATAAGCCTGTCCACATATTGTTTGCCTGAAAGTTGAGCCATGAGGTCGAGTTTAGTTCCAGTCTTACAGGGTTACTAGGGGTTCAAGGCCCAGTGGTTTCATCCATCTCAGTTGGTCCAGTAAATCGGATCACTTTTATGATTTCACATTCTGGTTCACATTTTTCTTTCCCTCAGTCTAGGGCCCCCTTCTGTGATCTTTTTAGAGAGGTCAGTAAGTAGGAGAACCAAGACCCGCGCTGGTCTTCTGTTCTCAGGGTGGTAGAAGTTGAAGTTCTTGTATTCCATTAGTCATTTGGTTTTCTTGGCTCATCCTTGTTCTGAGAAGGGCGAGATTAACAGTCAGTTGCTTTATAGATCATGGCTCACAAGCTTTTAAAACCCCAATTGAATTCATCAAGGTAGTATAGAAAGCATTGATCTTGTGGACTATATTATGCTATTTAACATTTGATGTGCCCCAAGGTCCTAAAATCCAAGGACCAATAATTCATTCTCTAAAGGAGAATGAGGTGCTCCTGATGCAGGCCATGGTCTTTGCCATTACCTGCTATGTGTCAGAGAGCTGGACAATGACTAGAGATGAGAGAAGAGTTGATACCTTTGAGCTGTGGTGCTGGAGAAGAGTATTGACTATAGCATGGACTGCTAGAATAAACAAGTTCATCCTAGAGAGGGTGAAGCCAGGCTGCTCCTTGAAAGCAAGAATTCTGAAGCTTCATCTGACACACTTTGGACATGTTACAAGGAGGGACCAGTTCTTGGAGAAGGACATCATGTTTGGGAGGGTAGAGGGACAGTGCAGGCGAGCAAGACCCTCGGTGAGATGGGTTGATTCCATCACTGGGGTAATGGGTGTTTTGGACACAGTAAGGTTGGCAAGGGATAGAGCAGGGTTTACGGCTGTTGTACATAGGGTCACTATGAGTTGCAAGCCACTCGACAGCACAAAACAACAACAACAAAGGTTAGCAAGTATTCTTAAACGAAAGAGCTAGTGAACACACCGCAGGGATCTGAGAGGAGCCACAAAGACATAACAGCTGTTTTATGGAGAAAGATTTGATAGCAGTCAACAAATTTTTCAAGTGTGAAAACATGACAAACAACTACCCCACGGACATCTGATCTCACTCGAACTTTTCTTGAGTTAGATTCCATCAAACTCTCTGATTCTTACATCTTTGACATTTAAAAGTTTTCTCTTTCAACTGGCCTATTCCATAGCTCCAAATAAAATATTATTTGTCTTTTTCACGACAAACCACTTTCTAAAGCATAGAGAAAACTTGCTCTTTCTCTCTGGAAAAATCACCAGATGACGCAATTCCTAAAATTCCAACTATCACCATCAAATTTTTAAAACACCTATAATTTATGAGCATAGGGAAGAACTTGTTTGAATGAAGACTAACTGGCATGCGTTAGAGGATTTCATATTCATTACCGAGACAGAAGCAATAAAAACTTGGAAACTCTGAATGCTGTCAATTAGGCCATGGAAAGAGCAGCGATGACAGAAGCTTTGGGGGATGCATAAAAGAAAATCATTGGAAAAAAGGTCAGGAAAAAAGTCTGACAGCATGAGACATCTAGCTGCTCACCAGTGTGGGGCTGGGTCACAAACAAAGAGACCAGAAAGTGTGGAAACCGGAAGGCTGCCTTGGAGAATTCTTACCCAAGACAGAAGGAGGTGCCAAGATCCAAGGAGCCAGTGAAATCGGAAATCACAGAGGCATGTTGGGGTTCCAAACCAGCAGTCAAGACACAGAGAGGATTACTAATCCCTACAGAAGTAGCAGCCAATAGGAAGCTATATAGGTGGAACAAGAAACTCATTTGACACATGCTTTTCTGATCATTGACTACAGAAAAGAAAATATGGAGACTCACACAGTGGCACCCCAAAATGCCACAAGTTCATTCTGTTCACCTTTTATTGGCCAAACCAACTCACTTTTGTATACTTTGCTTCAACTCTGTCATGTGTCTATGAGAAAAAAAGCTGCGCATTTGGGAATAGCACTCATGATGTATACAAAGACAGACACAAAGTGGACCTGACTTATCTGCATTCCCACTATGCTTAAACCACTGGGAACACCCTGTGTAAGTGTCTAATGAGGGAGAGACACTTGATGGGGAGGAGGTAAGATTGTTGTTGTTAAGTACCATCAAATCAGAACCAATACATAGTTGACCCTCCAGCAGATTTTCAGGGGCAGGAAATCACACGGGAGCAGATTGCTCATCTTTCTCCCACAGGACAGATGGTGGATTCCAACTGCATATCTTCAGTTTGGCAGCACAATTCCTTAACATGAAACCACCAGATCACAACAGAGCAAAAGAACACTACATAGTTTAACATTAGAAAAGGAGTGCATAAAAGAAATAAAATTTAAAAAAATAAATACATAAAAAGGAGTGCATCAGGATTGTCTCCTTTTATCATACCTATTTAATCTGTATACTGAGAGAATTATTACAGAAGCTGCACTCTGTGAAGAACAATGCGGCATCAGACTTGAGGAAAACTCACCAATAACCTTCATTACATAAAAGACAGAACTTAATTTTGCTTGCTGTAAGTAAGGAAGACTTGAAGCACTTGTTGCAGAAGATCAAGGACTGCAGCCTTCAAAATGGATTACATCTCAATGTCAAGAAAATAATTCTCACCACTGGACTGATAGGCAACATCAGGACGTTGTTGTTATGTACCGTAGACTCAGAACTGAGCCATAGCTGACTGTTCGATGGGTTTTCAGATGCAGGGACTTGCACAGGAAGAGATTGCCCATCCTTCCCCTGCAGAGCAGCTGGTGGCCTCGAACTTCATACCTTTGGGATTGTAGTGCAGCTTCTTCATAGACGGAGAAAAGATTAAAACTGTCAACAACTTCATCTTACTTGGATCTTGGATCCACAATTACTATATCTGCTACCAACAGCCTGGATATCTGGAGACACATCACACCAGGAAAAGTCTGTAGACAGGGACAGCTCCAAATTATTGAGGAACAATGATGCCAGTTTGAGGACTAAGGTGTGCCTGATTCAGGCTATGGTCTTTTCGGTCATTTGCTATGCATCTGAGAACTGGAAAATGACTAAGGATGACAGAAGAAAACTCGATGCCTTTGAACTGTGGTGTTACAGATGAGTACTGAGTAACCT
>NW_006399764.1:24292580-24295472 GCF_000299155.1 Elephantulus edwardii | reverse complement strand
TTTTATGGCTTCTCCCTGAGAAGGGTTAAAAGTTAACTTCTTCATAATCTTTCAAAATCACGCTTGGAAAGTTGGAGGGACACCTAAGAACAGGAAGACCCACTACCAGGTGGACTGGCACAAGTGACTGCAGCAATGAGCTTGAATGTGTCGGAGATTATGAGAATGGCTCAAGATAGGAAAGGGTTCAGACAGGTTGTTCATTGGGTCACTATGAGTTGTACTCACGATGGCACAGAACAACAATAAGAAGCAGCCACAGGAGCTCCCTAATTTAAGATTGTTGTTGTTGATGATTGTCATCAAGTCGAGTATAACTCATAGTGACTCTGTGAACAAAAGACCTAATGCCTTTCCATAATTGTTGTTACTTCTCCAAGTTCAAAGCATTTTCATAGTTGTGTGGTTCAGGAAGTCATGCCATTCCTGCTTCCAAACCTGTTTTACATCTGGAAGTTCCACCAAACACTGTCCACATTGGGAGACCATTATGGTTTTTTATACCCCAATGGCACAAGATTCAGCATCACAGCAAACCCAGATTACCTCAGTATAGTAAATTGGCGAAGAGTGATGTACAAAGTAGAAGAATTTTCCTCCAAATATAACAATACTAGTTTTACTTAGCGATGGTTAAGTGTTGTTAAGTCAAATAGTGACCCTATGAACAAAAGTTCTGAACTCTGTTCTCTAATTAACATCCTTTCTGTATGATTATATAGTTTATAGAGTTTCCAGAAGCATCTGTTTTAGGAAGTGGATGCCACTCCTTCCTCCAAACCTTACTCAATCTGGAAGCTCTTCTAAACACTGAGCATGATGGGTAACAAGTACTGTATTTGGCATGACTATGGCACAGTGTTCAGCATCACAGCAACTCCAAATTATTCAGTACAAAAATAGACAAATGACTGCTGGACCACTTGAAGAAAGTTCTTGCAGCCCTTAGCCCTATAGAGTTTTAAAGACACACCCTTGAGTAGGCCTCCGCCCTTGGGTCCTTGTTAGCCAAAAGGGGCCAAAGGTCAACTGACATCCACTTGTGGAGGCAAAAGAACAATATCACAAATCAAACACAACCCAAAACTTTCCTTGTCACTCCCCTCAAGACTCAAGAAACCAGCTTCCAGAGTGGAACCACTGCTCAAGGCATCAAGGTTTTTTTTCTGTCATCCTTAGTCATTTTCCAGCTCTCAGATGTATAGCAAGTGACTGAAAAAAACATGGCCTGAATCAAGTGCATCTTAGTCCTCAAGCTGACATCATTGTTCCTCAATAATTTAGATAGGTCCCTGACTAGTGTGACATGTCTCCAGATCTAATTTCTCCTTCCTATTTGATGAAGAGCTTTGCTGCGTATAAGATCCTTGGCTGGCAATTGTTTTCTTTCAACCTTTTGTATATGCCATCCCATTATCTTCTAGTTTACATAGTTTCTGCTGAGAAATCAGAACTTAATCTAATTGTTTGCCTTTTGTTCGTGATTCTGTTATTCTCACACTTCTCTTAGTATTCTATCCTTATTGTTTAATATGGAGAATTTGACTATGATATGTCTTGATGTGTTTCTTTTTTAATCTAGTCTATTTGGTGTTTGCTGTGCTTCTTGAATGTGGATTTCCTCATTCTTCTAAACCCCTGGAAAATTTTCTTCTAGTACATCTTCCACAATTTTTTCAGTGACTTAGCTGTCACTCTCATGTTCTGGACTTACAGTCATACCTATGTTGTTTCTTTTGATGTCATCCTATGTAATTCTAATGTTTTCTTCATTTTCCTTACATTTCATCTCTGATTTTTCTTCTAGTATGTTATCAGTGAGGCTCTTGTCTGATCTTCTGTTTCATCTCTTCAGTTCTACTTTTTTGTTCACCAGCATATTGGACACTTCTGCCATTTCGGTCTTAATATTCTAGATTGTATTGTCATGCTTTTCTGTTATTTCCAGTATTTTTTTTCCTATACCCTCTCTGTCTTGTGATTTGTTTTTTAAGTACATGTACCTCTTTTTCTATACTATCAATTCTTTCTTCTATCTTTTGCATTTTTTTCTATAATTGTTCAAGTTGTTTTTCATCACTGTATTTCTTCTGATCACTGTCTCTGGGGTATTTTCATTCCTACTGGCTTCCATTATTTCTTCCATCATTTACATCCTTTTCTGTAGCTGTTCACATAACTCAAAACCAATATATTTCTGCTGATTTTCTCTGTATGTGGTTTTCATTTAGCCTGATTTTTAGGAGAAGAATTATTTGGGATTTTTTTCATGACGCCTGAGGGAGACTGCTGCTTTCTTGGCATTATAAGAGTCTTTTTAACTATATAATGTCTCAGACTATGGCAATGTTTTGTGACAGATATATATGTTGGTGCTGGACCTCTGACCTGAAGCTGGATGACTGTTGCCCTTCAGAAATCATGGCTCTACCAGCCTCTTCTGCTTGAGTTTAACAAATCCCATGTGATGTAGCTAGACAGCAGTGTTCAAGACTAAAGAACCTAAATGGATGATGTTCTTGATGTTATTCCACAACTTGTCTGGATTTCAGTCACTAATGTTTAGTGCATCAAATCTATTCTTAAAGTGATTTTTCAATTCAATTGTGATAGGTTAAAGGTCTTATTTTGATTCTTATAAACTTATTTTCATTTTCTTCACCTTGATTTAGAACTTGCATATGAGTAGTTGATGTTGTCTTCCACGGTCAGTCGTGGTTTTATTTTGACTCCTAATATAGAGTTTCTCCAATATCTCTTTCCACAGATGTAGTTAATCTGATTCCTTTGTAGTTCATAAATTAAAGTCCATGTATAGACAGATGTGCCTTCGATATGAGTCATATTTCAACATCAAGAAAATAAAAATCCTAACCACTGGACCAATAAATA
>NW_006399764.1:24285840-24292355 GCF_000299155.1 Elephantulus edwardii | reverse complement strand
AGAAGAACCAATACCTTTAAATGGTGATGTTGGAGAAGAGTATTGAATATCCTATGGACTTTCAAATGAACAAACAAAGCTGCCTTAGAGGAAATGCAACCAGACTTTTCTCTAAAGGCAAGGATGATGAAACTTGGTTGTACATATTTGGGGCATGTTGTCAGGAGGTGCAAGTCCTGGAGGGGAGAGGATCACACTAGGAAAGATCAAGGGTCAGCAAAAAAAAGGAAAGCCCTCAAGAGTATGGATTGACACTGTGACCTTAACAATGGGCTGGAGCACGATGGGGATCCTGAGGTTGGTGCCGGATAGGTCAGGGTTCGTTGGGTCTGTGTGGGTCATAGTAAACACAATAGCATCTAACAACAACATTCATTTCTAAAAGGACTGTTTGGGTAAATTCTAATTTTTAAAACAATGGTGGAGAGGAAAGAATGAGCAGTGCAAATAAACAAACAAAAACCCCACTAGAGAATAAAGGTAAAATGTTCTGAAAATACAGAATAAAACATTAATTAACTCATGAAAATCTAAAGAAAAACACACACACAAAAAAATAATTCCTTACCTCCAAATGAGTCATAGTCAGTTCAATGGCACCTAACAAATACGACAACTGCAAATAGATATAATCAAGTCCATTTGAGAGTTGGATTTGTCTCACTGAAAGATATTGCGATCGTTTGGCCCATTCTTGATAAACAGACTACCACATGTTTGTTTTGTCTTTTTCCCCCAAGGAATGTTTGGTGAGTTTGAACTGCTAACCTCTCAGTAGTTTCTTGGTTAAACATTGGGTAGTTCAGAAGATGATAATCATTGAAAGTGTAGGTTACCCGCCTCAGGCATCATATCTACTGCATAAATCTCTGGTCAGTGTGAGTAAACTGTCTAGGACTTTAAAACAAACAAACAACAGCAACAAATAAAACTCAAAACTCATTGCTGCCAATCAGAGCCAACTCATAGCTGACCCTCCAGGTGGTTTTGGAGTCAATAAATTGCACAGGAGGAGATTGACTCTTTTATTCTGAGGAGCTGCTGGTAGATTGGGACTTTTAGCAAAGAAGCGCTGTCAGAGAGGTGCCCTTTTGGTGTTAGCAGCACAGATCCCTATGGACCACACTCCTAGAACACCCTTAAGACCTTGAAGTTGCTCAATAAAGGATAGCAAGTTGCTCAATAAAGGGTAGTTATTATGATGATTTTAAGCTACCATCAAATTGGTGCTTAATGGAATGAAATATTACTTACTCTTGCGCCCTGTCCGTGATCAGCTTTGATCACACTGTTGTGAGGTATAAAGTTTTCCTTGGCTGAATTTTTCTAGTACATTGGCAGCTCCTTCTTGCCAGCCCCTTGTGGTCTGGAAGCTTTCCGCCCACAGATGTATGGTGTTTGGGCATGCATGGTGTATCTTGGAAGAGAGTTGAACCCACATCTTCACCTAGAAGGTAGAGAATTCTGCCATGGGACCATGACTGTCTCCATATTTTTATTATTATCAGAAAAAATTAAATGGATTAAGCCTGTTAAAAAAAAAAAAAAGAAAAGAAAGTGACCATAGAATTTTCCTTCAAAACTAAGGTGAAGATAATCTATTGTTGAGATCTCACTCAGACAAGAGTAGTGATGAGGGTCATAGAGACAAGGAACAGCCCTGGAAGTCTGAGTGCAGAGAACTAAGACTGAGGCAAAGATAGATCCCAAGTCCTTGAACTTGACTAAGGGACAGGCAGCAGATAATTACATTTTCAAAACAATAGTGCAAGCAACAAATGTTATAAAAGGTCAACAAGTTGGCCGAGCCATGTGGCCAGCTCAAAGCAGTTGGGATAGGCCTTAGGAAAGGACCATATGGGGCCAATGTGTCATACATAGATGGCATTGACAGCAGTCCAAGAGCAACATGATATGAGATGGGGCATATGAGGGCTCGTAACCTTGGGAGGTCAAGGCCGCATGAGAAGAATAGATGGCCCTGTTTGATTTGCAGGCGGGGGAATGCAGAGGACTTGGTTAAACTTTGTTCTTGTCTAGTGATTTAAATGGTATTTCAAATCCACTTCAAACTCCGGTGTCTCTGGCTTATTCTTATATATTCGCCTTATAAAAGGAGTTTACACTATTGTTTATTATTCAAAGCCAGAGGTTTAATATTGCACAAAGTTGATTATTTGAAGTCAGGACAGCCCAGCTGGCTCCAAGTGCTTCTACACGTTCCATGCCACTTCCCTTTCATCCTCCTCTGCCTCTTTGACTTAATATCCACCTCCGTTCCCTGATTCACTTGGGTTTTGCAACAAATCCCTCCTGACAAGTCCACAAATCCTCCCAGACTTAGTGCAAAGTCATGGAGCTGAACGAACCTCCACAATTTTCGCTTTGACTTGTGGATGCTCTTTCAGGTGTGCACCCAAAGTAGTAACAGGATTAAAGGTCCTGGAGAAAGCTGCCTGCCTGGGCAGCATGCTGGGCCCAGGGTCCGGGGGCCCTGCATCCCCACATCAGAGCCCTCTGCAGGGTGCAGAGTTCCAAGGAGGGGCAGACGCTCAGCAGAAAGCACACAGCTTGATTTGCAGATGCCAATTTGAATTTTGCAGCCTGGTATGTGTTTTGAGTAAGATTCAGCAAATTGGATGAGAAAGTCATAAATGGGTGATGAATATGGAACACAAAACAGCCTGTTTGTCATAAACTGTCACCTATCTTTCCAAAGGCACGTACTCTGGAACTGTAACATGGTTGAAATTAGAAGTTAAAACTTTGCACAAGTCTGCATGCAATACTCTTCTTGCAGGAGGACATTTTGTAGGAAATATTCCTAAAAGGATGGGAGGAGAATTCTCTATTGATATTTCTATAACGTGTACTCTTTTTTTTCTCTTGAGTAAATTGTCAGGTTGGTATTGTTGTTATGTGCTGTTGAGTCGCTTGTGACTCATAACGACCCTATGTACAGCAGCCCTAAACCCTGCTCTATCCTGTGCCAATTGCACTGCCTCTGACACACCCATCCTGATTACCCCAGTCACTGAATCAATCCACCACATAGAGGGTCTTCCCCTCCTGCACTGTCCCTCTACTCTACCCAGCATGATGTCCCTCTCTAAAGACCTGTCTCTCCTTACAAAATGTCCAAAGTATGTCAGGCGAAGCCCCAGAATCCTTGCCTCCAAGGAGCAGCCTGGTTTAACCCTCTCCAGGGTGAATCTGTTAGTTTTCTTGGCAATCCATGGTATATTCAATACTCTCCTCCAGCACCACAGTTCAAAGGCATCAATTCTCCTTCTATCCTTCCTAGTCATTGTCCAACTCTCTGATGCATAACAAATGATTGCAAAGACCATGGCCTGTATCAGACGCACCTTAGTCTCCAGAGTGAGACCATTGCTCTTCAGTACCCTAGAGCGGTCCCTAACAGCAGACTTTCCCATCACAATACTTTTTTTTTAATTTTCTGACTGCTGGTGCCAAGAGTGTTGATTGTGGAACCAAGCAAACTAAAGTTGTTAACAATCTCAATCTCTTCACCATCCATCCTGATGCTGCCAATTGGTCCAGTGGAGAGAATCTTTGTCTTCTTGACATTGAGTCTCAATCCATACTGAAGGCTGCAGTCCTTGACCCTCTGTAACAAGTGAATCAGGTCCTCCTCAGTTTCAGCAAGCAGGGTTGTGTCATCTGCATAACACAGATTGTTAATAGATCTTCCACCATTCCTGACACCACACTTCTCCTCATAGAGCCCAGCCTCCCAGATCTTCTGGTCTGCATACAGGTTGAAAAGGTATGGAGATAGAACGCATCCCTGGCATACACCTTTCCCGATTTTTAACTATGCAGTGTTTCTCTGCTCTGTTCTGATGACTGCCTTTTGGTCCAAGTATAGGTTTCACATTATCACGATCAAGTGTTCTGGGATTCCCATTCTTCTCAGAGTCAGCCACAGTTTGTTATGATCCACAGGGATGAAATCTCACCTCTAGATAGACTTAGGGGTCTGTCAAGAACGCAACTGCGTCTTCCAGGGTGAAAGGAGCTAACAGCTGAGGTAGTGTATTTAGGAAAGCCCCAGCAGCATTCTGTGGAGGTCAGCTGCAGGACTGTTGTCAGGAGGCCTCCCATCAGCGTGCGGTCCACAGGCTGCAGATGCCGTTGATAACATTCAGAGAGCCCTGCAAATTATCAGAAAGAGCATTCTTATGAACATTTGATCCACGAGGACACTTATTTTAAAATATACATTTTTTCCTGAGGCCTGGAGAGTTTGGCTAAGCAGATTTGAGGTGTTTTCAAGGCTCTATGCTTTTACTAACAACCTGTGTGGCGTTTTGTGGGGAACGCTCTTCCAAGAACGCACTTAGAGAGGTGCTGGGCTAGGAAAAGATACTGAAGGGAAGAAGGACTGTTCCTTTGCACCCATAGATATTTCTGGAAGCCTTTCAGAGACAGACACCTTCCCAGGGCAGCCGGGAATGATCTCAAACTGGGTGGCCTAGACCAGAGAACATATAACATATCCTCGTCCTGTTCAGGAGCCCAGAATGCCACCATCGAGATCCCAGGAGGTTTGATTCCTTCTGGGTGTTCTGTGGGACAAACCAGGCCTCTCTTTCTGGTTTCTGTGGTTCCTGGCTGTCCCTGGCTTTCCTTCACTTGTCTGCACACATCTCTGCACACTTCGCCTCCGTCATCACACAGCCTTCATCCTGTGTGCCTGCTCTTTTCCGTCTCTCACATGGATTACCTCATTGACCCGAAAGCTCAGTCTAAATCAATGTGATCTCATCAAGACTCAGACCTTAACCATAACTCAAAAATCCCCATTTCCAAAATAAAATTACATTATAAAATTCCAAAGGGGAACACAATTTGAAGGGAAACGCTTCAACCCATTACAATATTGAACAAGGATAAAGTTAGTTCCTGCCCTTATAAAGCTGTATTCCAGTTGAGGAGATAGATATTAATTAAGTAATCTCACTAAATCAAAAGACCAAATCCAGTGCTGTTGAGTTTTTTCTGTGTCCTAGCACCCTGCAGGACAGAGCAGAGCTCCCTGGGAGGGTTTTCAAGGCTGTGATCATTACAGAAGCAGGCCAGCATTTCGTTCTTTCATGGAGTGGCCGGATGTTAAAAAATGCTGACGCCTCCTTAGGAGCTGAGCGCTTAGCCATTGCACCACCGGGGGTCCTTAGTAATCAGACGAGAAAGATACTTTCAACTGGGAGTGTGCTACAACACAGGTGCAGAATGCTTTGACAGGCAGCACTGATTGGGCATTTCATGTGCTTTATCATTCATTTACTAGATACTATTATAGTAATATTAGTACACTAGCAGTAACTTTGGAAGGAGGAGTGGCATCCACTTCCGTAATAGCTTGCCTCCAGAAACCCTATGAACATGGAGAGAGGATGAAAGGCACTCAAGCGTCGAGGATTCTCCTTCATAGGGTCGCTATGAGTCGCCTGCAACTCGACGGCACTTAACAACAACAACAACAGTAACTAGTACTGTAATGCTAACTGTTACTGTAGAACAGTACTGTGATATTGTAGTGTTTGCTAAAAAAAAGAAGTGGGCTTTCGAAAGAGAAGATCCTCATGGGGCAAATTGACAGAATGACTGCAACAAACAGACTTGAGCGTGTTGAGATTACTGGAAGGATGCGTCAGGCTTTCTTTCATCTGTTGTTCGTTGAGTCACTATGAATCATAGTCAACTCAATGGCACATAATGACAAATATTATTTAGTATTAAATACCTGGGAATGTTGTTAAGAAGAGCCATTCTTTGGAAAAAGACATCATACTTGGAAAGGTGGAGTGTCAGTGAAAGGAAAGAAGACTTTTAATGAGATGGGTTGACAGTGACTTTAGCAATGGACTCAAGTATATCGGAAATAAGGAGGCAGGCACAGAATACGGCACAGATTCATTATTCACAGGGGCACTAAGAGTTGTGCTCTACTCAAAGCACCTAACAACAACAACAACAACAACAAATATTACTGTAGTAACAAGCTTGGAAGCAGGAGTGGCATCCACTTCTGAAATAGCTTGCCTCCAGAAACTATGAACGTGGAGAAATGACTAAAGTTATGTAAGTGTTCAGATCTTTCATTCATAGGGTTGCCACGAGTCGTCTACGACTCAGCGGCACTTAACAACTTACTACAATATTATTCTTGTGCTAAATAATATTGTAGGAACCCTGGGGGTGTAGTGCATAATGTGTCAGGTTGTTCACTGTGAGGTCAGCAGTTGAAATTCACCAAGTGTTTAGAGAAGAAAGACTGACAGTCTTCTCCTGTAAACATTTACAGTGTCAGAAACCCAGTGGAGGGCCACTGAGAGTCAGAATTGACATGAAAACAATGAGTGAAGGAGTGAGTACATGTTATTACAGTACGAAACATTGAAAGTAAAAGTTATGATCTGACCTCAGAACACTGGGGATCTACTTGGAGCAATTCACAACTACATTTAAATGCATATGAAAAGATATAT
>NW_006399764.1:24272318-24285740 GCF_000299155.1 Elephantulus edwardii | reverse complement strand
ATATAGATATAGATATAGATATAGATATAGATATAGATATAGATATAGATATAGATATAGATATAGATATAGATATAGATATAGATATAGATAGATATCGCAGTGCTGAAGATATTTATGATAACATAAAGGCAATAAATATTCAAAGGAAGACAGGACACTGAAAGCTCAATTGGGAAGAGTGTTTGTGTCAATAGGAAAGGACGCTGGTGGAGGTGATGTGCTACCTAGATCCTGTAGTGTTTCTTCACCAGCTCCATGGGTTCCAAGAGAAAAAAGTGGGATATAGCAAACATATTAGGCTGGTGCTACATGACTGGTGCTAAGGGTCATTCTGCAAGTCTAAATGACTTGTCATTCCTGTCGCCAAGTCACAGCTTTCTGAATCAGTAGTTTCTAAGCCTGCAGATGTGTTCTTCATAATATCTCATTAAAGTTAATTGGGGAGCTTTCGCATTTTATTCAGTTCAAGACTATCCCTTCTTGGACTTTGGGAAGGGTTGAAATAGTGCCTCAAAGCACACTAATAAAAAGCCACCAAAACCCCAAAATGAAACGATAACTACAATCAATCCCACTACCATCAAAGTGATTTGAACCTGTAACCATCAAGTTTCCAGGTTGTATTATCTCTACAAGGAAGACTGACTGATGAGCATCTTTCTCCCACAGAGCAGCTGGTAGATTCAAACTTGCTGATCATTCCATTAACAACCTAATACATTATACAACTCTTCCCCAGAACTCCTTACACCGCATTATAGCAGGAATTAAGACTAAATGCTCGCTGAATGGTTCAAATAAAACAAGTCTGCTTTAGCAAAACACATCTTTCTCTGTCTTGTTTGTTCTTTGTCTGCAATAAAAATGAGAGATGGCTATTGACTCTGGAGAATAGGACAACTCCCATTACGGATATTCCTAAGTATTTTATTAAATTCAGTTATTCAGAGGTAAAGTTCTCTCCATGTATATGGAGGCCCTGGGTTCAATTCCAGGCTAGCAGTCTGCCAGTCACCATCTGTCTGTCAGTGGACGTCTGCCCCATGCTGTGAGGTATGACAGGTTTCGACAGACACCAAGACAGGATAGAAACAAAGACATAAAAATCTCTCTTGGGTGGGGGGTTGGGGGACAACGACTCTCTAAAGTTCGATCACATGCTGGTCAGCATTTCTTTCCATTGTACTTGGTGAAAGGCTAAAATTTGAGCACAACTAATAATTAATGCCTCGTGTAATTACAGCCAATGATCTCTATCTGCCTGTGATTTAGAACAGGAAGACCCTCAATTAGATGGATTGACACAGTGACTGCAGCAGTGGGCTTGAACATGTCTTAGATCTTGCCAATTGTGCAGCGGAGGAAGGACAGTTTCCATTTGTTGTTCACTGGACAACATCTAACAATAACAATCATTTAGGAGCTCTGGCAGCACTGTGTAATACATGTCAAGCTGCTGACTGAAGGTCAGTGGTTCAAATCCAGCAGTTGCTCCTCAGGAGAAAGACAAACTGTCCCCTCTGTAAAGATGTATAGCTCAGAAGCCCAGCGGAGGGTCACCACGAGTCAGAAGCAACTCGACAAGAATGCGGTTTAGTTCTGATTTCTCATTCACTGGTGGAGCTGTAGGCCAAGCTTTGGGCTGCTAAGCAGAAGGTCAATGAGTCGAACCCACAAGAGAAAAAGAAAGCGGTTTGCTCCCATCACAATTTACAATCTCAGAAACCATGTAGAGCAGTTTTATTCAGTCCTATAGGATCACACTGATTCAACTGCAGTGAGTCTGTGCGATCTGGGGGATCATTTACCAATAGGACCCTCGTGATGCAACAGTTGAGTATTTTCAGCAGATAAGAAGGTCAGTAATCCAAACCCCCAAGCCACTGCAGGAGGCCAAAGCGGCAGCCCTGGAAGCCACAGGGCGGGGAGGAGGATGGGTGGGTGGGCAATTCTATTGGGTTGTTTTTTTTTTTCTTTTTAATTTACTGAACATGTAGTGTGTTCCAGTCACTTTGCTAGTGTCTTGTTCATATCTAAAAATGGGTGTTATTCTTCTTTTTTTTTCCCATTCATTCATTGTTGCACTTTTCTCCCCTCTCAACCCTCCCCCACCCAGTACATTACCCTCTTGGAAAAGTCAAAGAAAAATTCTTTCATTGTTTTACAAACCCTCCCCCAGGTCCACTCCACCATGTAGCCTTCGCTCTAGACTCCTGTCATGATAATAATACCTAATCACATATCCCTTTTAAATAATTTGCTCCCTCATCTGTTTCAGTGCAGAACCCATCTTTCTCAGTCTCTCCCCAACCCCAAGGTCAGTACTTTTTTACAACAGTGGCACCAGGCAGTATTTGTCCTTTTATGAGTGGGATACTTCACTCAGCATAATGTCCTCCAGGGTCACCCATTTTGAATAATATTGCATGAGTTCCTTGTTTTTCAATGCCGCATAGTATTCCATTGTGTGAATATACCACAGCTTCTCTATCCATTCGTTTGTTGATGGGCACTTAGGCTGTTTCCAACTCCTTGCTATTGTGAACAAAGCTGCGATAAATATGGGTGTGCATATATCTGCTTGGATGTCAGTTATGGTCTTTTCGGGGTATATTCCCAGTAGTGGAATTGCTGGGTCAAATGGTATCTCTATTTGCAACTTTTTTGAGAAAGCGCCATACTGCTTTCCACAAGGGTTGGGCCATTTTACACTTCCACCAACAGTGAATAGGTTTCCAGTTTCTTCACAACCTCACCAGCATGTGTTGTTTGCTGTTCTGTTAAATTTTACTATTCTGACTGGGTTGAGATGATATTTCACAGTTGTTTTAATTTGCATCTCTCTTAGAGCTAGGGATTTTGAACATTTCTTCATGTGCTTGTTAGCCATCTGAATGTCTTCTTCAGTGAAGTGTCTGTTCATATCCTGTGCCCATTTTTCTATTAGATTATTTACCTTTATCTTGTTGTAGTGCTCAAGTATTTTATAAATTCTGGATATAAGTCCCTTATCTGATATGTCATTACCAAATACTTTTTCCCTGTTGGTGGCTTCCCTTTTTATCCTGTTGGAGAAGTTTTTGGATGTGCATAGGGATTTGATTCTTAGAAGATCCCATTCATCTACTTTATCTTCTCCTGGTTGCAGGTTTTTCAGGATACTTGGAAGACTGTTTATGTTGTGGATTAGGACTTCTAGCGTTGTTCCTAGCTTTTCTTTAATGAAGTTTATAGTCCTTGGTTTTAGTCCTAGGTCTATGTATTCTTTTTTTCTTGAGAGATCATTATGGAAATCGAAGCCAAATCCTTCAGACCCCAAATCCATGCTTTCCCACGCCAAACCACTAGGTATGTTTGAAACATCAACTTTTCGGTCATCAACAGAGCACCATAACCATTGCCTTGCCAAGCTGTCTTCCTTTAACTGCACCAATGCTCATCCTATTGCCAATCAAGGCAATTCGAACTCATCACTACCCTGCGAGGACAGAGTGGAGTCGCACCATAGGGCCTCAAGGTCTTTATGGATGCAGACTGCCTTGTCTTTCTCCCGTGGACTGACACGACCCAGAAAAAAAATCACTACCCCTGAGTCGGAAGGAACTTAAAGCCAACCCTCCAGTGGGTTTTCAGAGACTGTCAATCACACAAGAGAAGATGGTTCATCCTTCTCTCCTGAAGCAGCGGTGGATCGAACACTCTTCTTAGAGATGATAGTGCAACTCTCTATCCACATGGCCAGGCCACCAGAGCTCCTTGTGAGGTAGCAAGTGAGGTCAAATCACCAAGCTTTGGTGCAGCAGAATTCCATTCCTTTTCTTTATAAACAGTATGGTGGTCTAGAGGTAAAGAGTTGTGCTATCAACACAAAGGTAGGTGGTTCAGATCCACCAGCTTCTTCATAAGAGAAAGACTTGGGGCAGTCTCCTCCCCTGCTATGTGCTGTCATTGAAAACTTGATGGGCGAGTCAGCTCTAATTCAACAGCAATGAGATGGTGCAGTTATTGTATTTAAAAGGCCCGGAGGGTGCTCTTGTGGCACAGACCATGGGGAGTTGCACCTCTACCCCAAAGGCAGTACCAGTACCGCTCTGGAGGTTTGAAACCAACACTGATTCCGTGGAAGAAAGATGGGCAGTCTCCTCCTGTGCAGTTTACAGACCCTGAACCCACTGGATGTGACTATGAGTCCTTCCACCTCGATGACAATGAGTTTGAGTGCTGAGTTTATTTGAAAGCCTTTGTCTGCCAGTCTTGGCTTAATTCTTATCCTTTCTCCAAGTGGAGACTCACTTCCAGGCCCCCCTCCCCCGCAAGGAGGTGATTCACAGTGGGTAAATCTGAACCTAGGCCAACAGGAATCTGCAAAGGAAAGATTTCTGAGAGATTTAAAGGCCCAGCGGCAGACCACCTGCGTTGGAAGCACTAAACTGTGGGACAACGACAAAGACCCCATTCTCATCTCTGCTTTTAGAAATAACAAATCTTGGTTTCCCATCAATTGCTTTTCAGTGAGCCAGACAGGGCATGTTTTGCCTGAATTGTCCCAGGACAAGTTTGCCTCTGGATTCTTTTCACAAGGCAACTTCTGCCTCAGAAAGGAAACTGACAATTTCTTTCTGGGGTTGTTTACTGGGTTCTGTTATTGTTATGCTAATGAAGCCTCCGTTAATATGGAGATGACTCTATAGAATGCCAAGTTGTGTGGGAGCTGCATTCTATAAGCCAATTAATAATATTTCCTGGAGTGTAGAAACCATCAATCTATTTGGCAACTAACCAACCTGAAGCGTGTCATGGACTAAGCAAAGATAAATGGTGGGTGATAGAGTTTTGGAGGAAAAATGCAGCATCTAAGCCTCCGTGGTTACTTACCAATCATGCAGGAAAATTAACTCTTCTTCAAGGAAATTATGTGGTCAGCATGTATCCTTAACTATGCAAGCAAAAAGGATTCCTAGCTAAATGATTCCAGAATCTTTTTTTGCTCTGCAGCAGATATATTCTTTTCTAGGGGATGGACGCAAGGCCATTTCAGATTTCAGAGAACCTCAGCTTTATCATATCAAACATGTATAAATGCACCCTTATCCTCATCAAATCCCCTCTTCTTGGGGGAGGTGGATTTGGGATATGAAATCTATAATTTTGCCTTCAAAAATATGTGGCTACAGGTCTCTCATTTAATTTGTCATTGACTATAATTTCTCGGAAATCATCATACATTCTCTGGAATGCTTGCAAATTGTCTTCAAGCACAACAAAGCATAATAATGAATGATGTTGATTCAACGTTTCATTTGGAAGGCATGCAAGTAAACATCTAGGAATTTTGATTCTGCAATTTGGTTTTTACATTTGGAGCTAATTGAGTTCCTTTATTGTTAGTTTGCTTGTTTATTTATTTGTGCTAGTATGTAACCCTTTTAGTAAGACTTTGAGGTGGTCCTAGCCTGGGTCTTCCATCAGATGCAGTCAATAGACGGGGACACCTGCTTTCGCTTGGCCTGACTCTTAACTGTGATGAGATTTTACCAAATAACCATGATTCCGATTTCATGTTTTCCAAACAACTTTCTAAGCATAACATTAGCACTCAGTAACCTTGCTAAACAAAGAGGATATTCTAAGCAACTGGATCCAATATTGCAAACATCACATGTGTTTATATAATTACCATATATACAATATATTGAATGGTTACTTGGTGTCAGGCTTAACTATACACTAGTACACATTATGTAACTTTTTTTCTCTCACTGCATATTATAAAGCATAGTGTTTAATGAAAACAAATAACTAAGGAGGAAAGAAAGAAGAAACAGAGAGCAGAGACCTAGTGACTCAATGCTGATTCAACCTTCAGCTCCCCTACCAGTCTTTTGCTGCACAACTTGAAGCAAATTATTCTGCATCTCTGAATATAGATTTCATCATGCTAAAATGGGACTAAAGGAAATCCACTTGAATGTTTCTGTTTTGTGAATAGTAAATGAGCCCTTTGCATAGAAACAAACCAAGTGTCCTCAAGTAGAGTCTCACTCATAGCAACCTTCCATCCAGTTTCGAAGGCAGTAATTCTTTAAATCCTGCTCTATCCTGTGTCCATCTTAATGTCTCTGACACACCCTCCCCATTACCCCAGTCACTGAATCAATCTATCTCATCGAGGGTTTTCCTCTCTTGCACTGTCCCTCCACCCTCCCAAGTATGAAGTCCCTCTCCAAGGACTGGTCCCACCTTGCAACATGTTCAAAGTATGTCAGATGAAGCTTCAGAATCCTTGACTCCAAGGAACATCCTGGTCTCACCCTAAGGTTGACTTGTTTGTTTTCCTAGCAGTCCATGGCATACTCAATACTCTTCTGCAGAACCACTGCTCAAAGGCATCAATTTGCCTTCTGTCATCCCTAGTCATTGTTCAGCTCTCTGATGCATAGCAAATAATTGCAAAGACTATGACCTGGATCAGGTGCACCTTATTCTCCAGACTTACATCGTTGCTCTTAAATCATCTTTCAGTTAGAAGCCCACTATGTTATATACTATCCTATCAGGCCTCCTCTACACAGAACAGGGAAATACCAAATACTCAGCACATGTTAATTGTTATGATCAAATCTGCTTTAAAATTTATATCTGAAGACTTTTATGAGATTTAAAATGTTACCCTGAGGGAGATTTGGACCTCGTGGAAATTGTTTTATCTTTCTTTTTGTTTCTTAAAATCTCTACCTGGGATGATACTGTTCAACACAATCTATGAAGTGGGACATTTTGATGTATTTAAGATTTGGGCACTGTGAATTATGCAGTCTTCCAATATTCCGTTTTGTTTCTGTTGCTTTGAAGTTAAAGCATTTTCAGGCCTTTTTTCCCCTTACTCTTTTGAAAACACAAAGCGTTAAACAAAGGAGGGAATCGTCCTCCATGGCTTCGACATTCTCGAGGTCGCAGAATCTTCAAAGTCTCTAAATTGTGGGCCAGCTGCTCCGCCATCTCCCAACACAGCACAGATTTCCAGCCCGGAATTTGCACCATCCCTTTCATGTCCTTCATTAAAGGATTTTGCATGATAGCAACTCCAGCTTCATTGCTCCTCTTTCTCTTTTGGCCGGTATCTTATCTGGCAGCGTTATCAGTTAAATATTCATTGGCCAAATTAGAATTCAGCCAAATGCCTTCCTATTTAAAATGGCTGGGTGAATATAGTGATCATTTGTCAATGTCCTCTTCTGAATTGTTAGTGAGACAGACTTGCACACATTATTTGAGACAGAAAATGACTAGTTTCGGTTGCTATGGTTACAGCAAGGGGTGTAGGGTAGTTGTTTACAAGTTTTCTTTGTTTTTAAACGGGGTACTGTGCACATGGTGTGCTGTTACATATGCATGCACACACGTATGTGCACCAGGGTCCCAGAGAGCCTGGCATTGTCCTGATTTCGAACAGTTTGTCCTGTAATTTCCCTTGTCACTCTTAGAGGGTTTATCATGATGATATCTTCGAAGTTAAGATTTTATATAGATCACAAAGAAGATACAACAGACACTGCCTTGGCTACTAAACTGAGAAAGATGATATTGTGCCTCTGCTGAAAATTCATTTCTCAGTGTCTGACTTTGTTTCATTATTCTTGAACAATAACAAAACAACACAATAATAAAAATCAACCTCGGGACAAAAGACTGGTTGAGGTGATTATCAATCCGTCAGCTTTCTTTAACCTTGAACTACCCAGGGATCTCAGTTGCAAGCAACAAAAGCTGAGATGGGCAGATTGAAAAGAAAACAACATCTCAAGTATGTCAGAGATGATAAGGAAGGTGCAAGGCAGTATTTGCTTTAGATCTGTTGTCCGCAGGGTCACTGTGAGTCGTACTGAACTCACCTGCGCATAAGGACCAAAAAATATAATGAGCAGATCCCCTGACTCATTGGCAGTTTTGAAAGATCAAGCTTGGCTCTTAACTCTGAGAGGAAACGTTCTAAACGAGGCTGCAGAACTGGTCTGATGAGAACGATCACGAGTCCATATCCTCTGGATCCACTGAGACTGGGTGAGCTGCTGAGATTACTGTCTGCAGACGATCTTTAGGTCTTAAATCTTATACCAAAAATACTTCCCACACAGACGTTTCATTGAATTAAATAATGTTGTTAAGTGCTATTGAACCTATTCTGGCTCACAGCGTCTCCACGTAGAACAGAAACCGCGCACTTTGCGTGCTCACACCTCTGCTGTGTTTCTGTCCTCTGTTGAAGCCACTGGACTGTTCTCTCTCCTGGAAGGTCTTCCTCTCCTTTGCCGACTCTGTCTTTCCAAGGATGGTGTTCCTTCCTAGGGACTGGCTCTTCTTGGTAATTTGTACAAAGAACTTATCCTCACTTCCATGGAGCACTTTACCTGGAATTTTTTTTTTTAATTGTTTGTTCTTTTGGCAGTCCATGGAATAGTTCATATTCTTCATCAGTACCACAATTTAAAGGTGTTGATTCTTCTTCAGTGTTCCCTATTCACACTTTCACAAGCCATAGTCTTTTCAATGGCTTCAAGTGTTTATAAACTGACTGATAGTTTAACTACTAAAGAATGGCTGCCTCAAACATTGTTCTCTTTTAAGAGCTAATTGTATGGGGCCAAATTGATAACTACAACTAGAAAAGCCAGATAGAAAGCTTAAGAGTCAATGACTCTATGTTAATAGGAAAGAGATAATGCATAAAAGGATGGTCAAGAATTGCTGCACAGTGTGAAGGCTGCAATCGTTTCTGGAGGGGCACATGAAGAAACTGTACAGTTGAGGTGTGTTCTTCAATGAGTATTTCCAATGACAAAAATGAATTCTTAAATAACCACTATGTTTCTGATCCTAGAAAGACCAAACAAGTAACAGTAATTCTCCTCTACTAACCTCCAAGTTCCATCTCTGCCTGTGCAGCGTCAGGGGCATGACCTGGCTTCATCCCCTTTCCCTCCAACGGCAGGACTTCTGCATGACACACGCACTCTTATAACCCAGCTGCCCTCAGCCGATTCCATCCTTGGCACAAAACACATTCTTCCTATCCCATTGATCACTTCTCATTTCTAATCTCCTGGGGATGAAGCTGAAAGGAAGAGCTGGGTCACAATACCACATTCTCTGTAAGACGGGGAGCTAGGAAAGGATTTGTCTGGATTTTACCAAGAAACAGTAAGTTTTATTAAAAAAAAACAAACAAACAACAAAAACCCCACACATACAACAAACCTCTTGGCTAGGTATAGAGGCTTAAAAGAAAATGTAAAGTATAATAATTTACCCCTTCATAATCAGATATGTATTATGTAACAGATTTTTATCAAAGCAACCAATTAATTCAAATTGAAAAGAAACTCTCCATCATTTTCTAGAAAGCCCATTTTTCTCAATGTTTATCATCTCCCATTGTTTCTTACCTCAAGAACTTTGTCTAAAAAATACATCAGGAACTACCCTTTCTACCAGATTCTCTTCATCAGCCGTATAAATTTGCAGTTACTGATTTAAAAAACAAGACCTTTTCTAGCTTGTCTCCACTTCTTCCTCCAGCTACTTCCTTGTCTCTACTTCTTCCTCCTCTTCAGCACCTCCTAGATAATCTTTGCACCAAACTCTCCCCTAAAATGCTCTACATAGTTCATGTTCATTCACCTGTCATAAGTCTCTAATCATGCTTTAACCTTCTCCACTGTACTGGAATCACTCTTTTCGAATTCAGGGACGACTTCCCTTTACTAAACCCAGCTGGTGGTCAATTCTCAATCCTCATTATATTTGAACTATTAATAGAATTCAGCATATTCTTCTTGTTTATATGCCGTTATATTCTGATGTAAGAACCAACTCATAGCTGACCCTTCAGTGGGTTTTCAGAGGCTGTAAATCACACAGGAGGAGTGTGTCTATCTTTCTCCTGTGGAGCAGCTGACGAAATTTAAACACTTGCCTTTGAATTGCCAGCACAACTCCTTACCCACTACGCTACCTGAGCTCCTTGCTGTCCACATATTGATCATAATTGCCTACAACATATCTCTGGTTTTCTCTTTCTTTGTGGCACTTCTTGTCAATCTCTCCTCAGTTCCCTTCAAAACCTTAATGTCCAGCCATTGCCGTTCCTGTGTCATAATCTCCTCCTACACACAAGAATTGTAGAACATATTTATGTGGATGCCATGTGCACACTAGCACCTTCAGCTCCAGCATTATCTTTCTTTCAATGCCAGGTTCATGTATATAGTAATTACATAAAGGGCAGGGAGGGTGGAATGGAAAAGCAGGAAGGAGAGATGATCACTAAGATTGTGGAGGTTGGGGCAGACAGAGTGGGTGAAGGTTCATTGGGTTCTTGGGGGGACAATGTGATAATAGGCATAGACATTGTTGGTTTTGTATACCATCGGGTTGTAACTGACCCATAGATGACTCTCCAGTGGATTTTTTGAGGCAGTCAATCTAATGAGAGGAGATTGTCCATCTTTCTCCTGTGGAGCAGCTTGTTGGATTTGAACTGCATGCTTTCTGATTGCAGTGTAACTTCTTACCACTAGGCCACCAGATGGATAGTTAATTGTGTGAAGTGTAATACATATGAGAGATTGTGTTGACACAATGTATATGAATAAAGCATAAAAGTGTCAGGGTGGATATATGCAAATCAATTTAAAAAGGAAGAGGATGAAAAAAAAATATATACAATCTAAATTAACACTGAATATTGTCCCTTGAGAGAGCATGTAATTCTGCCTTTGGCCAATACTTGATTTGAAGTACTACAAGGGAAGGTCTACCCTGGAGATAAGCTTGTTAAAAGTAGAAGCTGATAGTGGGTGTTGGAACTTGTCAAAGGGAAAGACTGAGTCCTATCAGGAACTTGGAGGAGATTTGCACTTGAATGGATTTGTGGATAACATTGGACTTTTGACTGAAGAGATTCACATTAAAAGAAGGGCAAGCATGGAAGGAAAGAAGGGGAAAGAAAAAAGGAAAGCAAGAGACTGTTGTGTTCTTTTTTTTAACTGGACAATTTCTTTGGCTTCTGAGGCAGGGTAACATTGGTACCCATCAGAGCCCACTTCCAAGACTTCAGGTTGGAATGTGCTCACTCGTAGCAGTTCTCTGAATCCACAGGAGTGGATGGGGGGAATATAATAATGGAGATATCAGCTACGCTTGGACATGTTCCTTCAGCACTGCTCATCTATCATGCAGAGATGTGTGAATGATCAGGGAAGGGTTGTTGGCTTGAGGAGCAGGGTGTCATGAGGACCCCTGGCTTGTTGACTATCCCATAGGGGATAGTGCTGAGTGGAGACCAATAGGTCTGGAATGCAAGGAGAAGTGTGGACTCCTAAGCTTGCAGTTGATTTAAGCCCATTTGAACCTAGCCACTGATGGCTGGGTATAAGCTGACCAGAGCTCAACCAGATGAAGAGAAGATAACTCACATTATGAGTTGGGCCGATTGCTGCAACGTGATGGCTTGCTGTGGGCTGGACTTTGCTAGTGGATGCAGATGCTCAAAGCTTTCAAGTTGAACTTAGGACCCTTCAGCAAAAGGGACATGCGTTTCCCCCCTCTGTGCACTGGTTTAATAGAGATGAGCAAATCAGAAAATGGCTATCTAAAAGGGGGACACTCAGGAATGAGGCATGAAGTAGTTGACTTACATGTTTTCACAAAAGAAGTTATTAGTAAGATGCTTTTAAGAGGAGAAAAAGTCACAGTATAAATTAACAAAATAGAATGTAAATGAAAGACTGTATAAAACATAGTGTATGTGCTTGAGATAGTGTACATGAAAGATAAAAATATTAATTAATAAAGCTAATAGATGTTTAAATGTCAATGTCCATAAATAAGCCCTCAATTCCCACTTTCCAAACTTTGATCAAAAGCTATGAATTCATTCCTGACTCATCTCTCTTCCTTCATAATCTTGATCAAATTCACTATCAAGACTTACTGGCTTTCCTGTGCAAGTTGTTACTGTTAATTAGTTCCTTCAAGTCAATTCTGACTCACAGCAGCCCTGTGTACATGAAGCAAAAGGTTGCTGTGTCATCCTCACAATAGTAGATAATGTTGAGACCGTGGCTGCAACGATTGTGTCACCCCATCTCATTGAGGGTCTTCTTCTTCTCACTGGCTGTCCATCTCACATAAACGGATATCTGGAAATTCAGCCTTTCTTATCGTCTCATCACCTCCAATGTTGCTACCATTTCCACTAAGCCATCATAACAGCTCACTTGACTAGTTCAATAGCCTCTTCACTTCATTTTCTGCTTCCATCTTCATGGCCCTAGAATCAACTTTCCTCAGAGCACTGCTAATACCTTCAAAAATAATTAGTTTATCACAATTCAAAACCCTCTTCATCTTTAGAATAATAACCACATTTATTAATAATAAGCACATTTTATTATGAATACCATGGGCAATATCATAGATGACTTGGGCCCTGACCATCTCATACCCCAGCTCCTGACAATCTTCCTCCCACACTCACTTTCCTTTGACTACATTGTCTTTAAAAGAAATGTTTTTTAAACCACCCTCAAAAAAATTTAGAACATAAGTGTAAGTGTCAGGAATCAAACTCAAATTTGTTGTCACTGAGTCAGAACCAACCCATAACTGACCTTCTGGAAGATTTTCAGAGGCTGTAAATGGCTAGGAGCAGACTTACCACCTTTCTCCAAAGGAAGAGCTGGTGGGTCCAAACCACCAGCGGGACATCACTTTGGACTAGCAGTGCAATGCTCTAGAGACCACATCACCAGAGATGACCTGGCCATAAATCTGGCAGCTTCTATTCGGTTGCAGATGGGTTCTCCCTGGTAGGGATCTCTCAACAGCAACATATGAAAGTGTTTGTTTTAGTTTTATGCTTTGCTGGATTTTATATTCTATTTTTATCAAAGTAATACATCCTCACTTTTGAATAGCACAAATCTTATGACAGAAAATAGCAGCATCTGTTTTCAGATGTCCCATCATCCATTCCTAGACTCCAAAGGAGACACTCTGTGGACCTGCTAATGACTTTCAATTTTCATACTGTTATTCAGCATGGTTTACTACTTTGTTTTTGTAGTGGTTTTTTTAAAAAATTTTAATCATTACTTATTGAGAATAAACAAAAAATGATATTTTGTATATCTATCTCTCATTTTATCTCTCATATATATATATCTCTCTCTGTCATCTCTCTCTCTCTCTCTCTCTCTCACACACACACACACACACACACCTTTTTATTGTCCTGATCTTAAATACTGATATTTAAAAGAAAAATTTTGAGATGTACAATGTTACGCCTTTGAGCTGTGGTGCTGGAGAAGAGTACTGAATGTACCATGGACTGCCAAGAAAACAAATAGATTCATC
>NW_006399764.1:24270597-24272218 GCF_000299155.1 Elephantulus edwardii | reverse complement strand
ATAGATTCATCCTAGAGAGGGTTAAACCCTCCTTGGAGGCAAGGATTCTGGGGCTTCGCCTGACATACTTTGGACATGTTGTAAGGAGGGACAGGTCTTTGGAGAGGGACATCATGCTGGGCAGATTGGAGGGACAGCGCAGGAGGGGAAGACCCTCTATGAGGTGGATTGATTCAGTGACTGGGGTAATCGGGATGGGTGTGTCAGAGGCAATGAGAGGCACAGGATAGAGCAGGGTTTAGGGCTGTTGTACATAGGGTCGCTATGAGTCGCAAACGACTCAACGGCACATAACTACAACAACAACAACAACAACAATGTTACACAGTTGTGGCCAAAACGCACTGACTCTCTATCCTACAGAAACTTTTATTTTAATGAGAGACAGGCAGCAACAAACACAGAGATGTTTACTGTCAGGGAACTGCCAAAGCCAGTGGAAACAGAAAAGAGCAAAGAGATGGAGGAAGATGGAGAGCAGCAGTGGCTTAGATGAGAACTTTTCCATTTTGATATGAAAATGCAGTGTGTACGTTATTTTGGCTATGTAGATGTGTTTTACACTGAACCATATGTATTATGATTACATTTAGTTTCTTGTAAAATGTTTCTTTTTCCCTGGAATTAATCATTGCTTTGGCAAGAAGGGTGGGTGTGGCGTTTGTGCCTTTCCTGGTCTTGCTGACAATGTTCTTGGATTGTCAAAGTGTCAATTCCGACTCAGGGCGACTCATGGTACAAAGTATAGATGTTCCATAGAGGGTTAAAGGCTGCAATCTTTACAGAAGTAGATCACCTCGCTTGTCTTTCTAGTAGCCTCTGGATGTTTTCAAACAGCCACATTTTGGGCTAGTTAGTCATCAAGTATTTAACCATTCATGTGACTTCTTCAAGGACTCCATCTTTAGGAGCAGTGATGGGAATTTCTTTCAGGCTTAGAACACCTACAACAGCTGAAAAAGCAAGAGCTTCCCCGCCACACATCCTGCCTCGCCTCCTCTGCTCCCATTCGATCCTTCAGTCTTTGGGCAACTTTCCTTCCTCGCCCTCCTCATAAACAATGGCTTTGCCTCTCTCCCAGGCCTGGTCCCCTTGACTTTCACTTTCTTCAAGGAGCTCAGCTCCACAAGCAGTTTCCTGAGAAAGGGTGCATGAGAAGTTTTGTTGTTGTTTTTAATCTTTTGGTTGAACACATCTTTATTCCAACTTCACATTTGGGTGTTAATTGAGTGTGGGGGGAGCATCATCAACTGAAAAATATATTCCCACAGAATTTTGAGGACCCCGCTCTGTTATCTTCTAGCTTCCAGGGGCGTGCTTGAGAAGCCAAGCACCATTTTGAATTTTTAATCTTGTTACGCACACTGTTTCTCTCACTTAGAGAGTGATTTCTTTATCTCTGGTTCTGCAATCCTGTCACTGCTTGCTGCCTTGGCTCCATTCAGGTGCAGCAGACTCAAAATCAGAAGCTCACAGCCTTTGACTTTCTAAAATTTCCTTGTTTTATTTTGTGAGAAATTGTCCTTCCTCTCAATTTCTCTTGATAGAATATCTGGTTGTCAGCTATTGGCCTTCCTCCTTCATTCTCTAAATTCTTTCTTGTCTATCCTCACCTTCTCCC
>NW_006399764.1:24251202-24269230 GCF_000299155.1 Elephantulus edwardii | reverse complement strand
AGAGAGAAAAGAAAGGAAGGCCCTCGATGACACAGGAAGGCAGTGATACAGTGACTGTAACAATAAGCTCAAGTGCGTTGGAGATGGTGGGAATGGTGAGGACAAGCAGGAAGGTCCAGAGCTGTTGGGCATATCTGTTGCTCTATAAACCATAGTGGACCCAATGGTACATAACAAAGATAGCTTAGCTAAGTGTGAGTAGGAAGAAATAGAGACCAAAGACCAACAAAACAGAGCTCAGAAACTGCAGGCCCAAATAATTTACTGAGAAGCCAAAGCTGTATTTTTTATATCTAAAGAGTTTGTATGTTGGTGTGAGCAAGATTGTATAGAGACTCTCTTCCTCGATGCATTGTTGTTTTCAGAGAAGCAGAGGCAACTGGAATGTCAGAGAAAGAATCATGCTTGAAGGAATCAGACCACGTTCATGATCATTACTAAGCTAGGAGTCTCTCTGCGGTATTAATCTACTAGCCTGGAAAGCTGCCCAAGTTCCTTCACCATTTCTTCACGTTGCTGGTCCAAGAAAGCCCAGTCATTCTTGCCAAGTCATTTAATCATGTGTGTGGACACACATACCCTCTAGTCCCAAAATCTGATCTATCTTTTTATCTATCTAAATACACACAACTAGAAAAATACTAGCAGAGAAGGAAAGTATCTTTTGTTCACAGATGAAGAACATTCTTCAGGTTGAGGTTGCCATGGTGAAGAGAGAACTATTAAACATCTCGGACCAGTGTGAGCTGCCAATCTTTGAGACACTGTTGTGTATGACCAATCTTTCCTTGAGATGAACTGTTTCTTGAGCTCCGCAAGGTAGTGGCCAGTTGGGCAAATAATCTTACCATTTTCTCTGAGCCATCAATTAAACTGAGGTCTACTGTTTGTTGTTGAGCACCATTGAGTTGGAACCTACTCATAACTGACCCTCCGGTGGGTTTTCAGAGTCAGTAAAACACACGAAGGAAACTGCCCATCTTTCTCCAAAGGAGCTACTGGTGGATTCAAACCTGCAACTTTGGGTTAACAGTGCATTTTCTTACCACTAAGTGGCCAGAGCTCCTTAATGGTGCATTAACACATTGAGCTCTGCTGATGACTTACATGTTAGAAAGGTTATTTTTATTTGGTTCTTCAAGCCATAGAATATGTGGTTAAATAGGAAATAAGACCTAATAAAATCAATTTTGCGTTGATGGCACTGGCTCTAGCTGGTCTATCAACTAAAAAAAGATCCAAATGTGTGCTTATTCCAAAGAAAGGAGACTGAGCAATATCCACACAAGTAAAATTCTGCTGAAGATAATTTAAAAATTGCTGCAATAATATGTTGGCAGGGAACTGCCAGAAATTCAAGCCAAATTCAGAGGAGGACGTTAAATAGGATATCATTGCTGACTTTAGGCCAGCCTTGACTGAAAGCAGAGAATACCAGAAAGATGTTTATTTCTGGTCTTTTGACTATGCAAAGGCACTTGACTATGTGGCTCATAATAAACTATGGATAACATTGCAACAATTGTCAGGACGGCACATACCAGGCAGTATGTCCTGATGTGACACAAAGGGTCACTGTGAGTCAGAAGTGTTATGATTACACGTAGACAATAGTCAGTTTCAAGAGAAAGGAATCCCAGAATCTGACTGACTGCAAGATGTGGGGGTTTTGGGTTTTTTTTTTTACCTTTTTTTAAAAATAATTTTAATGAACATTTACAGAGAATTTGGATTTCCATTTATTCATTGCTGCACTTCTCTACCCGCCCAGCCCTCTCCCCCCACCTCCCAGTTCACTGCTCTCTTTCAAAAGCAAAAGAAAGACTCCCTCCCTGGTACACAATTCCCCCCTGCACCCCTCCGACCGCCCCAAGTACACTCCACTATCCAACCTTAATTGTGGACTCTTGTGATAACCATAAGGGTAATTGTTATTATATGAATATTGTTATAGCTTCGTTTTCCTACAGAAATTCCAATAAGATGTACTCTAAGAATTTTGGAAGATTTTTCTCATCTTCAGAACTTTTTGACACATTTTATGGGCACAAGCACAACAACAATTATGAGAATAGTACGCAGGCAGTTGCCCTTTTGTTCTTTTATATATGGAGTCTTTATCAGTTGGAGATGATTCAAAGGCTTCTGATAACAAGCCAAAATGTAGGATCCTTGGTGGGATAGTAGATTAAATGTTGGGGCTTTTAACAGAAAGGTTTGTGGTTCGAGACTCTCAGGCTTTCTGAGGGAGGACTTCCATAAGGACACTCATGTGCAGGACTCTGGGGTAGTTTTGCTCTGTCCTGCAGATTCTCTGTGAACTGGAATCAACTTGACAGCAGTGAGTTTGCTTTGATTTTGAGTCAAAATGTTATTCCAGTTTGAAAATTATATCTTAAACAAATTTAACCAATTTCCCTAATTGAGCTAATGTGATTCTTATTTTAACATGACTTAGCTGTTGTTTTAGACAGGTCAGAATGAAATTTTAAGCCCTGAATAATTTCGGTTTGAGTAGAAATGGTGCTGGACTGAGAAATGTGGACTATTTTCCCCAAGCTTTACGACGTTGACTTGCTAGCTTTGGGGAGGTGACATGATCTCCTCTGTAAGAGGAGGAAACCAAGGGCACAGTCATGACCTGTGAATCCAGTCAACTGCACAATTCTTCCTCTTCTTTTTCTGTCTTGCAAGTCATTGCTCAAGACCCAACTATATGTCATTTCATTTATTCTTCAAAAGCAGAGGAAGTTTCTACCAGGTGCTGGCCAAAAGGTAGCCTCAGGCTAAGGCAGGAATGGGGTAGGGCGGAAAGGTTCTCAGAGCTCAGACACTTCCTTGGAATTGGCTGACTTTCTTATCAATGATGGGATGGCAGGAATAAGCTAAACAGTGTAAAGGGTTGTTGTTGTTGTTGGATTCCATTGAGTCATTTCTAATTCCCAGCCACCTGCCCAGGAGGGTTTTCTACACTGTCATCTATATGAACAGGATTACCAGGTCTGTTCCCTGGAGGACAGCTGGTGGATTCAAATCTCCAACCTTCCCATCATTAAGCACGTGCTTAACCATTGTGCCATCAGGACTTTTTGTAAGATTTGAAGAAGCATGAAAACGAGGAGCGATGAGAGAAAGGGGCAAAGTCTGCAGTCGTTACTCTCTCACTCACTCGCCATTACAACCACTAATTGATACCTGAGCCTCCACTGGGGTTTCCGGTTATGAATCACACAGGAAGAGATTGCCCCCGTGTCTCCCACAGAGCCACTGTAGGTTCCACCCACCAGAGAATAGAGACCTTCGGATACTTACAAGCAGTAGGGCTCATGTGAACTGCTGGATAACTTAGTGGCCTGGGAGCCTGCATTCTCCAGCTGTGTCCTGAGGACGCCCTCCCAGGAGGAGGTGGTGGTAAGGACTGAGGACAAGTATGTCACTCAGATAACAGAACCAAGTGGATGCTGGATATCTGTCTCACATTTCAGCTGGTTTCCCTGCTCTTCCCACTTCCTACTGACCCTGCAAGGAAGTGTTGTCATAGTCCAGATAATAGCGTTAGGAGGGGACTTCTCCCTAAGACACAGTCCTTGGGGACAGGGTCTTGCTGGATGTGTATTTCCTTCAGCATGGTCCTTGATACATCAGCCTGTGGCCCCACGTCTCCCTCAGCTGCTGTGGGTTAAGCCTCACTTGACTTGGTCTTCCCATGTGCTGTCTTCCAAGGTCCTGAGATGGTGAAACAAGTCCGTGATCAACTGGTCTAAACAGGTCAAACCACCCACCACCCAGTGATACTGCGGAAACAAAAACCTGACAACCTGCTTTCAGGAAGAACATAGCCAAGAAAAACGGTGCTCTCCTGTAATACCCGGGATTTCCATGGCAACATCAACCTCTGAAAGTTCCTCACATCTGCTGGGATGGATGGATCTGTTTTTACATGCATTGTCTGTTGGTATGTAGATTATAAAATCCCTTAGGGCAGAGCAAAGACTGTCTTGTTTGCTGGGTATTTCTCACCTCGTGTTGTGTAACACACCATTTGCACACAATAAGTATATGCTGCATAAAGAAAGACATCAGAATCTGCTTTGCAGCTCTGAATTTCTTTCTTGTCTCATACAGGATCAAACCCCCTGTATCCCTCGGTCTCCCAATTCTGCCTCGTCAGGGAGGGGAATGACTAGAGTCTTTCTCATTGTAGTTAAATAAAACTATTCTCATATCCTAAGAAAGGGCGGTGGGGTAAGCAGTTGAGTATTAGGCTGCTACTCAGAGGATGTATGGTTTGAACCCACCAGCTGTTCCGCGGGGGACAATCCAACAGTCTGCTGTGTCAACAGTGATTTCAGCCTGGTACACAGCACAAGAGTGACAGACAACAAATACACGACTCTCTAAAACTTAAGAAAGGAAAAATATTACAGCCTTGAAAACTCTATGAGCAGTTGCACTCTGTCCTACAGAGATGTTATGACTCCCAGTCAATTTGATGGCACATAACATCTCTTTAGAAAACAAGATGCAAGGTCCTCAGTGTGTCTGAGTCCCAGCTCAGCCATCAGGCTTTCCCTGCTGGTGCCAGACCCCGGAGACTCAAGGTCAAGTCAGATCACCCCCAGGGAACATTGAGGCCCTTGGAATCTCCCTCGTGGGTCAGCTCTCTGCCCTCTTCCAGCATGGCCCAGGAAACCTGCCTCTTGACGATGCTGGGAAGCACTGGGTTCCATGGGACTTGGTGACCATTTGTTTTCTTAATGCCCAGCTATAAGCAACAGAGTTTATAGTTGCAGATGAATTTTTCTCCTGATTGCAAATGGCTTTGATTTAATAATAACATTTTCCAAGCCATTGGCCCATAATGAGGATTATTGCCTGTGGGTATTTCATATAGGAATAAAAAAATGGGCCGCTTCACCATGCAAACAGTTGCCACAAACCCTACAGCAGGAGGGCTGGTAATGTTACAACAGCAGCATTGTCTGGGGTGTTGTAAAGGGACAAGCAGTGACAGTCTCACCCTTCTGTTGAGCCTGGGCTCAGCCAGTCTCGGTGGAGGTTTTTGCTGTGAAACTGCCTTCTAGAAGCCAACATCCACTTTATCCCATAACGGAAGCAGGGCCTGGCAGGAGCTGCGAGTATATATACACTGCACCCAGATATACCTGAGGGAGGGGAGGCTGGGCTGTGAAGGCAGGTGGGATGGGGGGGAGGAGCTAGCCCTGCCGAATCTCTGAGGCTGAGGGGGGACCACTCAGTGAAAAGTCAGACAATATGCTTGGTAACGAAATAGGGTCAGCAAGAAAGAGGGAGACTCTCAAGAAGACAGACTGACTCAATGGCTGGAGCAGTGGTCTCAACCACAGGGGAGACTGTGCAGATAGCTGGGAATAGACAGAGCTTCATTCCATTGAAAGTAGGTTCCTATGAACGAAAGTCCATTCAACAGAACTCAACAGTGACAACAGATGGCTGGTACTGAACTGGGGATATTTATGATAATATCTCATTTATTATTCCTTGCCATGCGCTGTAGTTGCTATTATCCCACTTATTTTATTTCCGCCATCAGTCTGTCAGTTTGTTCTGTTGTGGTGTGTCTGTTGCTGTCATGCTAGAAGCTGTATGACTGATATTTCCAACACCAGCAGGGTCACTTTTGGCAGATAAGTTTCAGTGAAGCTTCCAGACTGAAATAGACTAGGGAGAGAGGCTTGATTATTTGCTTCTGAAAAGGAGCCAATGAAAATCCCATGGTTCACCATAGAATACTGTCCCATCTTCTGAAAGCCCAGCCCTGTGCTGACTCAATTCTGAGTCATGGCGACTTTCCGTCAGGTTTCCAAGGTTGGAAATCTTTGCTGGGTCAGACTGCCTCATCCTTCTCCCTATGGCCAGGTGGTGGATTTGAACTACCAATCCTTCAGTTAGCAGCTGAACACAAAGCACTCTATGCAACCAGGGCTATGTCTCAAAGCACAGGAACTTTGACATGAATTAAAAGATTTCAACCCTGTGAAGATGGTTCAAGAGCAGGGCAACACTTCATTGTGTCGTCCACGTGGTCAGAATGGGTGGGAGCTGGAGTTACAACTGACCTGAGTCTCTGATGTATAGCGACCTTGCTCTGAGCTCGCAAGAAGGAGCAGAGCAAGATTTGCCGGTCAGGTCTAGAACTTAGGTGGGTCATTGCTCTTCGTTTGAAGGCAAAGGGACATCAGATACAGACGGAAAGCTTGCTCCTGTTCTCATTAGTCACCTCAGTCACCACCCCACCTTCAAAACCCCAAACTTCTCTTGTCTTCTTGTCCCTCAGCCCTGGGCCAATTCCACCCATCCACAGCTGCTATTTAGAAAGAAGTTGGCTATCATTTGCATCTTAGTGAGAGATGTCAGTGGTGTCTCTCCCCTGGAGGTACACGTACTGGTTGTAGTTGTAAGGTGTGGTCCAGCCAAGTACGACTCATAGCAACCCAATGAGCAACAAACCTGAAGCCTGTCCTATCCTGAGCCATCCGCTGCATCTCTGGTACACATGAGCCCATTGCTGCCGTCAGTGAGCCAAATCATCTCAGTGGGGATCTTCCTCCACCCTCCCAAGCTTGATATCCTTTTCTAAGGACTAGTCTTCCAGCACACGCCCAAAGTGTGAGCAAAGACGCTTTACAGTCCTTGCCTGCAAGGAGCACTCTGGTTGCAAGTCGTCCTCAACTCTCTGCAGGAGGTTAAGTCTTCTTCTCTTTAAAGAATTCTAGGTAAGAATGGAATTGCAGGGGAGCATTTGGGAAGATGAGTGTTTCCTGAGTGATCTAAAGAACAGCTACACTTACTTCAGCCTGTTTCAGGATAACTCAGCTGTGGTGATGGTGGAGGCAAGTGGATGTTGAGATTGAAGAGGAGGGAGTTAAGATGTGAGGAAGAGGAAATAGAAAGAAATAGAAGCTTTCTATTTTCCATCACCAACACTATAGAGACTCTCCACCGTCTTTCTCCCTCGCACCAGCCTCACTGACACTTGTGATCAAGTAGGACCAGCAGTGTGCAGGTTAATAGTTTGAACCCCATTATAGGCATCCCAAAGGGATGGCCCAACAATCTAATTTCAAGAGATCATGGTCTTGGAAGCTCTTTGAATGGGCTTTTAGGGGTCTTGACAAGTCAGGATCTTCTCAAATGCAAACAACAAACTTGTGTCTAGCAGAGTATGGGGTAGATGATAGACACTGAACCTAACCTCAACCCCTTGAGGAGTTGTTGTTGTTGTTGTTGTGAGGTGTGACCAAGTCAGCTTGACTCATAACAACCCCAGCACAACAAAATTAAATCTCACGGTATCTGGCACCATCTCACAATCTCTACTGTGGACAAGCCTGTTATTGCAGGTGATGTGCAATCCATCTCCTTGAAGAAGAAGGTCTCTCTGTCTCACTGACACTCATGATTAAAATAATCACTGTTATTATCATCAACCTCATTTTACAGGGGAGAACAGAAAGGCTCAGTAACTTGGCTCGGGTCACCAGCTGATCAGATGCAGAGCTGACAGTCGAAAGCAAGAACCCTGTCTCCTGATTCCTGCTCCTTTAAATCGCATCACCCCACCTCTAATGCTGGGTGAGTTTTCTGAGGCCCGGGATCCCTGCCCATCAGGGCTTCTGAGCCGTCAGTGTGGTCCAATGTGTGCTCAGATGACATCATTTCTACCTTTCCCGACCATCCTTGCACACAGGAGCTCTGTCCCCAGATTTTCCCTCTCACTGGGTCTCAGCAGGGTGGGGGTTCCAGCCTGCATGTTGGTTTCTGAAGTGGTTTTCAAGTGGTATTGTCAGTATGAAAAGAGGAATTCAAAAGGTCCCAAGTGCTATTGGAATAAAGATTACAATAGCCTATTCTGAGCTTGGTCACAAGTGACTGGCGATGGAGTCTGTGCTGTCTAGAATTGACAACAGGCTCGAATGTTCCTTCTTCTTTTGTCTTTTACCCCTTATGTTGAGATTCTATTTCGGGAACATTCTTGGATGGTATCCTTTCAGTGAAAGAGGACCAGTCTCAACTAGACAGATTAGCACACAGCATTTTAACCACCCCTCCCCTAAGACTCCTTGTTCAACTACTATGGGGACTAAAATGCTGCTGTTGTGTTGTTATGTGACATCTAATTAGGCAGAATCACCTTTCCTATGCCCATCCTAAACGAGCTGGATCGGCAGACGGAGAGAGGAAGGCTCACTTTGCCCTGAGAGAAAAGTTGATCTGGTTTCCCAGAAATCTTTGTAAGGGAAGACAGAGCCTTGAGGCTCTGGGGACCAAAAGTTAAATTAGGGGCCAGCTTGCCACACAATTACTCAAATATCCCAAAGGCCAGGGAAGTGTAGGGAAGCAAAGAACACACATCAAAGTCTTCCTCATGACCTTCCAGTGCTATCCTAAATCTGATTACCTTCTGTCTCTGAAAGTCCTCCTGATCTATCACATTCTTCTATTACATTAAGTTGTCTGTACTGTCGCCTAATGATTGCAATTTGCCCCATTTTCTCCTATTCGATCATGATGGCTTTTCTTTCCTGTCCCCTAGGTCCTCATGTAACCCAGATGCAGCCAGGGCCTCTGAGCTCTAGATTTATAGCCTCGCTTGGTTCAATCCCGGGCTGTTAAAGAGGCAACGCTCCCAATATTCAGTGAAATGAATGACCTGGTGACCCTGAAATGAGCATCCTTGGAAGAAAGTCCAGCACTCTCAGTGACCTCGGTTACCTGCAACTCCGCTGAAAGGTGAGTCAGTAACATGCGAGGCTCCAAGAGCGGAACTCCATCCAAGCTGTTTGCTCACCAAAGTTCCTCTTATTTCTAACTCACAAGAACATCAGGTAAAAAACTATTTCCCATCCTGATTTCTCTGAACTCTGCTATGAGGCTTCAGGCTTGTGCTTCAGAACTTCAGACAGGGACGTCTCCTCTCTCCAGTACCAGGAAGAGCTGCAAAAAGAAGTTGTTGTTGTTGTTGTTGTGTACCATAGAGTTGGAACTGACTCATAGTGGACCCTTCCGTGGGTTGTCAGAGTCAGTTAATTGCATGGGAGGAGATTGCCCATCCTTTCCCCGAGGAGCAGCTGGTGGCTTCAAACCACATGTCTTTGGGATCACAACACAGCTTCTTGCTACTAGGCTGTTAGAGCTAGGTGGCTGCAAAATCGGGAGTAAGATCCAATCATTGCTTCCCAGAAAATGAGCTGATTCCTTATTCATCGAGACAATCAATAGTGATGGCATCTGATAACAACTTTTCCTTTCTATCAGGGTCTGTGAGATGTGGACTCTCTATTTTCTAAGACAAATAATTCAAAATAGTAAATATTTTTAAAATATAGGCCTTTGCAGAAAGCACACAAATTATTATGCAGTTGAATCTCAGAGCATTTGATTGTTCTCATGAGGAACCTATACCTGGGTCAGGAGGCTGTTATGTGAGTGGAGCAGGGGAGCACTGCATGGTTTGGAATTGGGAAGGGAGTGCATCAGGGATGTATTCTGTCTCCATACCTGTTCAATCTACATGCTGAACAAATTATCTGAGAAGCTGTTCTCTCTCTATGAAGAGGAATGTGGCATCAGGATTGGAGGGAAACTTTATGCAAATAGCACCTTACTTGCAGAAACTGAAGAGGACTTGACGCACTTGTTGCAGAAGATCAAGGAATGCAGCCTTCAGTATAGATTGTGTCTCAATATCAAGAAAACAAAGATGCTTACCACCGGACCAACAGGCAGTGTCATGATAGATGGAGAGGAGATTAAAATTGTCAACAGCTTCATCTTGCTTGAATACACAATTAATACCCTCGGCATGAGCAGTCAGGAAATAAGGAAACACATTGCACTGGGAAAATCTGCAGTTAGGGACCTTTCCCAATTACTGAGGAAAAGTGATGTCAATTTGAGGACTAAGGTGCATGTGATTCAGGCCATAGTCTTTCCAATTACTAGCTATGCATTTGGGACCTGGACAATGAAAAAGAAAGAATTGAACTGTGGGGTTGGAGAAGAGCACTGACTATCCCATGGATGGCCAAGAGAACAGATTGTCCGGAGTTCCGGAGTGCTCTTTGGAGGCAAGTATGATGAGGCTTTGCCTCACATACTTTGGACATATTGCTAGGAGGTGCTATGATGTTGGCAAGGGTGGAGGGTCCACAAAAGAGAGAAAGACCCTCAGCCAGGCAGATTGACTAGGTGACTGCTGCAGTGGGCTCTTGTGTGTCAGACAGTGTAAGGATGGCACAGGACAGGACTAGGTTCAGATCTTTTGTTCATAGGGTTGCTATAAGTTGTACTTGACTTGATGGCATCTAACAAGAACAACAACACCAACATGGTAAAAACCAAAACCAAGCAAACAAAGCAGTTGGCATTGAGGTCCTTTTGACTCATGGTCTGTGTATTATACAGTAGAGCTGAGTTCCATCTGCTGTTGCTGGCCATAATACAGCCCAAGGCAGTCACAGCACCCAGGTACCTCCTTCAAGAACATCGCCAATGACTTCTCAAGCTCTTTTTTTTCCAGATTAAGGGAGGGTTTTAATATTTTGAGGAATCTGATGGTGTTAACAGTTACTGCCCTGGCTGCTAATGGACAGGTCAAAGATTCTAGTCTACCCAGAAGTACTTCAAAAGATGGGCCTGGCAATCTGCTTCTAAAATATGGCAAGCACTGGAACTCTGTGGGGCACAGTCTCATGCGGACATGTGAGCTCACCATAACTCAATGTGGGCTGACAAGCAGCTTGCTCTGTTTGCTTGTTTGTTTTAATTCTGAAGTTTAAGGTTCTTGATTTTAAAGAAGCAAACTCATTGTCATTGAGTCTGAGTTAACTCATCGATAATCCTCCACTGGGTTCCAGAGGCTGGAAGTAGGATGGATGGGAAGAGATCCTTCTCTTTAATCTTTCTCTTACAGAGATGCTGGTGGTTTTGAACCACCAGAAGGGCAAGGCCTTTGGTTTAGAGGTACAGAGTACAGCACCAGAGCACCAGGGTCTTTCTTGACTTCTGAGACAATATTGTCCCCACTTTTCAGTCTTCAACAGCTGTGTGAGCTCTCATCCCTGTGTTCGTTACCTGGGCCAAGAAATTTAGATTCTCTCTCATTTCTGTAAGAAATGTTCTCACATTACAGAGGGGCTAGAGCTCTTGGGGCACAGTCTGCAGGGAGTTGTACACTTAACCTGGAGGTGCTACTTCTCTGCTGGTTCGAATCCACCAGCAGCTCCGCAGGAGAAAGATGGGAAATCTCCTCCTGTGAGATTTACAGCCTCCAAAACTGGCTGGACCGTCAGCTATATATAAGTTTTGAGTCAATGGCAATGAGCATCTGTTTGAGGTCTTCCACCCACCTTCTAACCTTCTGCCATTTGTTTCTCTCCCCTTTCCCCTCTTTCCCTCCGATATCTGTGTATGGCTTGTTATCTGGGAACTCTTAGGTTGGGTAGTCCCTCCCCTTATTATACAAATTAGTAGTGCTAGTGGTTAAAAGCTTGAATGTTAACTGGAAAATGAGCAGTTAAACTCACCAGCTGATCTTTAGGGTGGAAAAGATATATACATCTATAAAGACTGCAGCCTTGGAAACTCTATGGGGTAGTTACATGCCATCATACAGGGTCTATCTGAGTTAGAATCACTGGGATGGCACTGAGTAGAGTTTGGCTTGGATTAAGCAGATTATTTGAGCCTTCCCCAATGACTCGGCAAAATTCTAATCCACCACCCCTTCAAGACCTCCAGAAGTCAGCACCTTAGATACCCGCCAGTCTTATCTGTTGGTGTCCATTCCATTGCTGGACTCTTACTATTGGCTCTTGGAACTGACTCTGTTTCTTCAGCTCTGCATAGGATCCCTCCAGCTGAAGTTCAGGAACTAGATGTTGCTGAGGACTCTCGCAGGAGGACTGTTAACCACAGCAAGTGTTCACTTGGCTTGAGCTCCGGGTGTGGACACTGTTACATGGAGCTTTTCCAGCATGGTGCTGAAAGTGCCTTGTACGTTGTGCTGTTACTGCATCCTGAGTAGACCCAGAGGCCTCTGAGTTGTTGCTGGAGCTACAACTTTTCTTAATTGAGAAAAATAAAAGCTTCTCAGTGCTTATCTGACGCAGCTGGATGCAAGAAGGTGTTAATGGACCAGCAACTGCCTCAAATGCATTTTAATAAAACTACTTCCAAGAAGCCATGTGCAACTGAGATAAGCATATGAAAGGCGCCTGGAAGCCGGAGGGAGGTGAGAGAGACAACAGAAAGGGTCTTTGTGCAGGTCGTGTGGGGAGTAATGAAGTCAGTCCTGAAGGGCAGGTGTGTTTCAAAAAGTTTCCACTGCCTTGCACCCTGGGTTTCCTTTTCCTTCTCTGTCCTATAGGCTTTCTGCAGAAGTGAAAATTACAACTCAATTATGCAGGCAGCTGAGAGAACTAGCTGCCTGCTTGGAGCCTCCATCATTCACTTATTACACACCGATCCATACTGAGCTATCCAATGGACAAGGTACGATCCTGGACATCATTACAGTGTAAGAGTAAACACGCTCATCACTAACCTGCAGAAGTGCCACCTGTCTGTGGGCCGGTGGACTCTGGTGGCTTGCAGGTTGCTATGACTTAGAAAGCTATGCCTCTAGTCCTTCAAATACCAACAGACTGACTTACGGTAGACAGATTTCAGGGGAACTTGCAAATGATGGTGAAAGGAAGAAAGGCCTGCTTATCTACTTCCCAAAAACAACTAACAAAAGCCATGAAGACCATAGCAAAATAGTTTTCATTATTGTGCTTAAAGATGAACTTCCCTGGGGGGAGGCCACCAAACTACACAGGAGCCAATGCAATGGATTCTGGCATAACCATGAAGATGGCACGGACTAGGGTGATGGTGACATTGTGTCCTGCCAGACATGGGTAGCCTCGAGTCAGAGCCTGTTTGATGGCAGCTAATCCAAACAATCCACCGAAATCTACCGTCTAGCAGAGACATAGTCAAGTAAGGATATAATATAAGGTGCATTGGAATGGGTAGTAAATAGGTGTTCTAGAGATACAGCGCAGAGAGTAATTCATTCTGGCTCAAGAAATTAAAAAACAAAACAAAACACCAAAACCCCAACTTAGTAGAGAAGTGATTCTTCAGCTGGATTCTCGGTGCATTTCAAAATTCTTTGCAAAGTCGAAAGGGCATTCCGGAGAGGAGGAGCAGTGGACGTGTAAGAAACAAACTGCACTTTGGGAGGACAAGCAAGTTGTATAAGGAGCCCTGGGAGCACAGCGCCGCTAAGCCAGAAGACCAGCCTGCAGAATCCAGTAGCTGCTCTGCAGGAGAGAACGAGAAGATTCCTCCTGTTTTTACAGCCTTGCAGAGAACTCAAAAGATGCTTCACCAAAGAAGACACTCAGGTGGCCAACAAACACATGAAGAAATGCTCAAGACCATTAACTATCAGAGTTGCACATCAAAAGCACAGGGAGATAACACAAGTGCCCATCAAATGAACAGAGGAAGAAGCTGTGGTACACTCATATGTGGGATTCTATTCAAGTAAAGAACTCTAGATGTGTAACATGGATTCACCTAGGGGACATTATGCCCAGCCAAATAAGTTCCAAAGGACAATTACTGTATAAAACCACTATTGTAAAAAGCTAAGGAGAGGTTTATAACACATTGTTATTATAACATTCCATTGTAGGGGAATGGAAGGGATAAGGGAATACATATTAATTAGTAAATAGATAAGATGAGTGAAGAGAAAGGAAATACCCAAAAAGAAGGTGATAGAACATCATTAAAGAAAAGAGAGACGCAGGAAGGAAGAGAAAGCTTAATGGAAATCAGAGTTACAGGGAGGAATTAGGGAAAGTGTGACTACACTGCGAGTCTCAAAATGAAGGTTAAGACACAAATGTGTAAGAAAAAGTGAATGGAAATGAATTTGCTTTGTAAACCTTCACTCAAGTCACAATAACAAAACTCTCTGAGAGGATTTTCTTTTTTAAGAAATCTGATGGAGAGTTACCAAGAGCAGGAATTGACTCATCTCATTGTCAGTGAATTTGCATTCAAGAAACTGAGTATGTGGAAACAGAGGAGGGGCAGCCAGTTCTTAGAGATACATTGAAAAAGTAATCTTGGAATTTGATGAAGATCTAAGGGGCTTACACGTTTGCCTTTCAGCAGTGGGGAAGCCAACAAAGCTGTTTCAGCTGAACACCCTAAGAATTGTCTTATAGAAACTCCCTCAGCGTCATTGTGGACCATCGTGGATGGGAGGTGAGAGATGGTGGGGTAGCTGTGGCAGGAGCGGAAAGGCTGCTCGGCTCATCAACTAAAAAGGTAAAGAGGACATGAGTTCACTGTCTGAAGCAAAATCTTGGCAGGTCCTGTTAATACTCAAAATCACAGCAGGGGTTTCAGGTGAGGTGAAAAGTGTTCGTGGGCAGGAAAAGGGAGCAATTGAAAGCCTATTTTTTCCCAATGCCTTGATGAGCTCAGAGGTGAAGGGGTAGAGAAGATAAAGGAGAATTCTTACCTTCTTTTAAAAGCCTCTGGGATCAGGAGAGTGTAGGCCAGCTTCCTCTACAGTGGATGGAAGAGATTAGATGCTATTTCCCTAACACTTGAACTTGGTAACAAATCTTGGAGTCATTTTCAAGTCTGCCCAGTTGTAGTCAGATTACCCCGTGGGTGCCAGCCTGTACCCCATAGAATTTCAGTGGCTGGCTCTTTGTAAGTCGGCTGCCGTGTCTTTGGAATGTACCCTGAGAATATGAGAACTGTTGGTGGTTTTGTTGCTAGATGTCATCAAGTCGAGTATGATCCATAGTGACCCTACGAATAGCAGGTCTGAACCCCGTCATATCCTGTGCCATACACTGGAGCCCATCTGTCCTGTCACTGTGTCAATCCATCTGGCTGAGGACCCTTCTCTCCTTTGCCGGCCCTCTTCCTTTCTATATTTTTTAACCCAATGGTTGGTGTGCTCACCTCTAAATAAGATTAGCATCTGAGCACACTACCCTTTTGTACCACCTATCCTTAGTTCAGAGACCTGATGGTGTATATGTAATGGGTGAGTCTGTTAACCAGAAGACCAGCAATTCAAGTCCACCTGGCGCTCCTCTGAAAAGAGATGGGCCATCCCCTCTGGCTAAGATGTAAAGGCTCAGACGGCGAGACACGTCCAGTAAGTCGGCGTCAGCACAACGGCAATGAGGTAAGTGAAGTACGTTTAGGTCCTCGATGACTCTGGCCCTGTTTGTTCCTCTAATGTTTCACAATTTTTGAAGCACCAAAAAAAAAAAAAAAAAAAAAGCAGGCACCATTAGAGAAATAAATGATAATTCTGTCCTTGTCATTAAGTGACATCTAGTCAGTTCCAGATGCTCAGAAAGGTGGGGGCAGCGAGGGGAAGGGTGGCAAATGAAAGGAAGACCCTCAACCACATGGACTGACACAGTGACAGAAGCAATGGGCTCCAGTGTATGGCACAGGATATGACAGGGTTCAGATCTGATATTCATAGGGTCATCATGGGTCATACTTAACTTGACGGCACCTATCAACAGAACAAATAACAGTTCTCATATTCCCAGGGCATATTCCAAGTAATGGAATAGCTAGATCATAAGGAATTTCTATATTTAGCTTTTCGAGGAAGCTCCAAACTGCCTTCCAGAATGGTTGTACCATTTTACAATCCCACCAACAATGTAGAAGAGTTTCTTTCTTACCACATCCTCTCCAACATTTATTACCTGCTGCCCTGTTAAACTTTGCCACTCTTACTGGAGTGAGATGGTACCTCATTGTGGTTTTGACTTGCATCTTTCTTATAGCCAGTGATTTGGAACATTTCTTCATGTGCCTGTTTGCCATTCGAATATACTCCTCTGAAAATTCTTTCCATGTATTTTGCCCATTTTGTAATTAGGTTATTCGTCTCACTATATAAAACCATTATCGTAGCATGAATATAAGGATCCAAGAGAGGTGGGAGAAACTGGAAGCAGAGGGATGTGTATGTGCAGGGGGCAGGGGGATTAATCATCAGGTTGTACAAATTGATGGGTGGGGATTTGAGGGAAATTGAAAGAATTTGTTTTGTATTCAAATTTTGTAAATAAACTAGTAGAAAATGTAAAAACCTCAAAAACAAACTAGCAAAAATCCCAACCAACTAAGAGCCAGTTCTAACTCAAAGCACCCAATCAAAACCCTGTCCAGTGTTGCCCATTCCTCACCATTTCTGTTGTGTTTAAATTCATTGTTGCAATCATTGAGTCACTCTACCTCACTGAGACTTTTCCTTAGGACACCCCAGTTCTCCTCACTGTCAGGTAAATGAGCACATATAGATAGTGCTTGTATATGTTAGACTAATTTCACACAACTCAGATGGAATGGGAGAAAGTGAAATGGCGAGAAAATGAAGTGGACAGAACAGGAAAGGAGAGACAAGGCAGGCAGGGAGGAAGGTGCCCAGCTTCTTTCTTAATGGATGCTTCTGATGGGCAGAGGAACTGTCCAATTTGGACCATCAGCCAAGCCTAAAATATCCTCCTGCCCAGCACCTGGCCTCCTTGGCTCCTCTCAACTGTTATTGGGGATTTTGGAAACAGAATTTGGCTGGTATGTTCTTTGGAGTGCTCTGCCTGGGGTCAGGCCCCAGCCGTCATCACTGGCTGGAATGGAATGTGGACAGATAATAGCCACAGTGGAAAATACCAGGAGCATTTCATGACAGTTCCCATCTTTTTTTCTTTTTTCTTTTCAGAATGTGTGGAAACAAGAAATGATAGCTTTGTGGACTCAGATCCTGTAATACATACTCAGGGAAGACCTTCCCTGGGAAGATTTTGAAGTTTGGACTTAACATAGAGGGATTGAGGGAGCTAAAGATATGTCAAGATGTAAATGGCATATGACCTTGGATTTTTTTTAATCAGACACCACAGAGGGGTTGGGATTATCTGGATAATACCCTACAGAGGATATCATGTCACATCCTCTCATATCATATTATGTATCTTATCTTAGAGTTTTGTTTACTTAAACATTGTCCAAATGAGTAAAATTATTTCTAAATTACTGATTTCTATTACCTTTTCTAAGGCCTCAGCTCTACACTGTGCATAATGAGAACTGAGGATCAAAGTTATCCCATGGACTTGTCCTGTTAATTGGCCTATAAGTTCTCTTTGGGCTGCTTATTCTACTTGGTAGCTTGGAGAGTAGCAAGGAAGTCTTTAAAAGTTTGTGAATGGCCACTGAAGAAATAACACTTGGTTTCTATTCACCTGTAACAGCAGAGGAGAAAAATGACTCGAGAATCAGAGGAAGACGTTCATTGCAGCCTGGGGTCATGGGAAGACCAAAGCCCAGCACCATCGTGTCAGCTCTGACTTACTTGGACCATCCAGAAAGATTTGGGACCCTCAATCTTCATGACAGGAGACTGCTCCTCTTTCTTCCATGATGAGGCTGACAGACTCCAATTCCTGACCTTACTGTTAGCAGTCCACAAGCTGCATTTCATGCCAACCAGGTTCCTTGCCTGGGGTAAGGGCTTTCATAGAATACTATTTCTATTACTCCTCACCCTCATTCCACAGAGTTCACACCTCACCTCGTTCCACAGAGTTCACTCCTCACCTTCATTCCAAAGGATTCATTCCTCACCCTCATTCCACAGAGTTCACTCCTCACCTTCATTCCACAGAGTTCACACCTCACCTTCATTCCACAAGATTGACTCCTCACGTTCATCACACAGGATTCACTCCTCACCCTCATTCCACAGAGTTCACACCTCACCTTCATTCCACAGAGTTCACTCTTCACCCTCATTCCACAGAGTTCACACCTCACCTCGTTCCACAGAGTTCACTCCTCACCTTCATTCCACAGAGTTCACACCTCACCTTCATTCCACAAGATTCACTCATCACCTTCATCCCACAGGATTCACTCCTCACCCTCATTCCACAGA
>NW_006399764.1:24248628-24250547 GCF_000299155.1 Elephantulus edwardii | reverse complement strand
TTCCACAGGATTCACACCTCACCTTCATCCCACAGAGTTCACACCTCACCCTCATCCCACAGAGTTCACTCTTCCCCTTCATTCCACAGAGTTCACTCCTCACCCTCATTCCACAGGATTCACACCTCACCCTCATTCCAGAGTTCACTCTTCCCCTTCATTCCACAGAGTTCACACCTCACCCTCATTCCACAGAGGTCATTCTTTCCCTTCATTCCACAGGATTCACTCCTCACCTTCATCCCAGAGTTCACACCTCACTTTCTGCCACAGAGTTCACTCCTCCCCTTCATTCCACAGAGTTCTCTCCTCACCTTCATTCCACAGAGTTCACACCTCACGTTTATTCCACAAGATTCACTCCTCACCTTCATTATACAGAGTTCACTCTTCACCTTCATTCCACAGAGTTCACTCCTCACCTTCATTCCACAGAGTTCACACCTCACCTTTATTCAACAAGATTCACTCCTCACGTTCATCACACAGAATTCACTCCTCACCCTCATTCCACAGAGTTCACACCTCACCTTCATTCCACAGAGTTCACTCCTCACCCTCATTCCACAGACTTCACACCTCACCTCGTTCCACAGAGTTCACTCCTCACCTTTATTCCACAGAGTTCACACCTCACCTTCATTCCACAAGATTCACTCATCACCTTCATCCTACAGGATTCACTCCTCACCCTCATTCCACAGAGTTCACACCTGATCTTCATTCCACAGAGTTAACTCCTCACACTCATTCCACAGAGTTCACACCTCACCTCGTTCCACAGAGTTCACTCCTCACCCTCATCCCACAGAGTTCAAACCTCATCCTTATTACACAGAGTTCACTCTTCCTCTTCATTCCAAAGAGTTCACACCTCACCCTCATTCCATAGGATTCACTCCTCACCCTCATACCACAGAGGTCACTCTTTCCCTTCATTCAAAAGAGTTCACTCTTCCCCTTCATTCCACAGGATTCGCTCCTCACCCACATTCCACAGGATTCACACCTCACCTTCATTCAACAGAGTTCTCTCCTCACCTTCATTCCACAGAGTTCACTCCTCAGCTTGATTCCACAGAGTTCACTCTCACCTTCATTCGACAGAGTTCACTCCTCACCCTCATTCCACAGAGTTCACACCTCACCTCATTCCATAGAGTTCACTCCTCACCTTCATTCCACAGGGTTCACACCTCACCCTCATTCCACAGGATTCACTTCTCACTTTCATCCCACAGGATTCACTCCTCACCCTCATTCCACAGGGTTCACTCCTCAACATCATCCCACAGAGTTCACTCCTCCCCTTCGTTCCACAGAGTTCACTCCTCACCCTAATTCCACAGAGTTCACACCTCACCCTCATCCTACAGAGCTCACACCTCACCCACATTCCACAGGATTCGCTCCTCACCTTCATTCCACAGAGTTCACTCCTCACCCTCATTCCAAAGGATTCACTCCTCACCTCATTCCACAGAGTTCACACCTCACGCTTATCCCACAGAGTTCACACCTCACCCTAATTATACAGCATTCGCTCCTCACCTTCATTCCAAAGGATTCACTCCTCACCTCATTTCAGAGTGCACACCTCACCCTCATCCCACAGAGTTAACACCTCACCCTCATTCCACAGGATTCGCTCCTCACCTTCATTCCACAGAGTTCACACCTCACCCTCATTCCACAAAATTCACTCCTCAACTTCATCCCACAGAGTTCACACCTCACCTTCATGACACAGAATTCACTCCTCCCCTTCGTTAAACAGGTTTCAAACCTCACCCTCATTCCAGAGTTCTCTCCTCACCTTCATCCCACAGGATTCACACCTCACCCTCATCCAACAGAGTTCACACCTCACCCTCATCACAAAGAGTTCACACCTCATCCTTATTCCACAGAGTTCACTC
>NW_006399764.1:24243681-24248528 GCF_000299155.1 Elephantulus edwardii | reverse complement strand
CCTTCATTCAACAGGATTCACTCCTCACCTCGTTCCACAGAGTTCACTCCTCACCCTCATTCAACAGGGTTCACACCTCACCTTTATTCCAAAGGATTCACTCCTCACCCTCATTCCACAGAGTTCACACTTCACCTTCATTCCACAGAGTTCACACCTCACCTTCATTGCACAAGATTCACTCCTCACCTTCATCCCACAGGATTCACTCCTCACCCTCATTCCACAGAGTTCACACCTCACCTTCACCCAACAGAGTTCACACCTCACCCTCAGTCCATAGAATACACTCCTCACCCTCATTCCACAGAGTTCACTCTTCCCCTCCATTCCACAGAATTCACTCTTCCCCTTCATTCCAAAGGATTCACTCCTCACCTTCAACCCACATAGTTCACACCTCACCTTCATTCCACAGAGTTCACTCCTCACCCTCATTCCACAGAGTTCACACCTCACCTCGTTCCACAGAGTTCATTCCTCACCTTCATTCCACAGGGTTCACTCTTCCCCTTCATTCCACAGAGTTCACACCTCACCCTCATTCCATAGGATTCACTCCTCACCCTCATTCCACAGAGTTCACTCTTTCCGTTCATTCAACAGAGTTCACTCCTCCCCTTTGTTCCACAGGATTCACACCTCACCTTCTTTCCACAGAGTTCTCTCCTCACCTTCATTCCACAGAGTCCACTCCTCACCTTCATTCCAAAGAGTTCACTCCTCACCTTCATTCCACAGGATTCACACCTCACCTTCATCTCACAGAGTTCACACCTCACCCTCATCCCACAGAATTCACACCTCACCCTCATCCCACAGAGTTCACTCTTCCCCTTCATTCCACAGAGTTCACACCTCACCCTCATTCCATAGGATTCACTCCTCACCCTCATACCACAGAGGTCACTCTTTCCCTTCATTCAACAGAGTTCACTCTTCCCCTTCATTCCACAGGATTCACTCCTCACCTTCATCCCAGAGTTCACACCTAAATTTCATGCCACAGAGTTCACTCCTCCCCTTCGTGTCACAGGTTTCACACCTCACCCTCATTCCACAGGATTCACACCTCACCTTCATTCAGCAGAGTTCTCTCCTCACCTTCCTTCCACAAAATTCACTCCTCCCCTTCGTTCCACAGGTTTCACAACTCACCCTCATTCCACAGGATTCACACCTCACCCTCATCCCACAGAGTTCACACCTCACACTCATTCCACAGGATTCACTCCTCACCTTCATTCCACAGGGTTCACACCTCACCCACATTCCACAGGATTCACTCCTCACCTCGTTCCACAGAGTTCACTCCTCACCTTCATTCAACAGGGTTCACACCTCACCTTTATTCCAAAGAATTCACTCCTCACCCTCATTCCACAGAGTTCACACCTCACCTTCATTCCACAGAGTTCACTACTCACCCTCATTCCACAGAGTTCACACCTCACCCTTATTCCATAGAATACATGCCTCACCCTCCTTCCACAGAGTTCAATCTTCCCCTTCATTCCAAAGGATTCACTCCTCACATTCATCCCACAGAGTTCACACCTCACCTTCATTCCACAGAGTTCACTCTTCCCCTTCATTCAACAGAGTTCACTCTTCCCCTTCATTAGACAGGATTCACTCCTCACCTTCATCCCCAAAAGTTCACACCTCACCTTCATGCCACAGAGTTCACTCCTCCCTTTTGTTCCACATCTCAACCTCATTCCAGAGGATTCACACCTCACCTTCATTCCACAGAGTTCACTCTTTCCCTTCATTCAACCGAGTTCACTCCTCCCCTTTGTTCCACAGGATTCACATCTCACCCTCATTCCACAGGATTCACACCTCACCTTCTTTCCACAGAGTTCACACATCACCTCGTTCCACAGAGTTCACTCCTCACCTTCATCCCACAGAGTTCACGCCTCACCTTCATCCAACAGAGTTCACACCAAACCCTCATCACACAGAGTTCACACCTTATCCTTATTCCACAGAGTTCACTCTTCCCCTTCATTCCACAGAGTTCACACCTCACCCTCATTCCATAGGATTCACTCCTCACCCACATTCCACAGGATTCACACCTCACCTTCATTCAACAGAGTTCACTCCTCACCTTCATTCCACAGAGTTCACTCCTCAGGTTGATTCCACAGAGTTCACTCCTCACCTTCATTCCACAGAGTTCACTCTTCACCCTCATTCCACAGAGTTCACACCTCACCTCGTTCCATAGAGTTCACTCCTCACCTTCATTCCACAGGGTCCACTCCTCACCCTCATTCCACAGAGTTCACTCATCCCCTTCGTTCCACAGGTTTCACACCTCACCCTCATTCCAGAGGATTCACACCTCACCTTCATTCCACAGATTTCACTCCTCAACTTCATTCCACAGAGTTCACTCCTCACCTTCATTCAACAGAGTTCACTTCTCACCCTCATTCCACAGGGTTCACACCTCACCTCGTTCCATAGAGTTCCCTCCTCACCTTCATTCCAAAGGGTTCACACCTCACCCTCATCCCACAGAGTTCACACCTCACCCTCATTCCACAGGATTCCCTCCTCACCTTCATTCCACAGGGTTCACGACTCACCTTCAGTCCAAAGGATTCACTCCTCACCTCATTCCACAGGGTTCACACCTCACCCTCATCCCACAGAGTTCCCACCTCACCCTCATCCCACAGAGTTCCCACCTCACCTCGTTCCACAGTGTTCACTCCTCACCCTAATCGCACATAGTTCACACCTCACACTCATTCCACAGGATTCGCTCCTAAACTTCATTCCACAGGGTTCACACCTGACCCTCATTCCACACAGTTCACACCTCACCTTCATCCCACAGAGTCCACACCTCACCCTCATTTCACAGGATTCGCTCCTCACCTTCATTCCACAGGGTTCACACCTGACCTTCATTCCAAAGGATTCACTCCGCACCTCATTCCAGAGTTCACACCTCACCTTCATTACGCAGAGTTCACACCTCACCCTCATTCTAGAGGATTCGCTCCTCACCTTCATTCCAGAGTTCACACCTCATCTTCTTTCCACAGAGTTCACTCCTCACCTTCATTCCACAGAGTTCACTCCTCACACTCATTCCACAGAGATCACACTTCACCCTCATTCCACAGGATTCGCTCATCACCTTCATTCCTCAGGGTTCACACCTCACACTCATTCTACAGGATTCACTCCTCACCTTCATCCCACATAATTCACTCCTCACCCTCTTTCCACAGGGTTCACTCCTCACCTTCACTCCACAGAGTTCACTCCTCACCTTCGTTCCACCGAGTTCACACCTCACCTTCGTTCCACAAGATACACTCCTCAACTTCATCCCTCAGGATTCACTCCTCACCTTCATGCCACAGAGTTCACTCCTCCCCTTCGTTCCACAGGTTTCACGCCTCACCCTCATTACACAGGATTCACTCCTCACCTTCATCCCAGAGTTCACACCTCACCTTCATGCCACAGAGTTCACTCCTCCCCTTTGTTCCACAGTTTTCACACCTCACCCTCATTCTACAGGATTCACACCTCACCCTCATTACAGAGTTCTCTCCTCACCTTCATTCCACAGAGTTCACTCCTCACCCTCATTCCACAGAGTTCACACCTCACCTCATTCCACAGAGTTCACTTCTCACCCTCATCCCACAGAGTTCACACCTCACACTCATTCCAAAGGATTCGTTCCTCACCTTCATTCCACAGGGTTCACACCTTACCCCATTCCACAGGGTTCACTCCTCATGTCGTTCCACAGAGTTCACTCCTCACCCTCATTCCACAGAGTTCACACCTCACCTTCATTCCACAGAGTTCACTCCTCACCTTCATTCCACAGAGTTCACACCTCACCTTCATTCCACAAGATTCACTCCTCACCTTCATCCCACAGGATTCACTCCTCACCTTCATCCCACAGAGTTCACTCCTCACCCTCATTCCACAGAGTTCACACCTCACCTTCATTGCACAGAGTTCACTCTTCCCCTTCATTCAACAGAGTTCACTCATCCCCTTCATTAGACAGGATTCACTCCTCACCTTCATGCCACAGCGTTCACTCCTCACCTTCGTTCCACAGGTTTCAAACCTCACCCTCATTCCAGAGGATTCACACCTCACCTTCATTCCACAGAGTTCTCTCCTCACCTTCATTCTACTGAGTTCACTCCTGACCTTCATTCCACAGAGTTCACCCCTCACCCTCATTCAACAGAGTTCACTCCTCACCTTCATTCCACAGGGTTCACACCTCACCCTCATCCCACAAAGTTCACACCTCACCCTCATTCCACAGTGTTCGCTTCTCACCTTCATTCCACAGGATTCATACCTCACCCTCATTCCACAGGATTCACTCCTCACCTTCATTCCACAGAGTTCACTCCTCACCCTCATACCACAGACTTCACACCTCACCTCGTTACACAGAGTTCACTCCTCACCCTCATCCCACAGAGTTCACTCCTCGCCCTCATTCCACAAGATTCGCTCCTCACCTTCATCCCACAGGGTTCACACCTCACCCTCATTCCACAGAGTTCACACCTCACCTTCATCCCACAGAGTCCACACCTCACCCTCATTCCACAGGATTTGCTCCTCACCTTCATCCCATGTAGTCCACACCTCACCCTCATTCCACAGGATTCACTCCCCACCTTCATCCCACAGAGTTCACACCTCACCTTCATGCCAAAGTTAACTCCTCCCCTTCATTCCACAGGTTTCACACCTCACCCTCATTAAACAGGATTCACACCTCACCTTCATTACACAGAGTTCTCTCCTCACCTTCATTCCACAGAGTTCAC
>NW_006399764.1:24213082-24243581 GCF_000299155.1 Elephantulus edwardii | reverse complement strand
ACTCCTCACCCTCATTCCACATTGTTCACACCTCACCTCGTTCCACAGAGTTCACTCCTCACCTTCATCCCAAAGGATTCACTAATCACCTTCATTCCACAGGATTCACACCTCACCTTCATCCCACATAGTTCACACCTCACCCTCATCCCACAGAGTTCACTCTTCCCCTTCATTCCACAGAGTCCACACCTCACCCTCATTCCATAGGATTCACTCGTCACCCTCATTCCACAGAGGTCACTGTTTCCCTTCATTCCACAGGATTCACTCCTCACCTTCATCCCAGAGTTCACACCTCACTTTCTGTCACAGAGTTCACTCTTCCCCTTCGTTCCACAGGTTTCACACCTCACCCTCATTCCACAGGATTCACACCTCACCTTCATTCAACAGAGTTCTCTCCTCACCTTCATTCCACAGAGTTCACACCTCACCTTTATTCCACAAGATTCACTCCTCACCCTCATTCCACAGAGTTCCCACCACACCTCGTTCCACAGGGTTCACACCTCACCCTCATCCCAAAGAGTTCACACCTCACCCTCATTCCACAGGATTCGCTCCTCACCTTCATTCCACAGGGTTCACACCTGATCTTCATTCCACAGGATTCACTCCTCACCTCATTCCACAGAGTTCACACCTCACCTTCATGCCACAGAGTTCACTCCTCACCTTCGTTCCACAGAGTTCACTCCTCACCCTCATTCCACAGGATTCGCACCTCACCTCCTGCCACAGAGTTCACTCCTCACCTTCATTCCACAGGGTTCACACCTCACCCTTGTTCCACAGAGTTCACTCTTCCCCTTCATTCCACAGGATTCACTCCTCTCCTTCATCCCACAGGATTCAGTCCTCACCCACATTCCACAGAGTTCACACCTCACCTTCATTCCACAGAGTTGGCCACTGAAGAAATAACAATTGGTTTCTCTTCACCTGTAACAGCAGTGGAGAAAAATGACTCGATAATCAGAGGAGGACATTCATTGCAGCCTGGGGTCATGGGAAGACCAAAGCCCAGCACCATCGTGTCAGCTCTGACTCACTTGGATTATCCAGAAAGCTTTTGTGACCCTCAATCTTCATGACAGGGACTGCTCATCTTTCTTCCATGATGAGGCTGACAGACTCCATTTCCTGACATTACTGTTAGCAGTCCACACGCTGCATTTCATGCCAACGAGGTTCCTTGCCTGGGGTAAGGGCTTTCATAGAATACTATTCCCATTACTTGGGATCAGAAAGCCTGGTCACCAGTACTGAATGTTTTAATCAAATACCCAGTAAATAGAAGATGCAAAATAAGGGAAAGCATGAAACCACAATTCAAATCCATATGGAAGCCAGACTTGGGGTATTTATTGAAACAAGGAAACCTCCGTGTCTAATGCCTGGAAATTATCTAAACCTCGAACTGAAATTACCTCATGAAGCTATTGTTTAACTAACAATCCAAGTAAGCCAAATCAGCTTCCACCAAGTTCATTTCTACTCCTAAAGAGCCCATGAGAGAGAGCAGAGCTGGTCAGAGCGTCTCCAAGACCATTCATCTTTCCAAAAGGAAACAGCCTTGACTTCATTCCACAGAGTTCACTCCTCACCTCCATTCTACAGAGTTCACTCCTCTCCTTTGTTTCACAGGTTTCACACCTCACCCTCATTCCACAGGATTCACTCCTCACCTTCATTCCAAAGGATTCACTCACCCTCATTCCATAGAGTTCACTCCTCACCTTCATTCCACAGAGTCCACACCTCACTTTCATTCCACACGATTCACTCCTCACCTTCATCACACAGGATTCACTCCTCACCCTCATTCCACAGAGTTCACACCTCACCTCGTTCCATAGAGTTCACTCCTCACCCTCATCCCACAGAGTTCAAACCTCACCCTCATTCCACAGATTTCACTCTTCCCCTTAATTCCACAGAGTTCACTCTTCCCCTTCATTCCAAAGGATTCACTCCTCACCTTCATCCCACAGAGTTCACACCTCACCCTCATTCCACAGAGTTCCCACCTCACCTTCATTCCACAGGATTCACTCCTCCCCTTCATTCCACAGAGTTCACACCTAGCCTTCATTCCACAGGCTTCACACCTCACCCTCATTCCACAGGATTCACTCCTCACCTTCATTCCACAGCGTTCACACCTCACCTCGTTCCACAGAGTTTACTCCTCCCCTTTGTTCTACAGGGTTCACATCTCACCTTTATTCCACAGGGTTCACTCCTCACCTCGTTCCACAGAGTTCACTTTTCCTCTTCAATCCACAGAGCTAGTAAATTCAATGGCTGATCTTTTTGGGTAGCACCTGGATGCTTTAAGCATATTGCTACCATCACTCCTTAACCTAAACAACAGTTTTGTCCAATTGTTAAGGAATATTTGCCTTGAGCATAGAGCTCTGAGAAGCAATAATCTTTTCATATCAACTAAACACCAAATCCAACCACACTACTATTCCATAATTTCCAACTGATAGTGACCCTGTATTAGGTTTCCAAGGCTGGAAGTCTTCACAAGCGAAGAATGCCAGTCTTTTTCCCTTGGAGTGGCTGTTGAATTCAAACTTCTGAACTTTTTGTTTGTAACCTAATACATTACTCATTCCACCACTAGCACTTCTTGGGGTCTAAAGCTCAGATGAAAACAAGGGGCAGAATGACAATTAATAATACTCAAACAATATGAGAAGAGCAGAATAGTGATACCATATGAAGTACGTAACTTACGTTATTGAAGAGTTCATGTAGAATTGTGAATGGATATATGTGTGGTAGTGGGTCTTGCCACGAAAAATAAAAGCACATTTTCAAACAGATGCGAAGCCACTCTGGTGGCTGAGATGGTACAGGGCGGTTATTGTTCTGTTGTGCTTGGGGTTCTAACTCATTCACGTCCAACAATAAGTAGCAGTATCTGGAGAAGTTGTTTAAAATCTCAGATATGTAATTCAAGCCTCACACAAAACTCACTCCTTCAGCATAATTATGACCTAGAAGTTGAACACCACCACCAGGGAGAGACTAATTTCTTAAAATAATGAACCATATATGAGATAAAAGGACAACATTTTTCCCAAGGATACAGCTTAAAAGGCAGAAAGGGCTAGGCTAGAAGGGTTAATAGAAAGGAAAATCAAGGGACGGTGTGAGAAAAGTGTTCTTACACTGTGGGCATTATTATTAATGTTGTGGCATAATGTGTAAAATGTCGAGCTACTAGCAAAAGGTTGGTGGTTGGGATCCACCCACTGCTCCAGGGGAGAAATATGAGCAGTTTCTTTTCAAGATTTATTGCCTCAAAGCCCCGATAGAGGGACAATGTGAGCCAGAACAGGGAGCTCTGGTGACCTAGTGGTAAGAAGCTGTGCTACAATCCCAAAGGCACACAGTTCAAATCCACTAGCTGCTCCCTTGGAGAAGGATGAGCAGTCTCCTCCCATGTGATTTCCTGCCTCTGAAAACCCACTGGAGAGTCAGCTATGGGTCTGTCTTGACTAAATAGCACATAGCAACAACGGCAGCATGAGTCAGAATTGACTTGATGGCAATGGATTTGGTGAGTTTTTAAAGGAATGTTTGCCTCTCTGAACAGAGATGAGAAGTCTCCTTCTGTAAAGATTTACAGCCTTGGAAACTCGCTGGGAGAGTGTGAGAAGCCACAGTCAGCTGGACTACCCTGGTCTGAGTCTAAAGCAAGCTCTGTGTGAATGGTTGAACACAAAATCAACTTTGTTCTGTCAAGTTGTACTCAATTCTAAATCCCTAAAACTCTCAGGTATCATACCATAGTTGAACGGAGTGGTCCAGGCATCTAAATTTTTTAAAAAGACTGGGTAAAACAGCATCCATTCTTCTCCACTGGACAGCTAAAAATAGCTCCCTCTTCTTGTGCCTCTGACTTTCCCTGGGAGACAGGATAAGGAGTCTGGGGAAGGCAGCACCTTCCTCCAAGTTTGAAAGCAGAGTCTCAGAGTCTCCACATCCCTTGAGTCTCTTGAAGCAGGGAATGAGATGAAGGCCAGCCAGAGCAAATAGGAGTGATGAGCATGTCTCCTGGGGCAGTCAGCTCCCCTTGAAGAAAGATATTTCAGATTACTTACTAATGGTTCAGATGGCAGAAAATTGCAAATTCTAAGGGAAATAAATATGTTCTCCCATTTCCAGAATTTGCAATTGACTCTAAGGTAGAAGTGCGCAGTATTAATAGGCAGATATCAAATAGAATAGTGATGCTAAATTACACAATCAATTTAATGTTCTGGGTCAGTTAACAAAAAAAAAAAAATCTGATCATTTGCTGCCGCTAATTTAGAGCTTATTTTAATATCCTACCCATAAGTTTGTTCTTTTCTTCCTTTTTGACTTCTGGGAAAGACGCCGTATATCAAATTCTTCCATAAACATCTGTAACAGCTGTATATGGATCCCAGACTTGCTGACCTTTCTCCCTTTACAGCTAGAGGGTGGAAATGAGAACATAATCACCCATGATGAGCTAAGCTGGCTGCGCAAAGTGAGCCAGACCATCAAATGCAGCTGTTGACTTTCCATCGGCCTGATTTGTCTTCCTCCAGGACACTGCAGGAGGTAGGCGGACAGAATTTTTGGCTGTGAGCAAGTCCCTGGGCGGTGTGTGGATGCATATATGTGTGAAAGAGCAAGTGGGCATGTTCCCAGACACATGCATCCGGGAACGGAGGGCTCAGAGAGATCAAGAAATCTCAAGTAGGCACTGCTTTGATTGGGCGACGGATTGAATGAGGAATAGTGAAGACTAAGGGTGGATTGATGCCTTTGAACTGCGGGGTTGGTGAGGAGTATTGAATATATCACTGACTTATAAAACAGCACACGCATGTCTCCAACACAGATGTAGTACAGTCAGAGCGCTGCCTCGCAGTGAGGATGGGGAGATTTCATCTCACGTACTTGGGACATGTTCTCAGGAGGGACCAGTCCTTGGAGGACGACACCATAATTGCAAGAGGGCAGGATTACTGAGGGGGAAGAAGACCCCCTGACAGAATGGATTGACATGGTCACTGCATTGACGAGCTTAAGCATGTTGTTTTTGTTAAGTACGACTCATAGCAACCCTATGAACAAAAGACCTGAACACTTGTATAACTTTCATCCTTTCTCCAAGTTCATAGGGTTTCTGGAGGCAAGCTATTTCAGAAGTGGATGCCACTCCTGCTTCCAAGCTTGTTTTAATTGGAGAGCTTCACCAAACTCTGTCCCCACCATGGGTAACCATTATTGCATTTGACACATCAGTGTCACAGTGTTCAGCTTCACAGCCACCGTGAGTTAGTTACCTCTGTACAGCCAGTGGACAGAGCAGGGCTATATGACCTAGAAGAATGTTTGATCAAAAACAATTAAAAACAGGCCTGTGGGCCACAGATCTTTGGCTGAGTAGTGTCACTTTCTGTCCACTATGCCAACTGATCTCTCTCTATGCTGTTGTTGTTGTTAAGTGCCATCAAGCCGTACATGACTCATAGAGACCCTATGAACAAAAGACCTGGGCACTTGTATAACTTTCATCCTTTCTCCAGGTTTATAGGGTTTCCGGAGGCAAGCTATTTCGGAAGTGGATGCCACTCCTGCTTCCAAGCTTGTTTTCATCAGGGAGCTTCACCAAACACAGTCCACCATGGGTGGGTTTAAGCATAGCAGAGATTATTAGGTTGGCACAGATCGAGCAAGACTTCTGTCCATAGGTTCCTATGAGTTGGAGACAACTTTGAGTTGACTAACAACACCACAGTAACATGATGGATTGAATTGTGTCCATTGCAAATACGTGTTGTCTAACTCCTGCACCTGTGAATATAATCCTATTTGGAACCAGGTTTTCTTTGTTATAAAGCTACATCGGTGTAGGGTGTGTCTTAAGCCAATTTCCTTTGTGATATAAAATGAACAGATTAGAGAGAGAGAAAAAAAATAGAAGTGAGAGAAGATGGATGCCAAGGTCCACGAATATCATGAAGGGCCTTCTTCCAGAGCCAAGACAGAACTCTTCCCCCTACAGCCAGTGCCCTGAACGTACAGGCTCCCAAATTGTAAGGAGCTCTGGTGCTCGAAGGGCTAAGGAGTTGTACTTCCAACCCCAGGGCAGGTGGCTTGAATCCACGAGCTGCCCCTTGAGTGAAAGATAGGTACACTCATCCCATGAGATTTACTGCCTCTGAAAACCCAATAGAGGGTCAGCTATGAGTTGGTTATTATTTGACTGTACATAAAAATAACAACAAATTGTGATAAATGGCATTTGCACTTGCTGTAGAACTCCATTTGAGGTATTTTGGTTAAAGCAGAAATAAATAACTAAGATCTATAAATAACACATTCTACCTTAATCCAGTAACTCGCCTGGAGCCTGTGCTCTCACTCCAGACAGTGGTAAAATATGGCGGGCTCCTTCTGACCTTGTCTTTTGTGACAACTGCTGTTGAGAACTGGGCTTCAAGTGGGTTCATTCTGGTTTGAGACTCTGCTGGTGACTCTGGTGGACTAGTGGGTAAGGAGTTCCAATGTACATGAGAAAACTGGGCAATGTCCTCCCATGTTATTTACAGCCTCTGAAAACCTGCTAGAGGGTCAGATAACCACTTCCCAAATAGCTTGCTTCGAAAACCCTATGAACCTGGAGAAAGGATGAAAGTTATACAAGTATCCATGTCTTTCATTCATGGGGTCACTATGAGTCGCCTACGACTCGACGGCACTTAACAACAGCAACAACAACAACAACAACAAATGGCAACAAGTTTATGGAGTTCAAATGAACATAACAACAACAACAACAACAAATGGCAACAAGTTTATGGAGTTCAAATGAACATACTGATTTGAGGACTAGGTCTGGATAAGGTGAAGATTTAGGACATAGAGTGTATAGTTGACGTGTTCAGATCGTTAGATAGAACACAGTAAATCATAAACTATTTACTGAATGTACCCCCCAGCAGCCACGCTCTGTGCTCTACGCTGAGGCTATGGCAGTACATGGCCCCTAAAACTGAGAGCAGAACAACAACTGAATCCAGTAGCCAAAGAAGTAACAGAGCCCAGCTGGTTCAGAGTCGTGAAATCCAACTTCCCAGAGAGTATGTAGAGGGAGGAGGTTATTAAATGCATCTTTGGTCCCTGAAAGTCCAAAAGAATATCCATTCCTGATCACAAAAGGATATTGACTAATAATCACAAATGAGTGAATGAACGGAAGCATTTGCAATGGAATAAAAAAAAAATGGGACTGACTATGATATCCTCAGCCATCTTGTCAAGTTCAGGCTCAAGTTCAATAAAGTAGTGGACTGAAAAGACCTTAACCATAGCAATTCATCATTCTGGGAGAACAGAGGGCAGAAAAATCCATTTGGTGTTTTGAGCACATTTTCAAATTGTGAAAGTTTCCCAAGAGAAACAAGGTATAGCATCAACTATTCACATTGGGCATGACTCATAGTTTACCCTCTAGCAGGTTTTCAGAGCTTCCAGTAAATTCGACCCACCAAAGAAACACGGCCTTTGGGTTATCATTGCAACTCCCTACAAACTGTTCCAGTGGTGTAATGGCATTACATTTAACAGCTGAAAGAAAAATCCAACATTCTCATAAGTGTAAAAGTGGTTCGAAAAGAATTCACTCCACCAATTTGGTCAGAAACCTCATGTTTGCCCGTACTGTTGGCCACTGTATCAAAGCAGCGCTCTTCTCCGATGTTCTGATGGCACGTGCAAAGGTGCTTACTCTAAAGACTTCTCAACATGCCAGGAACTTCAAAGTTTGCCTGAACCCTGGTGGCACAATGTTTAAGTGTTCAACTGCTAACATAAAGTTTGATAGTTCAAACCCACCCACCCAGTGGCTCTGTGATATAGACCCAGTGACCTTCTCCATCAAGAGTACAGTCTAGAAACCCTTTTTTTTCTACCTTGTCACATGAGGTCACTATTAGTGGTAATTACAGGGTGCTTGATGAGAAGGATTTGAAGTAGAAAGATGATCTCTCCCTAAAAAAGGCCCTGACTTCTAGCTTCCTGAACTCTGAGAAGATAAATTCCTTTTGGTCACATTATCCACTTGTGGTATTTCTGTGGTAATAGCCTTACGAACTAAGGCGAACGTTCACCCTAAGCACAGCCTGGTTAAGAGCAGAATCAGAATAGTCCTCACCTTCCTCACTGCGTCTCACTTCCTGTCTGCACCTGTGACACACTCCTTTTCCTAGTAAACTTTGTTTTCTTAGTATGTAATAGTAAGTTTTACAGGTCAGGTTCTTCTATGTTATCTAACCAGTGAACATTACTATTCTCTGCCTTTTAAATCTCTCTACACTTAATCACTCCTATGAAGTCCATCGTGCGAGCTGCCTCCCTAGAAGGGGGCAGGTCAATTTCCAGGAAGAGTAACTACCTTTCAGAATTAGCACACGCTGATTTTCAAATATCTGAAGGAACTTTTCTGAGGACCCTGCGGAAGAGGTGCCTCCACCTGGAGGGCCTGGACATCTTCACACTCACCCACAGGGCAGAGTCTGCTGTGCTTTCCCATCCCACCCAACCTTTCCACCCCCATACACGGCCCATGCTACCCACCTCTTATTAGTGACGGGATCGCGAAGTATCCTTGAACTTCATTAAGAGTTGTGCCAGTCCAGTGTAGGACACTGGGCCGAGAAGGCTAACTTCCCTCAGGACCAGGTGAGATGCTCCATTTCACTGGTCATTCAGGGTCCTCCAGGCCGCAGGGAGCTGAAGACTCAACAGGAGATTAGAGTTTTAGCCTGTAGCATGAATGAGAATGCAGACGCAATAGTCAAACCAAACCTAGGCCTATTGTTACTATTACGGGGTGGCTTTGCACTAGATGTCTAACTCTGCACGCTTCAGTTTCTTCATCTGTAAACTGGTGATAGGACTCGTATTGACTTGATGGACTTTTTCAAGGCTCATACATGATATGTTTGTAAAATGCTCAAATGCACATGACATTTAACAACAGTAATTATCATCATCATCATCATCATCACCAGGATTTTTACCTAGGTGATAGACTCCCTTGGAGTTTAAATGTCTTTATTACATGTGTAAACCTACATTTATTACATTAGCTATGGCATCTGGAAACAGGAGTAGCATCCACTTCCTAAACAACATGCCTCTGGAAGCGCTATGAACTTTGATAAACAACGGTAGTTATAGAAATGCTTCAGGCCTTTTGTTCACACAGTCGCTATGAGTGATGCTCAACTCGATGGCAATCAACAACAACAACAACAACATAAGGCACAGATATATTTCTAAGTCTCAGAAACAAAGATACATACATGTGAAATGTTAAGTTAGGCATTTAATCAGCACTATGTAGATTATTTTCTATATTGTTTATATACAGGATCTGTTCTGACCAGAGTTTAGACAAGTCATTGAAATTTGCTACCTTTGTTCCTCATCTATCAATCAACCAATCAGCCATGGTGATAACATGTATATAAACACATAACTGTGCTACTGAGGGTTTTCAGTGACTGATTAGTGACTGATTTTTTGAAAGCAGATCACCAGCCCTTTCTTATGAGGTACTTTTGAGTGGACTCAAACCACTAACTTATGGTTGTTAGCATGGTAACCCAGAGACTCTCTTCATACTTAAAGTTATTAATTCGATTGCTTAGCCTTTAGACTGTAGAGACCATCTGTATTTTCCTTAAAAGAATTAATATTTGTGACAAGAGATGTAGGGAATCCTGACGACTGGCTCATTGTTCCACAGCCAATACTTACTAGGATTTCAATTTAGCTAGTCTCTCTCATCTCACGTATTTTGGGCATGTTGTCAGGTGGTGTCAGTCCTTGGAAAAAGACACCATGCTAGGGAAAGTAGATCATTGGAAAAGAGGAAGATCCTCGGTAGGATGAATTGATACAAAGACTGCAACAACGGGTCTGGGTATGGTGGAGATCTGACAACTGGCACAAGATGTTGTTCTATGAGTGGTCCACTCAATGGCACCAAACAATAACTTTCCAGTGACCATGATCTTGAAAACAAGGCAATCAAATTCTCTAGAAATGGCTTCACAGCTTCTACTAATATTGGCAAAGCAGTCGTAATTTTGTACATCTTGGCCCCCATTTTCTTTCTCTCTTCTCCTTTCCCTACTTAAATCCAAAATAATTCCCTTGCAAGAATCAAAAAGGACAGCTCTTGCTGAAGTCCTTCTGTTGTTGTTCTGTGCCGTCAAGTCAGAGCTGACTCATAGCCGGCACGTCAGCGGGTTTGGAGAGGCTGTTATTACATGGCACAGAAGGCTCATGCCCATTGGCTCCCTCGGAGCAGCTGGTAGATTCAAACTGCATGCCTCTGGCTTGTAGTGTAATTCCTACTAGGCCCCCAGCATGACCTGCAGCAGTCCTTTTCAAAGTTTGAAAAGTAAGGGCGTGAGGTTCAATGGCTTCTCCAGATCTTGGACTGAGGCTTCAGTACAGCCACAAGGAGATAGGAGATTGGATCTTGGTTGAAGTACAAGCTGTGTTTGTTGAATACATGAGTGAATTCAGATTCTTTCACATCTTCGTCCTGTTTTGATCTTCACAGGAGGAGACATTATGACATCCACTGGAGAAATGCGGGAGTTGAGAATCAAAGAAGGGCGAAATCTTGTTGAAAGTCACAAAACTGATGAATAAAAGAAACAGAAAGGGAATCCAAACCTATTTCCTTCTGACACCTTCTTATCTTACTGGTCCTAAAATGTACAAAGGCAATAAAACAAAAACAACAAATGCGGCCATGAAGTCATCTCTGACTCATAGCAATGCCATAAAAGATCAAAATCCCACTGTCATTAAGTCTCTTTGATTCAAACTCAGAGGGTCTTTGAAACACTAAATCGTTACTAGAGGTGACTGTCCATTTTTCTCCTGAGAAGCAGCTGGTACGTTCAAACCTGCGACCTTTGGGTTAACAGTGCACTGTGCTACCAGAGCTTCTTCGGACAGAGAATGGCTTTCCCCTGAGGTATCCAGAGTCGTGATTTTGAAAGCAGAGCCCTGGTCCACTTGTGCTTGGTTGTTGACGAAGAAGACAAGTGTTCACAACTCCCCACCTGCTGTAGGGAGAAGTCTGCAGCCTGTAGGATAGTTATGAATTGGAATCCACTGAACAGCAGTGAATTTGGTTGCTAGTTTGTTGGGTTTTTTAAAAAAATCTTTACAAAACCAGTCACCTCTCTCTTCCACTGCATAACTGATGGGCTGGGACTGCAGACCTTTTGATTAGCAGCTGATAGTAACCACTGTACCACCAGGGCTCGTATACAAAGACAGACAAAAGCAGGAGGAAATCCCAGAACTGAGACTCCAGACAGTTGGTTCTTTCCCTCAGAGTCTGTCCCTCCCCCTCCTTTGAGTTGTTTTCTTCTTTTCTGTATGGCTGTTCACATCATCGGCAGGCCAGGCGATGCTCCCCACAATGTCAGCAGAGGGCTGGGGCCTCCATTATGTTTGGCAAGGCGAGGTTCGTGTTCTGTGACAATCAGCCGAGGACACACATTATGAATCAGAAGCCTATGGAAAGTTCAGGAATGAAAGAAATCGCTTGCAAACCTGAGGAACTGAGAGCTCATTTTTTAATCCCTGCAGGAAACAAAACAACAGCAAACTGTGGCCTTCAGGTACATATTTCTTCTCTCACACAGTAACTTGTCTGTCCCATTTGTTTGCCACTTAATGGTCTCTCCTCTGAGCAGGCCGAGTTCCATGGAGGTGGAGTCTGGCCCATTTTTCGTTCCTCAGGCTGAGAGAACCATGAGGTGAGGAAGGCGCCCAGCAACTTAGAAAGGCCGGGTTAGGAGGCTGCCAGTCAGCTCGACAGTCTTCACATACGATTATTAAACCTGCCAACTACAACATCTGAGTTCAAATCCTCACTCCACTCGCACCTGACATGCTTCATTGTAAAAGATAGTTAGTTGGAGGCTTGTGGACTATTTTGTTATTGTTATTTCAGCAGATGTCTCTTTCCTCATGCCTGTTGTGGTTACTCGCTGTCAAGTGGCTTTAACCTCAGGAAGATCCTTGTGTTCAGAGAAGAAACCCTCCACAGGCTTCTCAAGATTGTTACTGCAGGAAGTAGATAGGTTGCCAGGTCAACACCGTGACCTCAGGACGCAGATTGCCAGGCTTGTCTTCTAAGTGGCCTCAAAGCTCCAACCTTTTGGCTAGCACTTGAATGCTTGACTCCTGACGTGGATGTGGGTGCACGTGGGTCTATGTAGGTTCAAGAGGTCCTGGGGTGCTTGCAAAGGCTGGTGATCACCTGGCATTGTAACATGAGGGTCATGTGACATTCACAGTGCACCTCGGTACTGTCAGAGCCCCTTTATCTCGACTGATTGGGTTCTTATGAGCCCTTCGAGGGTCCCAGAGTTCCCAGACTCAGGTTTCCTCTTTACACATTGATGTCCTGCTAATTCAAAGATGGCACTGCTCTGGCTGCTTGCATTTCTATGGAAGGGAGATGAGTAATCTTCTCCTGAGCTGTGTCTCTGCAAACTTGCTGGAGTGTCACGGTGCTCTGTCAATGTAGCCCTATTCTGTGCAAGTTTACCACCCCGGGGAGAGATGTGATCACATGAAGATGATACTTGGGGCCTTTGGCCAGCTTGGAGTTGTATCTGAACATGATACATTATCCTGAGTGAAATAGCTCAGTCACAAAAGGACAAATATTACATAGGGCCACTGTTGTAAAATGGGACTGACATCAGGGTTGAGGGAAGACAGAAAAGGAGGGGAGGAATGATGTATACTGCATTGAAACAGACAAGGGAGAGATCTGACACATGAATGGGTATTAACATATGAATGGGTATTCTTGTCATTATAGAAATCCAGAGTGAAGGCCGCATAGCGGAGTGGACTTGCGGGAGGAGGGACTGCATAACAATGAAAGAGTTTTTCTTTTTCTTTTCAAGAAGAAGTGTGAATTGGGGAGGAGGCGATGGGTGGGGTGAAAAGTGCAACAATGAATGACTGGAAACCCTAAGTCTCTGTAAACTTTCATTAAAATTGATTAAAAAAAGAAATTAAAAAATAATTTTTAAAAAATTACCATTTCTCTGTTCCCATGAGGGATTAGCGACCAGAGTCGCTGTATGGCCGTCATGGGTTAAAATGCTTTCCCCCAAGTCCATGTAAGTGGTGATATAATAGGAATCTGTGCAACAAGCCATTGTGAACTGATAAATCAAACAGGTATAAGATGATTGATGACGGAAGGGAGCACCTGTTACTCCCATCTCCCCCAGGCTGTGATCTGTAACACCTTTTATCTCACTGGAGAGAAAGGAGAGGGAAACAAGCCAAGAGGTGGGACCTAGTTTCCATCAAGAACAAATTGCCAAGAGTGGAGTGCATCATTTTGGACCCATGTTCCTGCTCAAGGAAGCATCTTGAAGCCATAAAGTCCAGGACATACGGAGCTTCTCCAAGGAACCCCAGACCCCAGGTGGTTATGGAAATAAGGACAGTATTTCACAGCAGAGAAAGCAGGCCTTCCTCGAGCTGGTGCCCTGAGTTATGACTTGTAGTCTCCTAAGCTAGAAGAAAAGAAATCTGTTCGTTAAAGCCATCCATGTAGTATCCACATGGTATCTCTGCTGTCATTCGCTCACTCCTTCATTGCAATCAGCTTGGAACCAAGTCATAAGTGACCCTCCACTGGGTTTCAGGGGCTGTTACCAAGCAGGAGATTTCTTATCTTTGTCCAGAGTAGCTGATGGTGAATTGAAACAATTAGAGAGGTGTGTATTGTGGGTTAGAAACGCAATTCCCTATAGACTATTCCTCTCTGTTAGATTTTTGTTCTTGTTCTTAGGTGTCACCGAGTCAACTAAGAGGTACAGGCAACAAAAGATCTGAACCTTGACCTCTCCTGCACTATTCTCACCATCTCTGATACACTCCAGTCCATTGTCATAGTCATAGTGTCAATGCACCTTGTAAATAACTAAGCCCGTGCTTATGTGTGGGCAGACTTTAGCCACCGCTGTATTTGTCTCTGGACCATGATCGGCACACTGGGTGTAGATTCTGCCCAATAGCTGCAGCAATTTTTCATATATAATGTTAATCCAAGACGTCAGGAGTACAGTTGAGATCCTTGAGTCAAACTGAGTTGGTTGGCCATCAAGTATTTTAGAGGTTAGTGAGATGTATCTTCAGATTACACATACAGCGTACTTCCTGCCCAACGATGTTGTTCAAGTTCAGTAACACATTGCAGAAGGAGGCCTTGACTTCAGTGGCAAAATGCTTGTATTCTGCGAGAGAGACTGCAGTTCAGTTCCCAGCCAGCAGACCTTATACACAGCTCCCCATACTCTGCAAGTGGAAACTTGAGTTTTGCTATGCTATTTTAATAGGACTTCTAGACTAAGATGGATTGCGAGGGAAGGCCCTCTTGTCTCCTTCTGAACACCAGCCAGTGAAAATGCTATGAATCCCAACAATGTGGTCACAGGGATGGCATGGGATGGCGAGCACATTGTACATGGGTCACCATGTTAGGAAGCCTTCTAGCGGTCAGCAACAGTAACTGGAGTTCTACTGGCCTCAGCTCTCTGCTGGCTTGATGTGCCCACTTCTTTCTGCAGCACAGTGCTCTTTGAGCTTTCTGAAGATTAAAAAATAATAGAAAAGTTCCTTTAAGATGCACTCTCTCCCCTTGTTCAATGCTCTACACTTGCTTTGTTGTTATTGTTGTTAGATACACTCTCTCCCCTTGTTCAATGCTCTACACTTGCTTTGTTGATGTTGTTGTTAGGTGCCATCGATTCACCTGAAACTCATAGTGAGTATGTATGTATAACAGCCCTAAACCCTGCTCTATCCTGTGCCAACCTTATTGTCTCCAACACACCTATCCCCATGACCCCCGTCACTGAATTAATCCACCTCATTGAGGGTCTTCCTCTCCTGCACTATCATTTCCACCCTCCTCTCCAAGGACTGATCCCAAAACAAGGCCCCAGGAATTGATGGAATTGACATATTTCAACAGACACTGCCCTGGATGTGCTCACCAAATTGTGCCAAGAAATCTGGAGGACAACTACCTGGCCAACTGACTGAAAGAGATCTATTATTTGTTCTCATTCCAAAGAAAGGTGATCCGACAAACAGTATCATTGATATCACATGCAGGCAAGATTCTGCTGAAGATTATCCAAAAACAACTGGAACAGGACATCAACAGAGAACTTCCTGAAGTGCACGCAGGCTGGGTTTAGAAGAGGCCGTGGCACTAGGGATATTATAGCAAATGTCAGATGGCTCTTGGCTGAAAGCAGAAAGTATTAGAGGAACGTCTATCTGTGTTTCATTGACTATGCAAAGACATTGGACTATGTGGATCATAACAAACTGTGGCTGACTCTGAGAAGACTCTCAGAACATGATTGTCCTTATGCAAACCTGTACTTGGACTAGAAGGCAGTCGACAGAACATTTGCCTTACAAATTCCAATTATACAACTAATTTTAGTTCCCACTCCTCTTCCCTGGAGCCCTTTAGCCCAACACACAAAAGAGAAACAGACAGGTAAGATGGGGTCCGGGGAGTGCAGGTTTTGTCCAATTCCACCTGCCAGCGCAGGCCCACTGGGATTCCCTGTTAGACAACTTTTTAGATTGTGGCTTTCTCTAATGTGCCATTTCTCTCTAAAATCTATCTCAGGGGATGCAGAGTTAGGAAAGGAAGACACAGCATCCAGACAGCACAGCCAATTGCCACGGAAATGAAAAACACAGGATGTTGGAAGGCAGGATGCATTGTAGCCTGTGAACTCTGGAGTGGGGTAGATCTGTTCGCCTTTCCGTTAGCAGAAGATGCTCCCCAGGCGTAGCACTGTTACTGTGTTTTCTTAAACACAAGCACCACCGAAGAGGGCCACAGTTTAACCTGCTTTGCGGTGAGGACTTGAGGGGGAGGGAGGTTTAGCCAGGGAGTGATGTTATCACAGAAACTGAGTCTGAACCCGTAGCCACCTCTGTTGCTGACAATATCATGTTATCATACAAATTACACACATTGTATATACAGGTTTTGTTTGCAAGCCAAGCGACCTCATGCATTAGTCTGTGTACGCTACTATATGAGTATTGTTTATCTGGGAATGTTATATGGAGAAAAACTTCAAAATGGTGTTAGCTCCTGGGCTACTGTGCCTGGAAAGTGCCCTTTCCATTGAGCTCCAGGGACAGTTTCCTTTGACAGGGAGCATGTGCTTGCAGTGGGTTCATAAGGCACATAGGACAGCCACATCGGCTTCTGAGAGGGTCACAGCTGGAGGCAGCCCCAAGGTGCATGATGGTCCCCGGGGCTGCTGGCTTGCAAGCGTGCAACTGTATAGAGCACCTGTCAAGGACTGAGAGCCCCGACCAGAACCACTTCTATCAGATCCCTTCAGGTCATCCCTAATAAACAAACTAAACCTAAGAAGATTTTACAAATTTAACTCCTAAATGAATTCCTCACTTCTCAGGTCCAACCAGGTTAACCTCCAACTCCAGGTCCACCTGGTGGAAACTACTCCTGCGGGACATTTTCCAAGTCTCTTCAATTGTTGTTGTTATGTGCCATCGAGTCGCTTGCGACTCATAGTGACCCTGTGTACAAGAGCCCTAAATGCCGTTCTATCCTGTGCCAACCTCGCGGTCTCCGACACAGAATCGATCCATCTCATTGAGGGTCTTCCTTTCCTGCGCCGTCCCTCCACTCTCCCAAACATGATGTCCCTCTCCAAGGACCAGTCCCTCCTTGCAACACGTCCAAAGTATGTCAGATGAAGCTTCAGAATCCTTGATTCCAGGGAGCATTCCGGCTTCACCCTCTCCAGGACAAACCTGTTTGTTCTCCTAGCGGTCCATGGTATATTCAACACCCTTCTCCAGCACCACAGCTCAAAGGAGTCAATTCTCTTCATTTACCTCCAGAAATCTGCAGACAGTTTCCACACAGTTGCTCGAAGTATTGTGCTCGACTCCATACAATAGCTCTCTCCCCTTTAGTTTGAGACCCTCTCTGTCTTCCTACGGGTATTCTTCTGTCTGTTCTAAAGCAGTTCTGCTAGTTAGCAACCTAGGTCTATGCGGTTCTTTTGCCCCACACTAGCTGGTCGTGTGTGCGGGTTCCCCAAAAGTCCTAGTGGTGTAGTGGATAAGTAATTGGTTACTAATTAAACAGCCAGGATTTCCATGGGAGATGTGGTAATCTGCTCCTGCAAAGGTCACAGCCTTGGGAAGGCTGTAGGCTGGTTCTGCTCTGCCCATTAGGGTTGTTACTAGTTCGAATCCACACATCAATGGATTTTCTAAGGTTCCCAGCAAACACATCCCGGTACTGAAATTTACTAGCTGTACGATCTTACCACCGCCCACAGCCATCCATTTGCACTCAGTGACCCTGCAGGACAGAGTAGAACTGTCCCATAAAATTTCCAGGGTTGTAAATCTTGGTGAAACTTTAGATTAGTTCATCTTTCTGCCCAGGAGCAGCAGCTAGATTGGAACATTTAACCTTTGAAAATGGACATTCTTTTTTTTAACAAAAGGGCATGACAGTAGATACTTCATTGGACTCTTGTAAAAGACAGTATGTGGAACGCTGGGTTTGTGCATGGCATCAGAACTTATGCCTGACTCAACGAATATTCACAGTGAGTACTGACCACTGTTAATACAATAAACAGTGAATATTGACCACTGTTACTGGTTTACTAGTACTATTGATGGAAGCCTGTTCTTTCTCTTCCAGAATTTTCTCACTTGCTTTTGTTTAAATGCCTCAGTTGGGTTTTTTTGTTTGTTGGGGTTGGTTTGTTGTTTTTTTTGGATTTTTTTTTTGTGGGTTTTTTTTTTGTTGTTGTTGGTAGTGTTTTTTTGTTTGTTTGTTTTTTGGGTTGTTTTATTTTTTTTTTGTGGTACATGAAGCCATTTTTCTAATCCAGGATATGTTTCCCACATTTTTATTTTATTATCAGTCACCATCTAGGCAACATGGCAGCTCGCCAAAGCCCTCTAAAGATTCAAGGCTCTGAAGAAGACTTGCCGCCCACCAGGCCACTTTCCACTCTCTCCAGAAAGACAGAGAGGATGTGAGCTGACCTTTCTTCCCTTATGGGTGGTCACACAATAACCGACTCTGAGGCCACTTTCCACTCTCTCCAGAAAGACAGAGAGGATGTGAGCTGACCTTTCTTCCCTTATGGGTGGTCACACAATAACCGACTCTGTGCTTAGATGAATAATTCGAGTGCTCAACAATCTCCCTTATCAAACATTGGGAACACGCCTTGTACAAGGATCCATTCCATAGAGCTATGTGCAACCTGACAGAGTAAATGCACAATACAGTCATTTTTCTTATCCATTTCATGGCTGACATGCATGATTTTTTCTGAGTAGCAGTGTGTGCTTCTCATTTTCACAGGAAATTAGTTGACTCTTTTCACATAAATAATATTAAAACACTTAAATAGCATGAACTATGTGCTGTGCACAAGTTAGTCTACATGTGTTTTTTTCCTTTCTTAAAAAAATGCTTTAACAATGAGACACAAACTAAAATAGCCAATATTTTCTACATGTGCAATTTTATGGCATCAACTGTATTCTTCAAACTGTGCCATTTTTCTCTGCTGTCTCTCTTTGAAATGGGTCACTATCATCCATATAAACTCATTGTTCCCTGTGTTTCTCATCCACCCTTTCTATTTGCTGTTGTCAATTTTGTCAAGTTAATTGATTAAAGAGCACAACACTCAAGGCAAATATTCTTTTAAATTATTTAATTAAGTAATTAATTACTTGAAGGGCATCGTGCTCAGAAAGGTAGAGAGACAGAACAGGAGAGGAAGACCCTGGATAAGATGGGTTGATACAGTAACTGGGACAATGGAGGTTGGTGTGTCGGAATCAGCAAGACAGGTTCAGGACAGGCATGGTTCAGAGCTACACAGGGTCACTATGGGTCACAGGCAACTTGATGACACGTAACAACAACACCACCTATTTTTCATTATTAACTAAATATTCTTAATTAAAAAGTTAAACTATTGTTTGGTTTTAAGAAGCCCCAGTGGCCTATCATGTAGTGGATTAGACTGTGTAAAAGAAGCACTGTTCATAAGGTTGACTTAGGGACAACCGAGTTTGACCTCTGGTTGCTCCAAAAAGGGAAACTGACCCGTCAATAACATCCACAGTACCAAACTAATAACTACAAGATCAGACATGACCGCCAATTCTGCTGCACGTGCTTCTAATAAATACTGGGTCTGAAAGTCACTGTAAATGACCACACAAACCTTACATACTCTCTTTCACTCAGAATTGTGGGATTTATTAGGGAAACAAATTGGAACTGGGGGAGAAGGGAAATGAGAGAGGTATCACACGGTGAAAGCCCAGATTCAGTAAAAAACAGTGCCAAGCAAGGTTAAGAGCAATACACAATTCCTCAATTAGTTCAGACAGCTTCTCAGTCAACAAGACTCTTACAAGATCTTATTAAACATGGTAGATTCTGATCCAATCTATCTAGTGTGGGAAGGCAAATTCTCAGCAGGGGCTGAATCAATTCATTCAGCTTTAAGCCTGGTTTAAAGTCTTCTTTTCTCTTTAAGCCTGGTTTACAAAAGTCCTGAATGAAAAATAACTTCAAGTGATTGTTTCAGTTTAAGGTTTAAAGATTCTCTCTGGGCAATAGTTTAGGGGTGGTCACCCAGTCTTGATGGTTGCAATATTACACCAGCCTTTTAACTGATTACTTTTATTCCCACATCACGAATAATAAAACAGAGATTCAGAGAGTCTGAATAGCTTGGCCAAAATCATATAGTAGGGGTGTTTGGGTGTTTTTTTTCCATCGTATTTAATTTATTCTGGAATTCTTATGAGCCCCATGAAATTTAGTCTCATACAATTCCAGTGATTACACTGGTGAAAAGAGGGAATACGTACATCGTAAGGAAAGAACGTTTTTACTTTAGAAAACCAGAAAATATATATAAGTAAAATTTTAAAAACACACTTCACTTCTAACCCCACCACTTGCAGACCATCTCTCCTAGGATTTCCACTGATTAAACACCTGATTTTTTCTAGGGAAGCCTCCATTGTCCATGCTGATGCAAGGGAGAAAAAAAGGGTGGGGAACCTAAAAATCATTTCTGTCTGCGTTGTATGCTTTGGGGAGAAGAAAATTAACCTTTTTGATCATGTTCTGCACGGGCTAATTACTAAAATTGCTTTTCCTTTCCCAAATGATCTCAATTGAGGGCAGAATCCCAGAAGCATTTTGGTGACAGGGGATTAAGCCTGTGCTCAGGCAAATCCAAGAAGTGGAGACTTTACACATGGTTAATTAAGATCTGACTGTGAAACAAAAGGCTTTCATATTGTGGAAGCACTTGAAATCTTCAGCATTTCAGAAGCTTTATCCCCAGAGCAATCTTGAAAGGAAGATTCCATTCAATTCACCAGCTAGTCATTGGGAGATTCACCTACTGGACAGTACACTCAACTGTCCAGAAAACAATCTGGAGGTTGTAAACAGCATACAGTTGTGAAAGGGATTTACCACTAACAGAATAATGGTAGCAAAATAACAATAGCTAACCGGTGTCGAACTTTAATTGCCCCCTTGCCAAGTCTTTCTAAGCTGCTTACATGTACTGAATTACTTAATCTTCATATTAGGTATAAACCCACTATCATCAAATCAGGTCTAATTTACATCAATCTCATAGGATGGAAGAGAACTAACCCACGGGGTTAACAAGACAGTAAATTTTTATAGAATCAGGTCACCATTTTTTTCCCCCACAGAGTGGCTGGTGGACTTGAATTGCTAACCTTTACATTAGCAGCTGAACACTTTAACCCCTGCACAAGTAGGGAGTTGTGCTGTTAACCCAGAGGCAATGCCTCTGGCACATTAAACCCATTTGCATTCCAGTGGGGTAGGAGGTGGACTGAATAATCTCCTCTAGTGTGATTTACAGCCTCCAAACCTCCACTGGAAGATCAGCTATGAGTTCATTCCAAGTTAACAATAATGAGAATGTTGTTGTTGTTATGTGCCATCGAGTCAATTGCGATTCATAGCGACCCTATGTACAACAGCCCTAAACCCTGCTCTGTCCTGTGCCAGTTGCATTGTCTCTGACACACCCGTCCTGATTACCCCAGTCACTGAATCAATCCACCTCATAGAGGGTCTTCCCCTCCCGCGCTGTCCCTCCACCCTCCCAAGCATAATGTCCCTCTCCAAGGTCCTGTTCCTCCTTACAGTATGTCCAAAGTATGTCAGACAGAGCCCCAGAATACTTGCCTCCAAGGAGCAGCGTGGTTTAACCCTCTCTAGGATGAATCTCATTGTTTTCTTGGCAGTCCATGGTACTTTCAATACTCTTCTCCAGCACCACAGCTCAAAGGCATCAATTCTCCTTCTGTCCTCCTTAGTCATTGTCCAACTCTCTGATGCACAGCAAATGATTGCAAAGACCATGGCCTGTATCACATGTACCTTAGTCTCAAGAGTGACACCATTGCTCTTCAGTACCCTAGAGAGGTCCCTAACAGCAGACTTTCCCTTCACCATACATTTTTTTTTTACTTTCTGGCTGCTGGTGCCAAGAGTGTTGACTGTGGAGCCAAGCAAACTCAAGTTGTTAACAATCTCAATCTCTTCACCATCCATCCTGATGTTGCCAATTGGTCCAGTAGTGAGAATCTTTGTCTTCTTGACATTGAGTCTCAATACATACTGAAGGCTGCAGTCCTTGACCCTCTGCAGCAAGTGCATCATGTCTTCCTCAGTTTCAGCAAGCAGGGTTGTGTCATCTGTGTAACGCAGATTGTTAATAGATCTTCCGCCAATTCTGACGCCACATATCTCCTCATAGAGCCCAGCCTCCTGGATAATCTGTTCTGCATACAGGTTGAAAAGGTATGGAGATAGGCCACATCGCTGGCATACACCTTTCCCAATTTTGAACCATGCAGTGTTTCCTTGTTCTGTTCTGATGACTGCCTCTTGGTCCAAGTATAGGTTTCGAATTAGAACAATCAAGTGTTCTGGGATTCCCATTCTTCTCAGAGTCAGCCACAGTTTGTTATGACACAGTCAAACGCCTTTGCATAATCAATGAAACACAGATAGACATTCTTCTGGTATTCCCTGCTTTCAGCTAAAATCCATCTAACATCAGCAACAATATCCCTAGTACCACGACCCCTTCTAAACCCAGCCTGGACTTCCGGCAGTTCTCTGCTGATGTGCTGTTCTAATCATTTTTGGATGATCTTCAGTAGAATCTCGCTTGCAGGTGAAATCAATGACACTGTTCTGTAGTTTCCACACTCAGTTGGGTCATCTTTCTTTGGAATGGGAACAAATATAGATCTCTTCCAGCCAGTTGGCCAAGTGGTTGTTCTCCAGATTTCTTGGCACAACTTGGTGAGCACATCCAGGGCAACATCTGTTATCTGAAATACTTCAATTGGTATACCATCTATTCCTGGGGCCTTATTTTTTGCTATTTCCTTCAAAGCAGCTTGAACTTCTTCCTTCATCACCATAGGCTCTTGCTCATATGTTATTTCTTTAAATTCCTCTGTATCTGCCAATTCCTTTCTATATAATGACTCAGTATATTCCTTCCATCTTCTTTTAATACTTCCTGGATCATTTAATATTCTGCCCAAAGCATCCTTGATTACAGCAACTCTAGGTTTGAATCTGTTCTTCAGTTCCTTGAGCTTAAGAAATGCTGGGCGAGTTCGGCCCTTTTTATTTTCTGACTCTAGTTCCTCGCACATTTCATTGTAGTATTTTGCTTTGTCATTCTGAGCAGCCTTTTGGAATCTTCTGTTATGTTATTGTTGTTGTTAAGTGCCTTAGAGTAGGAGGCAACTCATAGCGACCCTACGAATGAAAGGCCTAGACACCAGTGTAACTTTCGTCTTTTCTCCAGGTTCGTTGGGTTTTCAGAGGCAAGCTATTATGGAAGTAGATGTCACTCCTGCTTCCAAGCTTGTTTTAACTGGGGCACTCCACCAAACACTGTCCACCATGGATAATCATTCCCGCATTTGACACTCAAGTGTCACAGTGTTAAGCTTCACAACAACCACGAGTTACCTCTGTACAGCAAGTTGGCATACCAGGGTTATACTACCTAGAAGAATGTTTCACTAATAACAAGTAAAGTCTGGCCTGAGGACTGTGGATTGGAGTCACCCACCTTTGGCTTGGGAGTATGACTTTCTGTCTACTAGGCCAACTGATCTCTCTCTATGCTGTCATTGTTGCTGTTGCAAGCTATTTCAGAAGTGGGTGCCACTCCTGCTTCCAAGCTTGTTTTAATCAGGGGGCTCCACCAAACACTGTCTGCCATGGATATAAAAAAAAAAAAAAAAAGAACAGTGACACACAAGGAAAAGGACCCCCAGGAACTTCCCTTTCCTGACTGCCACCAAGAGGAGCCGCCATAAAGATGCTGGTCATCTAGTTACCGTGCTGACTTCCAGAGTGGAGGGAGACATGTGTCCCCAAGCCTCTTGAAGGATTTGAAGCTACCCCCTGCAGCAGGCTCCACCCTTTACTTACCCTTATTCTAAGGCCCAGGGCTGCCCACCCACTTTAGAAGGGCAAAAAGAACAGGAACACTTAAGACAAGGACCCCAGAAACTTCCCTTGCCTGACTCCCACCAAGAGCAGCCGCCATTGAGATGCCAGCCAGCCAGCCAGTTACCAAGCAGAATTCCAGAGTGGAGAGAGACTCCTGTCCCCAAGCCTTATGAAGGACTTTAAGCTACCCCCTGGAACAGGCTCCACCTTTTATTAACTCTTACTCTAAGGCCCAGGGCCACCCACCCACCTTAGAAGGGCGAAAAGAACAGTGACACACAGGAAAAGGACCCCGGAACCTTCCCTTGCCTGACTGCTACCAAGAGAAGCCGCCATAGAGATGCCAGCCAGCCAGCCAGTTACCGAGCTGACTTCCAGAGTGGAGGGAGGATAGCTTCATAGAGTATGTTGTTGTTGTTGTTAAGTGCCATCGAGTTGCAGGCGACTCATAATGACCCTATGAAGGAGAGTCCTCGACACTTGGGTGTCTCTCATCCTTTCTCCAGGTTCATAGGGTTTCCGGAGGCAAGCTGTTATGGAAGTGGATGCCACTCCTCCTTCCAAGCTTCATAGAGTATAGCTTCTTAAATTACTTGCTTAGCATGAAGATTGAGTAGGTATGGAGAAAGGATGCATCCCTGATACACATCCTTCCTAATTTTAAAACATTTAGTGTTGTTTTGCTCCATTCAGCAAACAACGTCTTGACTAGGTTGTGACGTTTGTTGTTGTTGTTAAGTGCTGTCAAGTTGTAGGTGATTCATAAGAACCCTATGAATGAAAGACCTGATCACTTGTTTAACTTTCAAGTTCATACAGTTTCCAGAGGTAAGCTGTTTTAGAAGTGGATTCCATTCCTGTTTCCAAGCTTTTTTTAATCTGGGAACTTCACCAAACACTGTCCACCTGGGTCACCATTATTAAATTTGACATGTAAGTGTCACAGTGTTTAGCATCACAGCAATCCCTCTGTAGAGCAAATTGACAGACCAATGCTATATGGCTTAGGAGGGCCACAGGCTCATGACCTGAATACTTTTTAAATATGAGGCCAAATCCAATCAGCTCTCACCCAATTGTGAGCCAACATTCTGCACCCAAGCCTCAACCAAAACCAGAAAACAAGGTATAGATTTCATATGAGCAAATTAAGTGTCCTGGGGTTCCCTTTCTCAATGTTAGCCATAATTTGTCATGATTTACACAGTCAAATGCCTTTGCATAGTTAATAAAACACAAATAGATGTTCTTCTGATATTCTTTGCTTTCAGTCAGGATCCACTGGACATCTTCAGTGACATCCCTGGTGGCACACCTCTTCTAAACCCTATTTGAGCTTCTGTCAGTTCCCTTCAGTGTACCTTTCTAGCCATTTTTGGTACTTTAGTCTTCAGGAACACTGTTCTCTGGTGGTGTAGTACGTTGATAACCAAAAAATCAGTAGTCAAATCCACTAGTTGCTCCACGAGGGAAAGACAAGATAGGCAGTCTCCTCCTGTTAAGATTTATGGTCTTAAATTGTGACAGAAGGTAGCCATGAGCCAGCATTGATGCAAGCAACGTGCTTGCTCTAGTTTTTGGCTGAATGGAATGAATACCAGTGTCTTCTGGAAACATTCACTCAAATCACAATGGAGTCTTAATACATCTTCTTTGTTCTTGCCCAAAGCAAGTATTCTTTCATGTAATAAGAGAGAAAGATGGAAATTGGTTGTGTGTTGGTGGGAGAGGAGTGATCATTCCTCTGCTGAAGGAAGAAAGCAGAAAATTGATGAAAGACTCTTAAAGCATCCCAGTGACCCAAACGCTTTTACCCTCAATTCAGAAGTTTCTGTCCCAGGTGCTTTGCCACATCTTAAATTAAGATGAAGAGAGCAGCTCTGCCAGCCAGATACACTGGTCCCCAGACCCTTGGCCCCAAGGTCATTTCCTGAAACTCATATAATTACAAGTGTTCTGCATTGACCCCTTAAGAAGGCAATATAAAACCTCACTTGGCATTAGCTTTGCTTCTAGCCTCTAGGCGTTATTTTTTTTTAACCCAGAAAAGATTTTTAATATTTGCTAGAATTATTTAACTTCCTGCATCTGAGAAAGTTGCAGTGAATTTTCCTCAGTTGCATCAGCATCAAGGCAGCAAATAAAGACCTTTTTCATCATTATTGTTTTAAACAAAAAGAAAAAAAAATAAGTCTCATGCAAACTGGGTTGATTAGCTCAGGGATTCCTTGGGGGTGGGAGGATCAGGAATAATTCTCCAACTCAAGGTCATCTCCTGGACAATCATAAAGGTTACACTCACCGTAAAAAGCCCAAGGCATTTGAGCAGAATGTTAAAGAGACAGTGGATCAAGTGAAGCTGCAATTCCAACAGATGACAAGTGACAAATTGGTGAGCTGCCTTTGGTCTCTCTGGGACGGAGAGCAAGACTCCTGGGAGAAGGTGCTGGCCAAGCCTCACGACTGCTCATAATAATGTGGAGATGAAGTTCAGCCCCAGAGAATCAGAGAGGGCGAAGCCCTGGCAAAGGCTGCATCTCTCCTACTTGCCATGTTGACCTTTTGAGACTATCACATAAACCCTCTATTTGGTAGGTCTGTTTCTGCCTATATTTTGTATGAAGACTTCTACCTTTTTATGGTCTGTAGGGTCAAGTGATACACACTAGTTAATGGCATCGAAAGTGCTTCTGTGGTAACCCATCTGTCAATTTTTCATACCGTGTTGGCTGGTGTGTTGCTCTGATGTTAGGAGATATACCACTGGTATTTCTAATTCCGACAAGAGCACCCATGAGGCTAGAAACAAAGGTGTGAAGATTGACTTCTGAAAATTAGCCAGTGGAAACTTTATGGATCACAATAGAACAGTGTCTGATTTGCTTGCTTTGGACACATCACTGGATGGAATCAATCACAAGAGGAGAACATCATTTTTGGTGGAGTAAAAGGTCAACAAAGGCACCCCTCAGTGAGCTGGATGAGTACGATAACTCGAGCAATGGACTCACACACTCTGGTGATGAGGGGATGATACAAAGTCAGCAACGATTCATTCTGGTGTAGGTCTCCATGGGTCAAGGTCATTATGACTTGGAGTCAACTCATTAGCAGCTATCTCTGTCTACCTAAAGCACACCTCAAAGTTCTACCAGTCCTCTTTTCTCACCCTTTCTCTGACCATCTTACCTGCTCACCTTTCTCTCCTAAGATAGTCCAAGCAAGAGTAATGTTCCATCTTCAACTTAATTGTTGCAACTTCCTGTTTTTCAACAAATCCCTTGGAAAGTATTGTATTCATCCTCAACATACAACATGATTTCAACTTCATTAATTTCTTTTCTCCTTCCAACTAAGGAGAAAATTCCATCTTCTACGAGGCCACTAGGACATTATTTCATAATACAGACTTAGAATGAAGGTTTAAAATAAAACAATGATGATTAAAGTGATGTCCCCCTTCCTTAAATCAGAAGCTCTTTGAGGAATGAAATGCAATATTTTCTGAATGTATGTTAACAGTCTCTTCACCAGAAGCTAGATCTTATGTCCTAAATTGCCAAAGGATACCAAACCAGGACATCAAACCAAGTGGTATTTTCATTGGGCACCATCACGTAATTGGTGAAAACCTTGCCCTTTCCAGCCCAATCCTCCTGATCTTCACCATGCCCAGGCCCACTGTAGTGGGATCCAACTAGTGCAATGGAATGCAGAACCCGAGATAGACAGCCAAAGTGGGATAAGAAACGAGGAGGCAAAGGGACAGGGTTAGCAAAGAGAGTGATTCACTTCTAGAAGTGAAATAGGAGCACTAGTGAAGGTTTTCTACACATCCCAAGACTATCAAGTCAACCAGATAACTTTTCAAGTGTCAACAGTTTTTAGGACCTAGTAAACTTTCAACAAATGTTGAGGAATAAGAAATGAATAAATAAATGAATAAGTTAGTCAATATTTGCCGTCTCATCCCTTAAGAACAATTTGCTAATTAGAAAGGCTTGCAATTGTGATACCTGTAGAAAATGATGATTTCTGGGTAAATAATCGTGAATCAGCTTTTCTTTACTCCTTTCACAACTGTAATGTAAACAATTGACTATAAAGCTACCATGGAGGAGAGTGATAGTTTTCCTTGTAGAAGTTTCATCATGTGAAGTGGGATAGTTTTCTTAGCAGATGGATGAAGCAGGCAAAAAGATAATGACTGTCAGCGAGCGCCAGATTCCCTGGCTTCCTGCTGAAGCCACCAAGGAAGTTATCAAAGGCCTGGGGCACTCCTTTGCTACACACATCATCCTTCTAGTAACATCTGCTCACTGGGCTGGAGATCAGTTATCTCCATGGAGGAGATATTTCTGCCAGTCCTCAAGGCAAAAAGCCTGCGTGGTAGGCCAGCCTTGGACAGCCTCCCAGAAGCTTGATTTTCGCCTCTGGATGTCATTTAATCTCAATCAAAGGGTTTTGCGCTTTTTTACAGAGGTAGATGGAGAATGTACACTTTAGAGGAAGGGACGGAGCACGTTGTGGTTTTTAAAGGTATTTGGGCACTATCACGAATGGCGGAACTTTATTGGTGTTTGCATCAAGCATCAGGACACATTTTGGGGAGTCAAGCTGCTCTTCTAAATGAGACTGTGTTCTGTTGTAAACGGTGGCTCCAATATTATTAATTTATTTTTGTTCTTTAACCCAAAAAACGTGGATGAAGGACCTTTTGTGTTCAAGGAATTGTTGGGCATGAGGGTACCACAGGGAAGGGTCTTAGGTAGAAGTTATTTTGCATCTCACATTGCAAAGTAAGTTATGAAGATAAAAAGATGCAGCTTTCTCCCTGAGATTTAAAGGGTTAAAGGGATAAATAGGTTCTAGTAAGGATAAGGTCCTCAAATCTTTTCAGCATTTTGTTGTCAAGCTGATTTAGACTATTGGCAAATGGATAGTATAGAGTAGAATTTCCCCATGAAGTTTCCCAGGCTGTGCACTTAGTGGACGCTGACTACCTGTTGAGTTCACACTGTCTGTCTTTAGGTTATCAGCTGTACATTTAACCACTACCAGGGAACAGAAAAGAGCAAGGAAACACTGCATGGTTCAAAATCAGGAAAGGAGTGTGTCAGGAATGCATCCTGTCTCCATACCTTTTCAATCTGTATGTAGAACAGATCATTTGGGAAGCTAGGCTTAAGGAGGAGGAATGTGGAATCAGGACTGGAGGAAGACTCATCAACAACCTATATTATGCAGATGACACAACCTTGTTTGCTGAAATGGAAGAGGACATGAGGCATTTGCTGCAGAAGGTCAAGGACTGTAGTCTTCAATATGGATTGAAGCTCAACATCAAGAAGACAAAGATTCTCATCACTGGGCCGATTAACAACCCCATGATAGATGGAGAAGAGATCCACAGTCAACACTTTGGGCATCAGCAGTCAGGAAATCAAAAGACGAATTGTACCGGGAAAATTTGCTGTCAGGGATCTCTCCAGAGTACTAAAAAGCAACAAAGTCAATCTACAGACCAAGGTGCACCTAATCCAGGCCATGATCTTCACCATTACTTGCTATGCATCTGAGAGCTGGACAATGACTAAAGATGACAGAAAATAATTGATGCCTTCAGGTTGTGGTGCTGGAGAAGTCTTGAATATACCATGGACTGCCAAGAAAACAAATAGATTTGTGTTGGAGAGGGTGAAACCTAGTTTCTCCTTGGAGGCTAGGATTTTGAAACTTCGTCTCACACACTTTGAGCATATGGTCAGGAGAGACCGATCCTTGGAAAAGGACATCGTGCACAGAAGGGTGGAGGGGCGGCGCAGAAGAGGAAGATCATGGATGACACAGATTGATACAGTAACTGGGGAAATGGAGTTAGGTGTGTCACAATCAGTGAGACTGGCTCAGGCCAGGGCAGGCTTCAGAGCTGCTGTACACAGGTCACTATGGGTCGCAGGCACTCAATGTCACATACCAATAACACTCAGAGATCTTGTGACTCTCATTGTTATTGTTCTTGTCGGGTGCCGTCTAGTTGACTACCATTGATATCAATCCTATGAACAACAGATCTGAATGATCGGAACCCTGCCCTAGCCTGCAATATGCTGGGCAAGCTGGAGGGTCAGAGAAAGAAAGGAAGCCGCTGAACAATATGCTGGAACGTATCAGAGGTTATGAGGCTGTCTCTCATTAGCAGAAAGAAAATCTAGCATGCTGATCTTAGGCCTCTCTCCTGACAAGGTCTGTCATGTGATCATCTTTGTTGATTTATTTCATCATCAGAATAGTGGGTGGCTCATATCTGTCAAGGGCGGGGGGAAGAATGAACTGGGGCGGAGGGTAGAGAAAATAGTGCAACAGTGAATGAATGAAAACCCAAAATCTCTGTAAATGTTCATTACAATTAATAAAATTAAATAGAAAAAAATTAAAAAAGAGGTCTCAAAATAATTAATTTGTGTGGAAGGGATGGGTATTCAAGATAGGTTCCGCCTTGGCTTTTCTTCTTCCTTTTTCTATTCTGTACTTCCATACTCTCTAGCTCTAGCTTCTATACTTTCTAACTAGCTCTAGCGGTACGTCCCAGAGGGAATAGTGCTGCTAACTCAATCGCCCCACCCTTCTGGCTATTGGAAGGCGTCATCATCTTCTCAAGAGAAAGATGGGCCATCTCTTCCCTTAAGATGTACAGCCTCAGAAAACCACAGGGGGCTTGGGTCAGCTATGAGTTGCTTCCAACTTGATGACAATAAT
>NW_006399764.1:24204788-24212817 GCF_000299155.1 Elephantulus edwardii | reverse complement strand
TGTTGAGACATAGGCAACTCATAGCAACCCTATGAACGAAAGTCCTGGACACCTGCATAACTTTTTGTCCATTTTTCCAGGTTCAGAGGGTTTCCAGAGGCAAGCTGGAAGTGGATGCCACTCCTGCTTCCAAACTTGTCATTATCTGGGACTCCTCAGTGTCAGTGTTCGGCTTCACAGAAACCACAGGATACCTCTGTACAGCAAGTGGACATGCTAGGGTTACACGACCTAGAAGAATGATTCACCAAAACAATTAAAGGCAGGCCTGAGGGCCACGGAGCAGAGTCACCCACCTTTGGCTTGGAAGCATGACTTTCTGTCTGCTAGGCCAACTACTCTCTCTCTCTCTATGCTGTTTTTGATGTTGTTGTTAAGTGTTGTCGAGTCATAGGCAACTCATAGGACCCATGAATGAAAGCCGCTGGTCCTAGGGTCTGATAGAATTTTAGGTGAGCGCCTGGAGCAGGCTCTGCAGGCTCGACCCCACCCTTACCCTTACCCTAGGGGCCAGGGCCGCCCATCCACTTTTGAAGGCCAAAAAGTATAGTAACACACAACGAAAAAGACACCAGAAACTTCCCTTTCCTGATTGCTACCAAGAGGAGCCCCCAAGGAGACTCCAGCCATCCCACCAGATTAGCTGGCTGATTTCAGGAGTTGAGGGAGATTCCAGTCCCCAAGCCTTGTGAAGGATTTTAAAGTAGTACCTGGAGGAGGCTCCGCAGGCTTGACCCAACCCTTACTTAGCCTTACCATAACGGTCAGTGCCACCCATCCTCCACTGAAGGCCAAAACAAACAGTAACAGACAACAGACAAGACCCCAGAAACTCCCCTTGCCTGACTACCACCAAGAGGAGCCGCCATGGAGATGCCAGCCATCCCGCAAAATTAGCTGGCTGACTTCCAGAGTGGAGGGAGACTCCAGTCCCCAAGCCACGTGAAGGATTTTTTTCATTGTTTTTTTATTTTAATTGTTACATATATTTTAAAAAAACAAAAGAAAGGTTTACATATCTAGAGATGCATATATTATATTTCAACTTATTATAGTCACAGTGTGATTTGTTGTTACGTGACACCAGGTCACCAGCTACTCATAGAGACCCAATGTACAACAGCTCTAAACCCTGCTCTATTTTGAGCCAACCCCATCATCTCTGAAATATCTACCCCCGTCACCCCAGTAATGAACTGAATCAATTCGTCTCATTGAGGTCTTCCCCTCCTGAGCTGTCGCTCCACCCTTCCAAGCATAGTGTCCCTCTCTAAGGACTCCTTGCAACATACCCAAGGTATATGATGGAGCTTCAGAATCCTTGTCTCCAAGGAACAGCCTGATTTCACCCTCTCCTGGACAAACCTCTTTGTTCTCTTAGCAGTCCATGGTACATTCAACACTTTTCTCCAGCACCACAGCTCAAAGACATCAATTCTCCTTCCATTATCCCTTGTCATTGTCCAGCTTTCTGATGCATAGTATGTAATTGCAAAGACTATTGCCTAGATCAGCTGCATCTTAGTCTCTAGACTGACATCATGGCTCTTCAGTACTCTGGAGAGGTCCCTGACAGCAGACTTTCCCAGTGCAATTCTTCTCTTCGTTTCCTGGTTACTAGTATGAAGAGTGTTAATTGTGGAGCCAAGCAAATAAAAGCTGTTAATAATCTCAATCTCTTGAACATCATGATTGCTGTCAATTGGCCCAATGGTGAAAATCTGTGTTCTCTTGATGCTCTTCAATCCATATTGGAGGCTGCAGTCTTTGACCCTATGCAGCAAGTGTTTCAGATCCTCCTTAGTTTCAGCAGGCAAGTTATCTGCATACTGAAGGTTGTTGATGAGTCTTCCTCCAATTCTGATGTGTGTGTGAGAAGCAGGAAATGGATGGATTAACAATAAACACTTTCTTGGAATAAGTGAAGGGGAGGACAAGAAAGACTGAATGCACAATAGGACGTTGTGTGCATTGTAATCAACAATATGCATAGAAAGAACCTAGCAGACAGAAAGTCATCTCCCAATCCAAAGGTGGGTGACCCTACTCGGTGGCCTTCAGGCCTGCCTTTCATTGTTTTTTGGTGAAACATTCTTCTAGGTTGTGTAACTGTAGTATATCCACTTGCTTGTAACACAAGTTAACTTGTGGTTGCTGTGAAGCCAAACACTGTGACACTGAGGAGTCAAATGCAAGAACGGTTACCCATAGTGGACAGTGTTTGGTGGAGCTCCTCAACTAAAACAAGCGTGGAAGTGGAAATGGTATCCACTTCCATAATAGCCTGCCTCTGGAAACCCTATAAACCTGGAGAAAGGATGAAAGTTATACAGGTGTCCAGGTCTTTCGTTCATAGGGTCGCTATGAATCACCTTGATTGAACGGCATTTAACACCACCACCAAAAACAGCATATATAGAGAGAGAAGTTGGCCTAGAGGACAGAAAGTCATGCTCCCAAGCCAAAGGTGGGTGATCTCTACTCTGTGGCCCTCAAGCCTGCCTCTCATTGTTTTTGGTGAAACCTTCTTCTAGGTCATGTAACCCTGGTATGTCCACTTGCTGTACAGAAGTAACTCTTGGTTGCTGTGAAACCAAACACTGTGACACTGAAGAGTCAAATGCGAGAAGGGTTCCCCATGGAACGACTCGACTGCACTTAAGAGCAACAACAGTATTTAGTTTCTTGGGATCATGGGGGAATACTTACTCAGTTTTTACATTTTATCATTATGTACGTGCATTTTTAAATAAGAAAAAAGAAACTCTCAACCACACTGCAGTAGAGTCATAGCCGCTCCTAGCTGACCCTCCAGCTGGGTCTCAGAAGTGGACATCGCTCATCTTTTTTTATTATTATTATTGATTGCAATGATAATTTACAGAGATTTTGGATTCCCATTCATTCATTGTTGCACTTTTTGCCCTGCCTACCCCTCCCCTCCAGTTTGTTCTTCTTTTTAAAAAGTAGAAGAAAAATTCTTTCATTGTTATACAATCCCTCCCCCCAAGTCCACTCCACTATGCAGCCTTTGTTCTGGACTCCTGTTGTGACAATAGTATCTAATAATATATACCTTTTAAACAGTTCTCTCATCTGTTTCAATGCAGTATACATAATTTATCCTATCTTTCTCAATCTTTCCCCCAACCCCTATGTCAGTCCTATTTTATAACAGTGGCACTGTGCAGCATTTGTCCTTTTGTGACTGAGATATTTCACTCAGCATAATGTCCTCCAGGATCATCCATTTTGCATAATATGGCATGAGGTCCTTGTTTTTCAATGCTACATAGTATTTCACTGTGTGACTATACCTGAGCTTCTCTATCCATTCACTTGCTGATGGGCACTTGGGTTGTTTCCAACTCTTTGCTATTGTGAACAAAGCTGCAATAAACGTGGGTATGCATATATCTACTTGGGTGGTGGTTATGGTTTCTTTGGGGTCTATTCCATGTAGTGGAATTGCTGGGTAAAATGGTCTTTCTATTTGCAAGTTTTTGAGAAAGCGCCACACTGCCTTCTATAGTGGCTGCACCATTTTACACTCCTACCAACAGCGAGTAAGGGTTCCAGTTTCTCCACAACCTCACCAGCATTTGTTATTTTCTGTTCTGTTAAATTTCTCCCTTGGAACAACTGGTTGATTCACACTGCCTTTGGGTCGGCAGTGAAACTTCTTATCCATTAGATCACCAGGGTTTCCTATGTATTTTGAGTGCCTACAGTTCAACACACAATGCCATGCTTGTTTCAGTTATTTCCTGTGCAAGTACAAGTTGCACAACTGGAAGACCAGGGAAGAACTGATACCTTTGAATGTTAGTGAAGAGCATTGAACACATCATGGCCTGCCATAATAACACACTATTTTGTCCTGGAAAAAGTGCAGCCAGAGCATCCCTTAAGAAGCAAAACTAAGACGACCTTTTTCTCACGTACTTTGGCATGTTGTCTTAACATGTCAGTCCTTGGGAGGGGAAGTGATGATTGCAAAAGGAGGGCTGGAGGAGAAGAACTCCAAGGAGGTGGATTGACACAGTGACTGCAACAACGAAGTTAGGCACAGTGGAGTTTGTGAGGATGGTAGAGCACCCACAAGCTTCAGTCGGCTGTATGTAGATTTGTTGTGAGTCAGAGCTAACCTGAGGACACCTACCAACAATAAAGAAAAAAAAATAATTTGTGGGGCAATATCCAATTGCTCACAGATAGATGGAAAATCTAGAGAGCCACGGTTAAAATAACCAGGAATCAATGAAGGGACATTCCTAGAACTGTAGTCAAAACCATACCATCAGACGAGTTAGTCTAGGGCACTGCTGATGCCCTAGTTAGAAGGCTGGTGCCACTACAAGGCTTTCTGTTCCTACCAGCATTGGACATGAAGCATTTCCACTTGTGGCAGCAGAAAGAGTTCTGTCCTCTGCTTAATTTCATTTGGACAATCTACTTACACTTAAGCTTCCAGGGTTCTTGGTTCCCCAGGGCCGAATGGAAGTCCCAGCTTCACACAGTAATTCAAAGTAGACATATATCTGTCTGCCACAGAGGACTCATAAAACAGGCCAAGTTTTAAAGTGACCCCTTCTTGACTTTTCCATAAGATTCTTTTATGTAATGAGCATGGTTGACAAATCAAATCACCTTCTTGGAATTTACCCCTTTGCAAAATGGAAATAAAGGAAATTACAACGTTTATTTTTTACATCCAAATATGCACTTATTTCATAAACTCCATAGCAAATTATATTACTCTTACAGAAACCAAAATATAAACATTTTGAAATTGTTCTGAAAGGATAGGACACAGTTACAATGATGAAAACATAAGCATAAGCTCAAAGAAAACAACCATGCTCATATTTACTGTTTGAAACTTAAAGTTTCCTTATTTTACATAATTAATTTGTGTTTATGAAATATTTCTATCTTTCCGCTGTAACATTGTACCATGAGTATCCCAAGAAGACAGTTTTTTACCTATGAGCAAAATGTAATTTTCTAGAAATGCTTTTGTGGTCGACCACTCGTCTGTTTTGCCCTGGATACACTGGAAGATTGGCCGTGTGTCAGTTCCTCCCAGGACAGTTACTTGGGAAACGCTGATCATCAGTTATTAGATTGCAAGAAAAACATTCGGCTTTATGACTCACAAGGAGGAGTTTTAGTGATGGCAAAGATATGGGCTTCATTGTTGTTGTATGTTACTGAGTCCCAACCAACTCCCAATTCATAGCCAACCCTCCAGTGAGTTTTCAGAGGCCGTAAATCACAAGGGAAAAGATTGTCCATCTTTCTCCCATAGAGCAGCTGATGGATTCAAACCACGCACCTTTGAGATTGCAGTGCAGCTTCTACCACTCGGCCACCATAATTCCCTATGGATGCCATTACTAATATAATAAACGCAAATGTTTTCAACGGCCTAGGAAAACCCCGTCTCAGTGTAACTGGGGGTTAATCCACAGGATGGTCATAGGGTCAGGGCTGGCTGTGAACAACTCTCCATTTCTCACACCTACAGTCCAAAAGCTAAATTATGAAATTGTATATTTGTCCCTTGTTAATGAAAAGATTCCTTGACAAACACTCAGGCCCCTTTCTGTGAGAGAGCCTGGGTGGATCTCGCTCAGTAATGATGGACAGAGCAGAACAAAGGGGGCCAAGTGACGCACTGAGCAGGTAAACATCTCAGCGTATCCTGGCCAGTTCTGCTTTAAGTCCCTGTGTGGACGTGGACCTTTCTCAGGTCATCAGAGATAATGGAGAAGTGGTTGACTGTGTGTACATTCAAAGTCACACGTACTTCACACACACAGGTCAAGATGGAGGACGTATTTCTGTTTCCGTTGGTCAATCCTGAGCCAATCTCACTGCATCTCTGGCACACCTACGCTTGTTACTGTGTGTTATCAAGTCACACGCATGCCATAGCGACCCTATGCACATTAACTGTGAAACCTGCGCTATCCTGAGCCAATCTCGTCTCCAACAGACCTAACCCCATTTTTTCAGTCACTGAGTCAGTCCATCTCATCCTGGGTCTTCCTCCCCTGCACGGTCCCTCCACCCTTCCAAGCACGCTGTCCGTCTCCAAGGGCTGGTCTCTTCTAGCCATGTGCCCAAAGTATGTGAGGTGGAGCTTCAAAATCCTTGCCTGGTTTCATCCTCTCCAGGACAGACCTGTCTGTTCTCCTGGCAGTCCAGGGTATGTCCAACACTCTTCCACAGCAGCGCGACGCAAAGGCATTGAATCTTCTTCTATCATTCTTAGTTACTGTTCAGCTAGCTCATCGACATTTATCAAAGTTCCTCGAGTTTCCGGAGGTATATTCTTTAGGAAGTGGATCCCACTCCTGCTTCCAAGATACACAGCAAGTAATTGAAAAAATCAGGGTCTGGATCAGGTGCACCCTAGTCTCCAGACTGACAGTTGTTGCTCTTCAGTACTCAAGAGAGGTCCCTGACAACAGATCTTCCCAGTGCAATTCACCTTTGATTTCCTGACTGCTGGTGTCAAGAGTGTTGATTGTGGAACCAAGCAAACTGAAATTACCAACAATCTCAATCTCTTTTCCATCCAACATGAAGCTGCCAGCAGGTCCAGCGGTGAGAATCTTTGTCTTGTTGATGTTGAGCTTCAATCCATACTGAAGAAGGTCCTTAACCTTCTGCAGCAAACGCCTCATGTCCTCTTCAGTTCCAGCAAGCAAGGTTGTGTTATAAAGCAGGTTGTTGAGTATTCTTCAATTCTGATGCCACATGCCTCTGCATGAAGTCCAGCCTCTTGAATGATCTGTTCTGCATATAAATGGAAAAAGTGTGAAGACAGAACACACCCCTGATACACTCCTTTTCTGATTTTGAACCATGCAGTGTTTCCTTGCTATGTTCTGAGACTCCCTCCAGGTCTAAGTAGAGTTTTTGTATGAGGACCATCAGGTGTTCTGAGATTCCTATTTTTTAAGGTTAGCCACAATTTGTTATGATCCACAGAGTGAAATACCATTGCATAGTTAGTGAAACACAGATAGATATTCCTCTGGTGCTGTTTTTGGCCAACATCCATGTGACATTGGTAATGGTATCTGTAGTTCCATGACCCCTTCTAAAGCCAGTTTATATTTCCGGTAGTTCTCTGGTGTGTACTGTTCCAGCTGGTTTTGGATAATCTTCAGCAAGATTTTGCTTGCATGTGATATTAGTGACATCATTCTATATCATTTCTGCACTCTGTTGGATTGCCTTATTTTGGAATGGGGATAAATGTGGATCTCTTCCAGGCAGATGGCAATGAGTAGGGCTGTCTTTAAATCTTGACAACAGTGCAGACTCAAACAGTACAAGTCAGTGCTCAGAAAAGCTGGAAAAGAGAGAGGAAAGATTCTGTAGCCTTCTCACATCTCTAACTAGCTGTAATTATCTGGACAGGGTGCAGGGCAGTTTGTCATTATGGGACTGTGTGGAGACAGCACAAGGGAGCCTCAAAAAGTTCTGGACAAGTGTATGTGATCATTGAACATGGCGTTCTATTTCTTCACTTAACTTTATCATGACTTAGCTCATTGGAAGATGCTAGACCATGTCTTATATTTTAGAATTTCAGCATTTTTGGGTTTCTCTGAAGAACTGCTTTCAGGTGCAAAACTAGGTCTTTCATCTTAGAAACCATCATCCACCTCTCCAATGTTACTCTTTCAAGAGAACATGTGGCACAAGGGACACAATAAACCCTCCATGGGAGCCAGGGAGCTGACGTGGAACAGAAGCAAAACCCACAGTTATATTTACGTTTCAGAATCCTGAGTTTTCTAAGATAAGCCAGGCAGATAGGATCCACTATTTTCTTCTAAGTGCTCACCCATGGCTACTGTTTCCCTTCCAAATAGATTCCCTTCTTGCTTTTAAGTGCGTCTACCAACCGCTCGGCCTTGCTAATCTTTTTTTTTTTTTCTAACAAAGACACAAAAAAGTTTATCTTCTGCAAATTCTCAAGGACAATAGCTTCTCATTAATCTATATT
>NW_006399764.1:24157302-24204513 GCF_000299155.1 Elephantulus edwardii | reverse complement strand
TACTTTTAGACTATTCTCTCCCCCATAGACTTCAATGCCATAAACATATTTTATCCCGAACTCTTGATGTAAGAGCACATGAGATGTTTGAATTGCTTGATGGATAGATAAGGGAACTTCAAACTTAATAGGGACCATAGAAAAAATGAGCACATGTCTCTGAATGAATAGAAATATGAGGGTCCATGTAGACAGTGATTCAGCTTCTCCTCTGAGGGAAGTTGATTATATTAGAGCAGATCAAGATAGAAGAGGTCTGAAGTGACCATCTATTCTATTTATTCGACCAAGTGGTCATCAACCTTCACTGGAACATCTCTAATGAACAATAGTTCTTTTTTTTTCTTAACAAATCTGACTGACAAGAAGATATTTCTGTCTGTTGTTTCACTTCAAATTCTTAATTCTACTTATTGGAACTAACTCAAACAGTCTGACACATCTTCCATACATTTGGAAATCCCACTTTGCCCTACTCTGTGCCATATCTATCTGCCCACCTGTGCCCTCTCATTCACCCAGAAATATCAACTGAAGATTGAAGAGAAGGTAGCACTACTTCCTGTCCGCAAACTAAAGGAACACATAGAAGACCAGGTGACAAATTTCTTTTTTTTTGCTGCAAGGAGCTGCCCAGTGTGTGCTTCAGCTTAAATAATCATGAGGAGGGAAAGCCTCGATGCCTTTCAGAACTGACCGTGTGATTCATGCGCCAGACCCAAGAGGCATGTTGAGTATATTATGTGCTGCTTTCACCGGCTAGGCAAGCCTGTTTTCTTGCTCCTTCTATAATAATAAAGCTTCCTTTCTTATTCTCCGCTGACAGAAGCAGGCTGAATGTACTTTGGGTTCCAAAGCACCATATTTATAGCCTCCTGTCAAGTGATTTCTATTCATTGCAGTGTCGGATTTGGAAGTTCTCAGCCTACCACGGCAGGCATAGATGAGCGCAAGGGGCCTTCGTGAACGGGTAGGCCGGGGAAGTGTGGGGACTGTCTGGTTTCTTAGCACACTCTGAGGAAAGTTGGAAAAGAATTTTGAGAGGTTAAACAAAGACCCTTTCTCTTACCTAAAAGAGCAGGGTGGGCACTGAGGAGAGCCTTAGATTCCAGGTAGGCTCCCAATCCACCCAGAGGAATCTTCACAGGTCAAAGGCTCCTCGTGTTATTGCAGATTCACCTTTACGTAGGAGCCTGATGGCCATCCCAGCTGTACTTCGAAGTCAAGTGTTTTCAGGAACAACCCCCTGTTTGTTATTTCCTTGAATTTCTTTGATTTCTCTAAGGACGCATTATTCTGGAAATTGATCTTGCAAGGAGCTTTTCACCTGTATATCTCCTAGTAATCTGGTTAGAAAGAGGGAGAGCTTCAGGACAAAGGCCTAAGAAATGTCTCGCGAGAATTGGAGTCTGTTTCTGAAATAGAGAAGAGGTAAGATGCAAAGACGACAATTTGCAAGTCTCATCTGAACGCAAAATGGCAAAGGCCAGAAGTTGTGCAGGCCTGAGGAAGCTGTAGTAAGAGGATTGGAAGAGAAATTAAAGACTTCATTGCTTACTGTGGCTTTAACAGAAGTACTGTAAATGGGAACCTGTAATAGATAGACATGCATTCTTCACAGTTAGTAGGCTAGACGTCCTGGTTTAGAACTCTAGACCTGGTACAGCCGCTCTTTGTAGGGTCTGGGCGAAGGTTTGAGTCCTTTTGGCTTCTCCTCCCTTGGGGGATCCCCATCTGCCATTCCAGGCCTCTGGGTCTAGTCTGCTTTCTTTTATATCTCTAAAGGGAGCTCTGGTGGCTCAGTGGGAAAGTAATCGCACTGCCAATGCAAAGGTATGTGGTTTGAATCCACTGGCTGCTCCCAGGGAGAAAGATGGGTAATCAACTTAACCTGATAAGAGGGCCAACTAAGGGTAGGTTCTGACTCTACTGTCAACAACAACAAAGTGATAGCTTTAAAATACACCCTACACTGATGAGTGGCTCATTTATTTACATAATAAAGGGGGGGAACCCCTATTCCAAACTGGGATTTGTTGTTGTTAGGTGCCACGAAGTTTACTAGACACATAGTGACCCTCGTAACAATGAATCTGAACCCTAACGCTGCCCTGGCCATCCTTCTCATCTCTGCTCTGCTGTCCTCGAGCCCACGGTTCGGGTCAGTGTGTCAGTCCATTTCATAGAGGATCTCCGCCTCTTTCTCTGAACCTCGACTTTTCCCAGAATGTTTCTCCAAGGACTGGCTTTCCTTACAATACGCTCAAAATGTCTTTCACCATCTTTGACTCTGAGGAACACCCTGGTTGCACTTCCTCTAAAATACACTTATTTGTTCTTTTAGCTGTCTACGGGCTATTCCATGCTCTTCTCCAACATCACAATTCAAAGACACCTCTTCTTCTGTCATCCTTATTCATTGTCCAACTTTCAGATGCATAGGTAGCGGCTGAAAAAAGACCATGCGTTGGATCACGTGCACCTTAAGTCTTTACACTGACATCATTTGGAGAGGTCCTTGACAGCACATTGTTCCAATGTCTTTTGGTTTCTTGATGTTGCTACCCTGAGGGTGGATTATAGATCCAGATAAAATGAAATCACTGAAAACAACTTTAATTTTTTGTCCATCTGTCCTGATGTTGTCTATTGGTCCAGTTCTGAGGATTTTTGTTTTCTTGATGTTGAAATGTAACCAATTTTGAAGGCTGTGCTGTGTACCACTGAGTCAGAACCAACTCAGCTGACCCTCCTGTGTGTTTTCAGGAACATTTCATTGTATGAGAGGAGATTGCCCATCTTTCTTCTGTGGAGCAACTGGTGGATTCAAACTGTATGCCTTTGAGTTAACAGGACAACTCATTACAACTAAACCTCCAGAGCTGCATTTGAAGGCTGTAGTCTTTGATAATTTTCAGTAAGTGCTTCAAGTCTTCTTCACTTTTTGCAAGCAAGGTTGTATCACCTGCACAACACAGTGGTTGTAAGTCTTCCTCTAATCCTCATGCCACATTGTTCTTCATATAGTCCAGGTTTTTGAACGATTCGTTCAGCATACAAATTGAATAGGCATGGAGAAAGATAAACCATTACACACACTTTTCCTGATTTTAAACCATGTGCTGTTCTGATAACTGTTGACCTCTCTATAGTTTTTTGTGGTGTTAAGAGTTTATCATTCAAAATGGCTTTCCTAGACACTGTGTTTGACTTTGCCATGTGGATGGGTAGGAATATGTATGTGAACAGGTTGTGTTAGTCTATGGGATTGGCTAGACTTGCCATTAAAGTGAGTATATCCAGCACTAGAGTGGGAGAACCAGACAACCAGCAAAGGAAAAGTAGGCATGAGGAGTGGGTCACCTGGGCCCAGATATTTTTGCACCAGTTAGACCTACAGTAGCAGCAGCCAGGGTATAAGCAGAGAACCAGAGGTCTAATATGAAATGGAGCTGACCTTGGGACCACTATCCAGTTTGTTGGCCTACTTGGGGGGAAAACTTGAGGAGGAGAAGCAATATGGGCAGGACTGAGAGCTTTGTAACATTGGTGTAAAGTCATAAGGCTCAAGGCTGAGGCACCTATAAGTACATTTCTGAATCTGTCCTGATGACATTGTACTTGTTGTTGTTAGGTGCCATTGAGTCAAGGATGACTCATAGCAACCCTATGAATAAAAGCTCTGAACCCTGTTCTATCCTGTGCCATCCTCACACTTCCCGACACACAAGAGCCCATTGCAGCCATCACCGCATCTGTCCACCTGGTCAAGGGTCTTCCTTTCTTTTTCTGACCCTCCAAACTTCTTAGCATCAGGTCCCTCTTCAAGGAAGAGCTTCTCCTAGCAAAATCCAAAAATATGTGAGGCAAAGCCTCATCATTCATACCTTCAAAGAGTATTCCAGCTGCACCCACTCCAAGACATGTATGTTTGCTCTCTCTGCCGTCCATGGGATGGTCAGTGCTCTCCTGTAACACCACAGCTCAAAGGCCTCAATTCTTTTCTCATTCTTATTCATTGTCCAAATCTCAGATGCATACTAAGTGATTGGAAATACTATGGCCTGAATCATACGCACCTGATTAGATACCAAGTAGGTTTACTAACAATAACCTGAATTATAGCCTTTTGACTTCCCCAATAGTTCTGTTTGATCTGTGAGCTATTTTATTGGATTTTCAGCCCAGTAAAGTAGTACAATTGGTATTGAGATGAGTAGAAAGAGGTGTGGAAGCAAGTGGGACATGTCTGATCTCATGGGTTTTGCATCATTGATGTTGTTGCCAGGGACAGTTCTCTTGCGATGTTGGTAAAGGTTAGATATGACCAATCCCATACTGCCCTAGCTCTTATTACAGTTCTGCCTGAACACAATTAAGTCTCATTTTCTCAATGTTATCAATAATTTGTTTTGATTGACATAGTCGAATGCCTTTATATAGTCAATAAAACACAAGCAAACATCTTTCTGAGACTTCATCTATAACTGGAAGTGTTAAGATGTACAACACGATATTTTTTGAAGGATACAATTCAATTCATAGTAGTAATTACTTGTGGAAAAGTTAGTAGAAGAGGAGGTGGCATTAAGAAGAGGTATCTTCTATTTAGGCTTCATTTCACTTCCTTGCCTCAAACCTTGGTCTCTTATACTTGTTCTATTAGAATTCTCTTTTCCTGTACTTTATCTCCACCACCCATCTGCCAGTATGTCAAAGTGAGATGACATGTATGATGCTATGATGCTGGAAGCTATTCTACCAGTATTTCAAATACCAGTAGGTTCCCCCAGATTTCAGTGGAACTTCCAAACTAAGGTAAGAAAGGCCTGACAATCTATTTCAGAGTATTAGCATTGAAAGCCCTTTGTGTATCACAACATTTTATCTACTAATGGACTAGAAAATGAAACTCTTATGTTGGAAAGCCCTCAAATAGTGGCCACACAAATGGACTTGAACATACCAAGATAGTGAAGATGATACAGACTGGACAATATTTTGTTCTTTTGTACATGGAGTCAGCATGGAGGTGAGGTTACTCCACAAACCACCAGTAATAATGTATCCTGTGTTAGGATGCTGTTGGTTCTTTAAGCTACAGTAACACCAAAATAGAGGGGCTTCTAATCAAGGTAAACATTTTAAATAGAAAGGTTCTCATTGTTGGATACTGTTAAAGACTCTGATAAATATTTGTCTCACTTTGCCTCTCTCTTATGCCATAGGATATACTGTTTGTGCCTCTCTTAAAACTCTTGTTACATTTGGCTCTGTGTTAATGCTCTTAGTTCTTCTACACATAGAAGGTTGTTTAAAGCAAGATGTAGATCTAACTCATCTTTTTACCCTCAGTGCTAAGCAGAAACGTTCTGGCAAATGGGACCCACTCAACAGATACCGACTAGGAAATTGACTGACTTTGAGAAACCTTTTCCAGGTGTCTTTATAGAAAACAATTTGTGATTTAAATAGGGTGTTGTACAAGAATACAGAATATACCATAGACTGTCAGAAGAACAAGTAGATATAACTGTCAGAGAAAGTACAGCCAGAATGTTCCTTGGAGACAATGATGACGAAGTTTTGTCTCACATACTTTGAGCATGTTGTTAGGAGAGGTTATTCCTTGGAGAAGGATGTTATGCTTATAAATGTGGAAGGTCAGTCAGTGAAAGACAGGAAGACCCTCAACAACAAGGACTGACCCAGTGACTGCAGCGATAGGCTCAAGTGTGTCAGAGATGAGAACGGCACAGGATAGGGCAGAGTTCAGATCCGTTGTTCAGACGGATGCTATGAGTCATATTTGATTGATGTCACCTAACAACAACATGCCTACTTCCCAACATGCTATTATCCAATTAACTAATCATTCTAAAAAGGGTAGATGTAAAAGGGAGCAGGGGATGGACCATGGGTGCATCTTCCAGGGATTGGTAGTTCTTGAAGACGTGAACAAAGGCTAATAAAGGTATTAGATGATAGAGTAAGAAGGATTTAAGAGTCTGATTCCTTCCTGTCAGTTACTCAATTACCTATGGGTAGTAGATTAAGAATCTGTGTACCGCTTCACTAATAGTTGTTGTTGTTAAGTGCTGTTGAGTCGTAGACAACTTATAGCTACCCTATCAACTCAAGACCTGAACACCTGTGTAACTTTCATCATTTCTCCAAGTTCATAGGGTTTCTGGAGGCAAGCCATTTCAGAAGTGGATGCCACTCCTGCTTCTAAGCTTGTTTTAATCGGGGAGTTTCACCAAACACTGTCCACCACGGGTAACCATTATCATATTTGACACACCAGTGTCCCAGTGTTTGGCATCACAGCAACCACGAGTTACCTTTGTACAACAAATGGACAGACCAGTGCTATATCGCTTAGAAGAATGTTTGACCAAAAGTAGAACACCTCAAAGCCTTGATCAAAGGTCTTGGCAGTGTTTTTGAATGAGAAGCTCAATTGAGAATTCTGTTGTTGGCAATACATGTCTGTGCCATAAAAACAAATGAGCCCATAACTACTCTCACCCTCTCTCTGTGACTGGCACATTTAGGGAAGGATGTGCAGTGGACGTGCCCCAAGAGAAATCTCATGTTTACTTCTCCAACTCCCATTGGTGTGGAAGAAGTTGTGCTAAGGGAGAGGAGAACCTGGAGTCCTTTCTCTTAACCGTGATAGTGGTGCCTGCTCATAACCAGGGCTCATCCTGGTTATCAACTCATTCGCCCTTAAAAATGGGCTAGAAGTGCTGGAGAAGAGCCTGCAATGGTAGAAGGCTGACCGTTCTTGAAGATGACTGTCTTGTGATTGTCACAGATTACCACATGGATGACCAAGTAGATGTTCACCCCCAGCCCATGCATTAATTATTAAAAACAAATAAAATGCCCTCATCTATGACTGACTTTGCCCGTATTCTATGCCATCTCTTATACTCCTTATCTCCCTCTGTGTCAGAATTTTCACTAAACTCCCTACCAAAAAGTGGGCAGCTCAAATCCACTCAGTAGCATGGTGGAAGAAAAGGCTGGTAATTGTATCTGTTAAAGATTACAACCACATACTGTGGAGTACAGTTCTATCCCCTATCATATGGAGAAACATGTGCATTTAGGTTCTATCCTTTATAAAACTTAAACAAAAATCCTGATTCACAGAAAAACCCCAACTCCCACCCTGCCCACCCTACTGTATCCCAGTCAATGAGTCAGTTTTTGACTCTCCAGTAGGTGGCTATAAATGGGATGTAGGAGCCTGACCATCTTTCTCCCACGGTGCTGCCCTCTTTTCATTGAGGTGGTGCTAGGATTTAGTCATTGCATCAATTGTCCAAAGCATACTGTCAAGAGCCTCGCTCTCCTAAATTCTACATCCCTTAAATGACATCATCTCTTCCAAAGGTTTAAAGCGCTCCATTGGGTTTCCATGTGAACTGTTTCCACTGAATTTTTCTTCTGCTCAGTTTTAAACTTTGCTCTTTAATGGTAAACTGAGCCTTACACATTTCAGATGGTTAGGGGCTTCCCCCCCCAAAAGATAACTATTATCAATAATAAAATTGTTGATGTGCCTTTCCATTTGTAAGGTTTTTAGGCCATTAAATGCTATATCTCAATTATCTCAATAAGTCCTGCTCAGATGAAGCTCAGGTTTGACCAGGTTGCAAAGTGAGTGGCAGAACAGAGCTTAAGTGCTTTACCACCGAGTTGCGTGGTTGTTCTAATTTCAGCAAACTAGGTTCCTACTGCCCCAGCCATTTCCACTGCCTTCTTCACGGAACTGACCTTCAACAAGTTATATGATTTTCTGTGCCAGAATCATAATTAGAGCACCAGGAAGGACACAGTGGTCCACTACCCAGAGAGACCAGGCAGGCTGTAATTAATGGCCATAAAACACTGCAAATACGCAGCACTCTTCAAACACCAACATGGTGAAGCCAAGTCCATTTCACAGTAATTAACTTGGCATCCAATAAGGAAAGAGTCAGTAGAGCAATTCTTACACGACTTTGCAGAAAGGGCTGTTTTCTCTGTATCTTGAAAAAAGAAAAAAGTTCCAGAGCTAGCAAAGAGAAACAATTGTCTATTAATTAGTAGCAACACATTTTGTAGATAAACATTGTTTTTCCTTTTTGAATATTGTTCCTTAAGACATACAACCTCCCCAGTGAGAAAGGAGAAATTGGCATTTTGCCAACAAAGAGCATGAGTCCTCTGCCAGAAGTAACTATCACGCACATTATAGAAATGAATTCTAAGCTGCAGGAAAAGGACGGGCAATCGCCTGTGCAATTAACAGCCTCTGACAAGCTGCCTGAGGGTCAGCTAAGGGTCGGTTTTGACTCTACAGTAAACCACCACCACCTGTAAAACAAGCCTGCATGGGTAACTTCATCCCCATTGGGCAGATGATAAAATCTAGGCTGGTAAATTGGAGTCACCTGACTGGGGCTGATCCAGTTAATGGACAGTGGAAACAATTTGAATCCAAATCTGTCTGGTGTCATCGGTGTGGTTTGGTTTTCCCTGCCATGTGATGTTGTCGCTGCCAATCAGCTTTGCATTTTCAGTTGATTTCTTGGAGGCAAAGATGCCAAAGCTACATCATACATACTTGGGGCATATTGCCAGTAGACACTAATCCTTAGAGAGGGCCATCATGCCTGGAAAGGTGGAGGGTCCGTGAAAGAGAGGAAGACCCCCAACCAGATGGGTTGACACAGTGACTGCAGTCAAGGGCGTGGACATGTCAGAGTTGATGAGGCTGGCAGAGAATGGGACAGGGTAAGAGGTATTGTTCACAGGGCTGCAATGAGCTGTACTCATACAACACAAAGGGCATCTAACAATAACGACGGCAATCATCAACAACAATCCGTTCTTACTGTTTATCTACCTTGCTAGCCAATGTTTCATAGTTTTTTACTTGTTGGCCAGGTTAGTTCCATAACCAAGCACCATGAAACACATCAAAATCCCTCGAGCCAACCCATTAATCAGTCAAGAGGTTATTCACTTCAGTGTAACCCAGAGGAAGAATCCTTGTATCCCATCTACCCCTTTTATTCCCAGTTCTCATGAGAACAGTGGGTGGGGAAGAGCTGATAATAAAGAACCGGAAAGACTAACATAACAACAACAACAACAACATACTACTACTACTACTACTACTACAGAATTGGAAAGACTAACATCATCATCATCATCATTGGAAAGACTAACATACTTTTGGTTGTGTTACAAACACACCTGGCGCCAGGCAGGGAGACAACTGCATCAATCCATCTTGTCAATGGACTTCCTCTCTTTTCCAGGCAGGATGTCGCTCTCCAGATAGTCTCTACTCACATGTCTTGAAGAAAGTGATGAGGCGGAACGAGCTCATCTCTGACCCTCTAACGTGTTTCCAAAGCTGCAAGTCACACGGGAGGTTACTGGCCATTTTTATCCTCAGTTGTGCTTCTAACCCAGAGGCCGTGCCTCAGTAGTGGTTAGAAGCCACCCCAAAAGACAGATAGGCAGTCTCCTCCCACGTGAATGAGAGTCTTGAAAACCCAAAAGGCAGGCCCACTATGAGGCAGAACTTACTTGATGGCAAGGAGTTTTTGCTGTTGCCTTCTTCCCCGCCCACAGAGTAAATTAGCCACTAAGAATCTTAAAGGTCCCAAGAGAATATTGTTCATCACAGTGCGAGGATCAGACAAGGTTCCCCCCATGCAGGGTGGAATGCGCTTAAAATACACAGTAACCGTTACAGTAGATCCATGTGTAGCAGTGATCACGGAGATGACACAGGATCAGGCAATGTTTCTGTGGTACACAGCGTTACCAGGAGTAGGGCTCAACTTGACAGCAAATACCCTCATCATCTACTGCCTGCCTGGGTGCGTGTCCCATTGGAGAATGCTAGATCACATTCAAGTACAACCATCACATTACATCAAGTAGCCTTTGTTCTTCACTGAAACTTGTACTATTGTGGCTGTGTTGTTTGCTATCGGGGTAGAACCAACCCTTGGCTGAGACTCCAGTGGATTTTCAGAGGCAGTTAATCACACAGGAGGAGACTGTTCATCCTTCTCCTGTGCAGCAGCTGGGGGATTTGAACCAATTGCCTTTTAAATTGCAGTGCAGCTTATTATCACTAGGTCACGAGAGCTCCGTGCTCGACTTTTAAATATCAGTTATTTTGTATCAGAATTGTACTGTGGCTTGAAATGCATTTTCTGATAATGAATGAAATTGAGCACGTGTCTTATTCCACAATTGTCTTCTTGGCACAAGTGGCTTATGCCACTCAGCATGATTTGTTCTAGAATCTAAATGGGCCCAATTTTAAATTGGTCTTTTTCTTATTGATTTATAGGCTTGCATTTAGATCTTTTCTTTGACACATTAGTTAACATAAGGTCCGAGGTAATAAACGTATTTTCCAACTACTGCTTATGTACCACTTTAAGTGATTTTACTAGAGCTTTTTAATCTCACTCGTCTTTCCAAGAACCATTTTTTAACTTTAATCTTTGTTGAACTCTCTATCATTGATTTGCTCTATTTCTGAACTTTATTTTCCTTACTTGTACTGTTTGAGAGTTGCATTAGCTGTCATTTTTTTGAACTTTCTTGAGGCGAACGCAATAATATTATCAGTCTTTTTCATACATGTAAATGTCTTTGTAGGTTTTGCTCTAGCTCACAAGTTTTTATATGCAGTGTTCATAGTATTTGCACACTTTACAATCTTTAAGTATACTAGCAATCTTATTCTGTAGAACTTGGTATCTTTGAGGAGTAAGATGCATCTGACCCAAGCCAACAGCCTATAGAAATTGCGCAGCTAATTTAAAGGTGAATCCACTGACAGCTCAGAGGGAGGGAGGTAATCATCTCCCAGGTGATTTACCACGAGAAATCCAATTGAGGATCAGCTACGTGTTAGTTCTGAATTGAAGGCAATGGGACTTTTATATGCACGTGAAACGTAAACAATGAAGGAAGAGTGAAGAAGTGATGCCTTTAAGGACAGTGTTGGTGAAAAATACAGACTAATCCAAGGAGTGTCAAAAGAGGACACAGGTCTTTCTTTTTAGGTAGTTAAGTCAGAATGTGCATTACAAGAGAGCATAGGAAGACTTTGTCTCAAGGACGTGGTATACATTATTAGAAGCGTCTGGTTTCTGGAGAAGGGCATAAGGCTTGGTAGAGCAGGATAGCTAAACAAACCAAAACAAATCCAAAGCTTCTCAATATGATGGACTGACACACTGAGGCTACATCCAGCTCCTCAAACACAGCAGAGGTTCCAAAGGCAGCATAGCACCGAGTGCTGGCTGTTTAAACCTGTTGTACACAGGGCCACCCAGGGCCGAGCCTGCTCCATGGCACCCAGTATCAATGCGATCTAGAAACTGAGGGAATCCAATTCCTCTCTTTTTGCTGTGTGCACTTGGGCAAACTATTTCTGAAACTCTGCTTATCAGTGACACAGGCGTTAAGACTACTTACCTCCAGACAGGCACTGGCCAACAGCAGAAGCAAACAGGAAACAGAAATTTCTGATCATACCAGGGAACAGATGAGACAGGCACAGAAGAGGGAGCACAGACAGTTGAACCCCAAAGTGTTCGACTGGACAAAAGCAAAGGCCAGGGCTGCATAACACTGACATTTTTATTAGAATTCATTTGTAACAAATGGAACTTGTGTCAGCAAAGAACTGATTCTCATACAGACTTCTTTCGCCACCAATGTAACGAAGTAAGAAAATAAAAAGCACGCCTTTCATTCTGTAAAACATTTACGCGTACTACTAATTAGAGGTAATTGTATTTTTTTTAACAAGCCATTTTACAAGTTATTTTTTTTTGTTTTAATTTTCAGTCTATGCATCCAAAACGAGAGCAAAGAACACAACCGTCATCATCTCCGTCAAGACACTCCAGGCTCGACGGCAAAGCCACGCAACGGATGGATAGGATGGATCTGTCGCCTTCTGACCTCTGCTGGAGTATCAGGGCACCCATAAACCCAGAGGAAAGCAAAACCCGAAACAGAGGAAAAAGAGAAGGGGCTTTGAAAGAAAACGGAGCGGGGGCGGGGAGGGGGGGCGGGGCGGGCGGGGGTGGTAACACAAAGCAAAACCAAAAAAATAGATGGGATAGAAAAGAGATCTGCATGCTACTGCAGACTTCCCCCTTCCCGTTTCTATGCTGTGTTATTTACATACACACAAATGAATTTCTGAAGCAGTTTTCTTACAGATGGGTTCAAGTAATAACATTATTGGGTGTAGAATCAATAGGGCAGTGCATAGTACAAAGGTATAGAAAGTGCAAAGTTCCCTAGAGGCCCTTCCCTCCCCTGGCCGTCCTTGCCATAGTCTAACCATGCAAATCATTTTTAAAAAAGAGCTAAAATAAAGTTCTGTACAAATCACTTTTTATATATTTTGATTTTTTTTTTTACCATTGTAACTAATTACAAAATTATACATAACTACACGTACATAGGTAAATAATAGCACCGTACTGGTTATGATGATGAAAATAATCAGAAATGTGAACGGGTATGATCATGGCTAAGAAAGATGTTGACCTGGGAAATCAAAACCAGAATGGGTGAACACAAAAGCCCAGGAGAGTGGAATGCACATCAATGACACTAAGGGAGTTGGTTCTAGGATCAGCTCCTGAACAGTAGGGTTTCTGGAAAAGTCTCTGTCTCTTTTGTCTATGGTATGCATCCCAATCATGTTTTACTTCTAATTTTTTTTTCTCATCATTCCCTTTACCAAATGGACAGTTTTTGTTTGTCTATCTGTCTCAGGGAGAGAAACTGCTCATTGCCCAACCGTTCTAATGTCCATCACGGTACCGCTACAGGACACCATGTCCATCTGACACCCTTTGTTTGGCTAAACGAAAATGACAGCACTGAGTAATCTGGCACTTGGATAAATCTCCAAAAGAAACAAACTGAAAAAGGGAAACAACACAGACCCACATGGTGCACATTCTTCTCTGGTGCTGATGAAGGGTCAGAGAGACTCATTCTGAGGTAGCCTTCTAGATACTGTTTTGAAATAAGTATTTATACATATTTTCTTTTTTTTTTCTTTTTAAAATGTTTTTTACAAAAGTGCTCAAATACGATGCTTGCGAGTGTTTGGTCTCTTGGATTTCATTCTGCGAGCGATGGAGAAAACGTGGAAAAGAAAAATCCTTCCATGCAGAACATCAGTGGAGTGAAAAGTAAACCAAAGTAGTAAGTTTTAAGTAGTATACCTACACCAAAAACCCTTGAAGAGTTCCTTGGATATTTGAAGCTTTGCTTAAACTCATATAGGAAAGGGCAAGCTCATGCCATTATACATGGCTTCCTATAGAAATTATGCTGGAAAATTTGGGATGGAGATAAATATATGTGTTTATTTACTTCCCCTTTTAAAAAAATCCTCATGGAATACAAAAAATATTCCAACATTGCCTTTGATGTGTCTATTAAAATAAGTTTGGTGCCATCACTAGGTGCTCTAGGGTTGATTTTGTATGGGGTTCTAACTAAAACCAGTAGCTTTTTCTCATGTTGAGCTATGAAGGAAAGAAGGGCCAGGGTTATCCAAGTGCTTCGGGCTGGTACAATCACTCACATCCCCAACTTGGCTGAAGACTAGGAATGCATATTATTCAAAGAGTTTTTGTACATGTGGTAAACAGAATAATGCTTTAATTGGAAGAGTAACAGATATGAACAGCTAATGAAAATAGGAACTGAAAGCTAAAACGAAATGCGATTAAAATTAGGCATCAATTATAAGGCACTCTAAATGCAAAACTAAAACTCAAACAAAACAAAAGGACAGCATTTCCCAGGAACGCTGTCTGCCACAAGATGTTCTGACTAATCAGAGTACATGAGTTTGGCTTTGCCCCTGTTACATATCAGAAATGCAAATTTCATAGCACATACTTATAGACAATATACGATTGAATACACTTTTTTTTGTTTTAAACACCTTGATAACTGATATATTACAACATTCTCCCCTCCTAAAAGGATATGCACCGGCCTTTCTCACATGCACACCGCTTAGATATGGAATAATTTTTTTTTTATTGCACTAGAGTGTTACAAATGTTGAACTTGGTTGGAAGCCTGACTAACAAAATACTCTTTGTGAGGATGGGTGAGTGGGGAGACTGGGTCCGAAATTAGGAGGTGAGGCTTGACAATCACTGATGTGCATTCCTCATTTCCCTTTAAAAAACTCAAAGTTTTGTGATATTGAGAAATACCAATATGCCACAAAATTAATGAGAAATTCAAAGAAAAGTTTATAATAGTTCTCATATCTTATAAAAAAAGTAAATTATGGAAGAACTGAATGTGAGCTATTTTGATCTTTTTTGTGTGGCTACATTGTCGATATATGCATAAACATCCTTATGAAATGTGGGTGTCTATGCATATATGTTAGCAGCAGCTTTATACTTTGCGCCTCCCTGTTGATTCCAAAACCAAAATGAAAACACAATAAAATTTGCTTTGATTACTTGAAGAGAATGGGGACTTTCTTACCAATCAAACCCCAACAGAAGTGAAAAGGAAAAAAAAATTTATCTGACAAGACAGATACTGTAGATCGAAGAGCCATCACACAAAAATGTGCAAGTGTTCAGATTAATTGATATTTCTACAGTGAGAAGATTACTGATAACAGTTCTACAGTTTAAAAATAAACCCCTACAATTTGGGACTTAAAAAAAAATGAAGGTAGGTAACTTTTTTTCCTTTTTAAATTCACTTTATCGAATGATACATTTTGTTTTTGTTAAAAAAAAGTTTACACAGTTAAAAATGAAGCACAGGTCAGCAGTATCTTTACAATACTAAAAAACTAAATCAAAGACTTTCTTTTTAAACATTCCCCCACCCTGTTCCCCCTACAATGTTATCATGAGCAGTATGGCGGGAAGGGGCGAAGTTGAAGCAGAGTTCACTTGCTTGTGAGAAGCCAGGCATCTTGTACTGGACTGCAACCTTCTGGCAATTCCGGGCACCTATCCGGCAATCCTGAACAAGATGGTGGTTCTTTGCTGTGGTTTCTTCTTCCCTTTGTCCTGAATCCTTGAGGTATCTGGAAATAAAATCCTTCAGACGCCTCACCAGTCAGGATTCTCGTCCTTATTTTCAGGTTAGATTATTAAACTGGGAATTCTTGGTCCACCTGGAAATAGTTTTTGTTTTGTTTTGAATTTGTTTTGTAGGTAATAGTCCCACTAAGTGGTGGTTAGCTAGAAGTTAAGAAGGACTTCTCAAGTGCCCCATATGGCTCAGAAGAGACTCCATGGATACTGAAGGGCCTGCAGTTCAAATCCAGAACGGGTCAGGGGTTTCTACGTTGCATAGTGATCAAAACTGCCGAGGTACTCGAGTGCGGCTCGGTAGCAGAACTGATACTGATCCTGCAGGAGACAGGGAGAAAAAGGAAGAGCTCAATGAGGAAGCTTTGGTAGGGAATGAACCTCAATTCTGGAAAATGGAATTCCATCTACAATGGGGCAAAGCCCTCACATCCCTCCACCCGTTCAATCCAATGTCTCACTAACTGGCTCCAATGAACAAGGAAGGGTGAGTCTCACGGCAGTGTCAGTTAACACCCTAAATCAATTCAACTAAGAGCCTGCTAATTTCAAGTAGGGATAGGACCAGTGGGCAGCCTTCCCATATGAAGCAATGAACTGTTCATGTAGCATCAAACAATTACTACCAACAGGACACGTGGACTCTACAAGCATCACTTATTTTTTACAATCATCTGCTTGTTTATGATGATTTAGCAAATCCTCAGTTTGCATATTTAGGAAAGGATAATGAAAAAGATAATTTAGAAAAAGATAAACACTGCGCTGGAAGTCTGGGTTCATTTATCTTTCGGGCTTTTGCCAACGGAACTTAGAGCTTTTGCTATTGGGCTTTTTTGTTGCAGCTGTTTTGATTTGGTTTTTTAAAAAAATAATCTACAAAGACAGCATTTCTTTGGTACCTGTGATCGGAATAACCTGCTATCATTTTTCATGTTCATACAGACTTCAGAGAACTCCCTAAAAATCAAACAGAAACACTAAACCTGTTGCTTTTTAGTCCATTTTGATTTACAGCACCCTTCTACTAGGTTTTAGAGAATTTAAGTTTTAAGAGAAGGGACTGCCCATTCTTCCACAGAGCACCTGGGAGATATGAACTGGAGACCTTTCTCTTACAAAGCCAGTACACCATCTACTCTGCTACGAAGGCTTCAAGAAGGGAGAATCCCAAATCAAACCCCTTGTTGTTCAGTTGGTTCTGACTCCTGGAGACCTTCTATTCTATTTCAGAGGCTGTAAATGTTTAGGGATCACGAAGATAGGGCAAGGGAGTTGACTGAACAGCATCTAACAACAAAATCTTTATTGAGGGGGGACTACCACCCTTCTCCAGGCTGGTGGATTTGAACTGTCAATCTTCAATTAACAGTATATTATTTAACATGTACCCAAGTGTACAAATTTCCGTTTGTGTCTCAGTCTTAATTTTCTCAGGGTAGATTCCAAGCAGTGGAATAGCTGAGTCATAGCTAACTAGTAAAACATGTGCGAAGGTCCAAGGTGGGAAGGGTAGGAGCAGAGAGGTGAGGAGGGCAGGGGGATATCATAGGGTCGCACAATTTGATGGATGTACATACAGAAGGGAGGGTAAAAAGAAAATAGGTACAATTTGGTGGGGATTTGGAAAGACAGGGTAGTGGCGGGCACAGTTCAGTGTTGACTGATTTTATAAAATATAATGAAGCAGAATTATTGTATGAAACATAAGGTGAATATACATGAACTCTGTAAGCAAATCAATATAAATTTTTTTTTTTAAAATGATGTCAACAGGGCTCTTAAGAGACAGGGTCAGGGGGCAAAAAAGCAGTCTGCAAGGGGAAACGACACACAAAGCCACTTCCACAGCGTGCCACACCTGCAAACCTTTCATCCTGTGAATGGAGCTGTAACAAGACCCTTAGATTCCAACATCTAAAGCCACTCTTGCCATTCACTCTAATCCAGTGTGACTGTTAGCTGTCTTTTTAGAAAGGCCCACACTAAAATAAAAATGGCATGAAATGGTCCTTTTTTAAGACAGGGAAGTGCTCTGTCACCAGAATAAATAAGTTAGTGCACCGCTGGAGAGACAGGGAAATTACAATTTACAGCGGACTACAGGGATAAGAAAAAGTAGGATTTTCCCTATAAAAGAAACTTATTTTCAGTAGCCAGTGGGGCTGAAAGCAGATAGTTTCTGTTTTGCTTAAATGTGCATTTTTCTACAATAAAAATGGTAATGCAGAATAAATGGAGTTTACTTTGCTTTCTTGTCACAGTACGTTGCTTGGCTAAGTGTTAGGGCTTTTTAAATGTCCACTTTTCCCTCTGTCATCCCCCATACCTATTACGTGTGTCAGGCTGACATAATGTTTTGAATCCTGCAAGCCAAACACTTGCAGTATTTTGAAATCCAAGTCTAGAAGATACTGTGGGTGATGAATTTAGGGACACATAAACATGGTGTGCTGTGTCGATCCTTTGAGGAACATAAATCCCATCTATTACTCATCCTAGCTTTCAAAGTGAATTCCTACACGGCCGGATGATTTAAATCATGACCTCATAGTATTCTAAGAAACACCAGCACTTCAGAACAAGTACCGGAATAGGAAGTAGATGACCAATTTCTCTTGAATCCAAATATTTACAATGACCAGCATCAGGGAAGAGAAGTGAGTAGTTAAAGATCTACCAACCAGACACACAGCAAGGGAATGGAAAATCAGAACAGGCTAAGGCTCTAGTGTATGCTAGGCACTATACTATCTTTCTCTCTCTCTAGTAGATCGATCGATCGACCTACCTACCTACCTACCTACCTACCTATTTTCCTTCCTCCCTTCCCTTCCCTTCCTTCCATATATATTTATATTTAGATATAAATATATATATAACCACACACATATGTATGTATATATATATATATATATGTGTGTGTGTATAACTATCTGAAGCAGGTACTTGCATACGTTAAAACGGTCAAATATGAAAAACAATTAGCATGGCTTTTCCAAATACCTCACCTCATAGAATTTTCACAATAACCCTAAGCTGTCATCCTATTTAAACGGTGGAAAAGTAAGGTTCAATAATATATAACAATCCGTTATTTCCCCAAAGCATTTTTGCTTCTGGTACTAAAAGTGCCTGGGTTCCAGCAGGCCTTGTCCTGTCAAATCTTTTGTTTGGTTCTTGAGATGTGACACACAGACCTCCGGGGAATTTTCTCACCTCTGTCTGTACCATGGCTGGTCGCTGTGTTCTCAACATTTTCACGGTTTGGAAGATATCTACAACGCCTTCGTATCTCATTCTCTCCAAAACGATGCTTAATGTGATGAAGACTCCAGTTCTTCCCACGCCAGCACTGAGAAAACATCACACAAGGACGATGATTACAAGAGATGCCCATGGATTTGCCGATACCTGCACGGAAGTGAGCATGCTCCCGCCACCGTCCCAGACACCTTATGTTCTTCTGCAGCAATTTCAAAAAATACTCTGAAGATAATGCAAAGTAATAATATGTGAGAAGGAATCAGGAGGGTGAAGCCTTCTAAAATACAGTGACTTCACCTGGGAATGTAACAAAATCCTAGAAATACTAAAGAAATAATCAAGATGCTTATAAAATATGGATATAGGTTTATATTGTTAACACTGATCCTGACATTTTAAACCTTGGTTACTCAATAGTGTTGGAACATGCAGTGTCATGTGAAACAAACGGGCATCTCCAGTTTCTGTAAATTTCCTGTAGTTGCTTAAGAATCAGTGCAGATGTCCCATTGTAAGGCACAGAAATAAAAATCCAGGCATGTAGAATACTGAAGGTAGGCATTACTTTTGAAATGAGAAGAGATTCTGAACTGGGTTTTTTTTATGGGGCTCACACTCAGTTCTTGGGGAAGCAGTGTCTATGGTAGCCTGTAAGGATATGTTTGGGTGTTGTTTTTTTATTAAAAAAAGGGTTTTTTCCCCCTAGAAAAAGGAACTCCCAGAAAATTCTCCAAAAGATCTCTTATTAAAAAAAGAAAAAAGATGGTTTAGAGTCACTGAGCTTAGCTACTATTTTTGGAAGCTCAGGAGGTAAGACATCAGGATTCTTTCCACCACATTAGCAAGAATTTCTCTCTTTGTTTCTTTATTGTCTTAAGATAATAATACCACAAACTTCACAGGAGGGATAGGAGGAAATAAATCCATAGCTCTTGTATTCTAAAGATGCAGGAAGACATTTGCAGGTCAGGTAACGAGGAAAACGGAATAGTCTGAAAAATCCCTATACTTCTGGATCCTAATTAAACAGCATGTTTAACGCTTGGGTACAGTCTGCAGAAAATGGATGGATTCATTTACTTGGGGATGTAGCTGACAGGCATGTAGAAATAGTGTGGCATCGCTTCATGAACTGAGCCTCATTCACAGCCTCAGAATAGACCTGGGAAGTGGATCTTCCAAGTCTATTGGTTCTTCTTTTTTTTTTTTAAATTTAGGTTGTTTATTTTTCATTTCAGTGAACATCTACAGAGATTTTGGGATTCCATTCATTCATTGTTGCACCCTTCTCCCCGCACAAACCCCTCCCCCCTCCCCCCCCATTTGCTCCTCTCCTTGAAAAGCAAAAGAAAAACTCCCTCATTGGTACACAATCCCCCCCTCGCACCTCCCCAAACCCCACCCCCTACTCCCAAATATAATCCACTCTACAACCCTCATTGCATACTCCTACGATAAAAATAATGCCCTAAAATATAATACTTTTAGACTATTCTCTCCCCCATAGACTTCAATGCCGTAAACATATTTCATCCAGTTTTTCTCAGTCTTACCCCCACCCCAATGCCAGCCTCATTCTACAACAGTGGCACCATATAGCATTTGTCCCTTTGTGACTGAGATACCTCACTCAGCATAATGTCCTCCAGGTTCACCCATTTTGAATAATATTGCATGAGTTCCTTGTTTTTCAATGCAGCATAGTATTCCATTGTGCGAATATACCACAGCTTCTCTTTAGAGAGCAGCTGAAGGGGTCCAGGCATCACTGAAGGTTCTCTGTGAAGATGGAGTTGAAGACCCTGAAGGTCCCTTTCAACCCTGACAGCCTCTCTTAATCCTCAGAAACTGTGATTGGTGATCTTTTTATTGAATAGTCCAGGGCCTACAAAGCCCGTCTTTGATTGCTCAAATATAAGAAAGATACCGTATTTCCTAGCTTCCTACTAAGCACTTTTAAGAAAAGAGCGGCCATTTGCCTTTCAGGAATTTTGAATTTATTGACATTATCATACTGGTTTTGTTTTGTTTTTTTTTTTTATTTAGAGAATACTTTGTTAGTTTCTGTAATGTAGATAAGACCTTACATATTTAATACAATGTGTTACCTCTGTACAAATGGAAAAAAAAAATTAACATTTCTAGACCAATATGGCATACTGGTTTAAAAAAGCATACATCTCAAAAGTAGTTTACTTATGATGTTCCCAGAAAAGATATCTAGAATTAGTTAAGATACACAGACAGATCATAAGCAAAATATCACAACACTTAAGGGGTGCTGAAAGCATTTTTAATGACAAAGATAATGAAAAATCACCCCCACACATATCCACACACGCTTATGATATGAATGCCTGAAGTTAAGATACATATTAAATTAGGAATAACCTCTCTTATTGCCAGTGATTTTGAGCATTTCTTCTTGTGTCTGCTGGCCACCCAAATCTTGGAGAGCATTATGCTAAGTGAACCAACTCAGTTCCATAAGGACAAATACTGTATACTGTAGAACACGTGTAAGGACCCAAGGTGGGAAGAGGGGAACAGAAGGGTGAGGGTGGGCTGGAGGGTGGGTGGACGGTGGTGGTGAGTTATAAAGTCAAATAATTTGATGGGTGGAGGGAGAGGTGAGTAAAGGAAATGAGAAAGATCTGGTGTGGGAAAACAATGTATACAATACCTTGTAAGTAAACCAGTACAAAAGAAAAGTTTTATTTAACAAAATTAGAAATAGTAATTTTCCTTATAGCAAGCCTTATCTTTTGAATTGGAATTTAGGAAAATTATATAGAAAATGAAGGAAAAGACTCAGATATATGAATACATTCCCTTATCTAAATGATTTGAGTCTATCTGCCATTTTTCACTTACTCCTTGATTGTAAAAGCAAAGGATTTTTTGATAGGTCAATACAAAGCAAATATCGAGGTAAGATCTGATTCTCCCATGATGCACCAGGCCTGGTAAATAGAAGGTGCTGGGGATTATCTTAAAGATAAAAAAAAAGAGGTTGAGAGTGAGAACTCTAGAGTTCACAGCCCTGATTCCTTGAGACTACGCCACCAAGAGACCCAGCTGCGAAAGCAGATTTTTTAAAGTCCACATTCTTTTTCTCTCCTCTTTGGACACAATGACTCGCTATGTAAGGAAGGATAATAGGTTTTGAAAAATCATTTTAAGACAGAGACATTTTTAAAATAAACTCTTTGAGGATTGTGGATTTTAATGAGATTAGAAACTGAGATTTGGACTTGCTAGGATCCTAAAGGTATTAGTTTAAAATAAAGTTAAGATATTTTTTTTTCCTCCTTGGAAGGAGTCTGCACAGCAACTTTCAGAAGCACTAAATTTATGATGATGTCCTTTCTAAAGAGTTTACTTGCTATTTCTATTAACTGCAATGGCTTGAATTATAAAATGCTTTGAAAACTATTGCAAATAATTAACTTGAAGGTGCTTCATTTTCTGATAGAGCAACAATTTTCAAGCAAATTGCAGTTTTAACTGAAGTACCATTGTAATCACTTATTGATTGGCAAGAATTAGTATTGCCATTAAGGCTTGATAGCTATTTATGGTTTTCCCAAGAAGACTAATGCAGGAGAAAGATAGTTACCAGGGCCATGCTATGAAAGCAAAGCAAGTAACAAATGATTAAAAGAGGAAATTATCACCAGGGATGGACCCACCACATTCCTACTGAGCAAAGGTGGCCTGGAAAACTAAATTTACACAAAGTAAATTTTTTAGTTAAAAACCTCCCTCTGCTTACTTTTCATTTTACGGAAAAGAAATAAGTCCTCACTGTAGATTCTACTATCCATTTCTGAAGATACAATTCTATTTAATCCTATTCACTTTGCACAGCTGACGGGTAGACACTTCCTTTTCCCAGTTACGACATGACCCACCGATGGCAACTCTTGCCATTCCTGATTCCGAACTCACCTGCAATGAACTGAAATGGGTCCATCTTGGCCAAACTGCTCCTTCGTTTTATGGACTTGGCCGATGAAGTCAATAAATCCTTCTCCAGACTTTGGCACCCCTTGCTCTGGCCAGTCGGTGAACTGGAACTGCCTGACTGTTCGAGACTGGCCATCCTTTAAGGAGGATGCCACGTGCCCAGACAGGAAAGAAGATGCCGAGGTTCCACCATTGCAGAGGACACAGCAATATACGATATCATTTCAAAATATAACAGAGGAAAGGCCAGGAAAAAGTTAGAGACACGTTTTACTTCAAACTTCCTATTATCATCATCTTGATGATCAGGTTATGAGTTACAATCAATTCAGTGCAATGGGTTCGGTTTCCTGTTCAGCAGTGTGTATTATCTACACTCAACACAGCCTAAATTCGCCTATGAACTTCTTGGGTGGTGCAAAAGGCTAACATGCTCACTGCTAACCAAAAGCTTGGTGGTTTCAATCCCATCAGTGGTGCCTCAGAAGAAAAGCACGGAGATTTACTTCTGAAAAAAAAAAAAAAAAAACCAAACCCACAAACCCCCTACCCACTGCAAGTTCTCTGGTGTCCAGTTAGAGTCTTAACACCCATGGGGTCTCTATGAGGTTGCTTAAATTGCAAACTCCTGTACATGAGTATGCTTAAATCACAAACTCATAGAGTCCAGCTAACAACCTGAGAGGCGAGAGTTTGGGCTCAAAACCATTGCTCATGTGAAAATTCTCTCCAGAGTGGACTATATACCCTCTATTTCAGCACTTTTCAGCAGGGAAGGATCCTTAATATGGGAAGATGCACCCAGCCATGTCATGCGGTCCAGAGAATTTGCTGTTGTCACAATAGCTTCACATCTGCTTTGCTTGCTGGTTTCCAGCACTGTCAAGTGACAAATGGTGACATTTAAAGGATTTGACATAAATCTGCTGGTTGCTGTTAACCTTGACACCCTGTGGGTCTCAGTGGCAGGAGATTTCCAGCCAATGGCTGGGTACAGCATGTGTCACGTGGCTACACTGGAAAGCAGGAAGTGAAGCACCCCTCAAGGACACCAGAGGTCATTAGCAAGTCAGTGCTCCGTTCTGAAAGAGGAGGCTTCCTGGGCGCCTCCAGGAATGCAGGATGCCTTGAGAATTTATAGTGCAGACAAACCACAGGGCAGAGAGAAAGCCAGCCAGATGCCAAAGGCATCATTCTTTCCTAAAATGATTAGGCAGCAGTGCTCGGACTCAAAAAGTGTGAACAACTGAAAAGAAGTTCTGAAAGCCGTATGTGAATCCTCTTGTAATTTCATAGTACTGTTGCAAGTGAAAGGAAAGCTGAAGGGATTCTTGGTTTACAGAACAACAATTATATATATCCGTTGGCTTTCTCCCTGACTCATCAGAAAAAAGACACAAACAAAAGCGCAACACCATTAAGTTGATCCCAATTCACGATGTCTCAGTTATAGAGCGGAGCTGAGCTTGGGGGGCATGGGAGGTGTGTGGGGGTGTGCGTGTCCAGCTTTATTCTTTAGGGAAGCAGACTGTCAAGCTACCTTCTGAGGTTTTGGTGTGGGTTTGAATCACCCATCTTTTGGGTTGCAAGCCAGCCTTTTAAACGACCAATGAGTCAACAGAGAAGGAACTTTTTTTCAAACTCTGAACCAAGTGGGATTATTCTCACTGGCTTGTTGCGGTTCTTCCCCTGTAAAACCTGCCCTTTCCTCAATCTTTGCATTTTGCAATGCCTCTGTCTCTATTTGAGTTCCTTTGGTACGGGGGGTTGCATGTTGCTGGATTCTGGGTCATTGGCATGGAGGCTTAATCTTTCTCATGCTGCTATTGGTTCAGGATAAGTTAGGCACGTATCAAGCAGCTGGCCAGCGCCCACAGGAACAAGGCCAAGTTCTGAGGTGGCACTTGGAATGAAAGACCACGTGAACTGAGTAAGACCAGTGAGGTACATGGAAACAGCTACACGCCCCATGAGCAACATCTGGCTGGTTCCCATGCAAGCTCGACGGACTTTTTCTCTGTTCCTGGAAGAGGGTTAGAAAGTACAAGAGAGCAGCCTGAGTGAGGCTAGTGACGGTCTATTTATCTCATCTGAAAGTTGTGGAGATTTGTGGTAACGGTTTAGAGACGGAGGCATCGCAAAATGGAAAGACTGATGAAATGGCAGGTTTTACAGGGGAAGAGCCGCAACGAGCCAATGAGAATAGTCCCACTAGGTTCAGAGTTTGAAAAACAAGTTCCTTTTCTGTGGACTCACAGGTAGTGTAAAAGGCTGCCTTGCAACCCAAAAGGTGGGTGATTCAAACCCACCCACTGAAACCTCACAAACCCCCCTCACTAGTTGGAGGGGAGACCCTGGACAAAGGTCACCTGTTGTACAAGGGTACACTGGCAAGCATCGCTTTCGAGTTCTGAGAACTGGGAAGCTGAGCCAAGAAGTCTGCCAGGAACCCAAACAGCAAGTGTCCTGGCAGCTACAGAAATACTACTTAGGAAAAGAAAGGCTGTGAGCAGGTTCCTGGTTCAATCTTTCCTTTGCTTTTCATGACCAGACGCCATTCGAGCTTGTCCTTGTTAGTGGTGGCCGAGTCGGTGCTGACTCGTGAGGACAGACCCGCTGCATGCAGAGCAGAACCGCGCTCCAGCAAGGTATTCAAGGCTGTGGTCTTTTGAAAGCAGATGGCCAGATATGTCTTCCAAATTGCCTGTGGGTGGTTTCGAACCACCAGCCTTTCAGATAGGTTAGTTAAGTCTTTGAATGTCCCACACAGGGGCACTACTTTAGGTATATTAGGAGGAGGAAGAAGAGTGGGTGTCTTTTGTGTGTGTGTGTGTGCATGTGTTTTAGAGTTTGCAGAGTTACTATCAGAAATGACGGATGAGTTTGTGCTACAAGCATGTAGGATTTTCACTTGCCTATGGGGCTTCACATTCTGAAAGGACATGATTTAGTTTCTTTTATTTTTTTAAATAAGGAATGGAGCAGGCCACCAAAATATACTTGCTCTGGCAACTCATAAAGGAGACCCAGCGATTTAACAGCTGCCTTGAGGACGGTCCCCTTTAGAGCAGTTAAGATGTCAGACTTTCTGGGATTAACAAGTCTGTCACCGGGGCCAGCCAGGCTGCTAACAGATTTCTCTTGCACTTAGGTCAACAGCTTGGGCTGGACTTTGGGGATTAGAGAACAATCCCCAAACAGGAGTTTTAGTTGAGAAAGCTGCCTTCCAGAGCGGGGGGGGGGAACCCACAACCAATGGCTCAAGTAAATAGCTGTCCCCTAGAATTTTATTCACTCCATCTGCTGTGACAGTTACAAAAACAAAATGATGCTTGGGACTGACCCCACTCTCCCACAAGATGTGCCTGTAATCACAGTTTGGAAGTAGCCAAAGGCAGAGATATTAAAGTTTATGCACAGAACGTCTTACATCAGGGCTGAACCTTGGACTCAGCAATCTAGATAAGAAATGCAGAATGAAAATTAGCCAGGCAGGGTCGTGGGTACACAGCTCTCGCGGACAGACACATTAGCACACGGAGGAATAAACCATGCCAGGAATGGAATTAGAATGTGCAAGGCTTGTCAGATCTTTCTAAAGAATGCCGTTTGCTCGGCAGTTTTCAGATCATACTGAATTAACCTTCCAGCTCACATGACCTGCAGGGCTTTGCAAAACAACAACATATTTACAGCCCCAAGTAATGAAGAAGTCAAAAGAGCTCCGAAGAGAACGAGCTGAGAAGGTGAACTGCAAGCCCAGCCAGCAGACGAGGAGAAGCTTCCCAGCACTGCGGCTCACCAAGAGCATCCCTGAAGGTGAGACGCCAGATGTTCGGCCTGAATGGAAGCCAAGCTGGTTTTGTGAGTGTGCTTACCAGACGGCAGAAAAGTTACTAAAAAACAGTTTAAAAAAAAAGAAAACCTCTCAAGGATGGTTGGTCTCTTTTCAATATGAAACTTGGTATGGCCGCTTGGGGCACAACTTTTCCCCAGGGTGGTTATTTTGCCTTAATCCACAGTTGAGTTGGGCTACAAGTCTCCAGAGGTTTGAATTCACCACTGGCTACACAGGAAAAAAGAGATGGGTAGTTCCTTTCCATTGAGATTCACAGCCTTGGGAACTCATGGAAGTTACTAGAAACAGGAACCATACTTGGCAGTGAGGTGAGCTTTTTTTTTTTTTCCATTTGGACATGTAGTGAGGAGAGACCGGTCCTTGGAGAGGGACATCATGCTTGGGAGGGTGGAGGGACAGCGCAGGAGAGGAAGGCCCTCTATGAGGTGGATTGATTCAGTGACTGGGATAATTGGGATGGGAGTGTCAGAGACAGTGCGATTGGCACAGGACAGAGCAGAGTTTAGGGCTGTTGTACATAGGGTCGCTATGAGTCGCAGGCGACTTGACGGCACATAACAACAACAACAACAACAACAACTATGATATTGGGAAGCACCAACTTACCCTGGCATCCGTGACTTTGAACTCCCGTAGGATATACTGGGGCATGTTGTACTCAGCCATGGGGTCTACAACAAAGTACTGGTATCTTGCAGACCGTTCTGCTGGCCAGTACTGGTGACATTTTTCCTAAAAGGAGATCAGATAAGCACTGAGTTAGACAAAGTATTCAGAAGGTTCCATCCATCCATCCATCCATCCATCCGAAGGTAAGCAGTATGAATCCACCAGCCACTCCATGGGAGAAGGACGTGCAGCCTCCTCCTGTGTGATGTACTGTCCCTGAAAAACCCCTGGAGGGTCAGCTCTGACTCTACAGTAACAACAACAAAGTGTCTCTTTGAGACCACAGGCTCCCAGGGATAGGGAGACCGGTTTAGTATTTGCCCATGGCATTGACCGCAGTATCCTCCACATAGCCAACCTGCTGCTAGTGAGCAAATTCTGCCTAGAGGTGGCTCCCCGAGGGTCAGTGTAGATCCGTGCCCCACGGGGTTTTCAGAGGCTGAAGTTTTAGAAGGAGACCGCCAGGACTTTCTTCAGAGATGCCTGTGGGTGGACTTGATCGTGCAACTTGGTTACCAGATTGGAGGTTAACCATTTGCACACCCAGGCACCCAGAGTGGAACATGCTGGGTGGTGGTGGCGAACCACCAAGTTGGAACTGACCCAGAGGTGACTCCCCATCCTCCTCCTGTGGAGAAGCTGTTGGATTTGAACTGTGTGCCTTTGCAAGTGTAGCACAGTTTCTTACAATTAGACCATATCAGATGAGGGCTTTTAGAGGTAGGCATCTTTTCTATGGGTTATCTGAACAATTAAAGGCACATCGTGGAGATATTGTGGGTTTGAGTTTGAGTCCCTAGTGCCACAATAAAGGAAATGTGATCATAAAGTGAACTGCATGGATTTTGGCTTAATGGCAAAAAGCTGTACAATCCTGAAGGTATGTGGTTTGAGACCACCAGTTGCTCCACGGGAGAAGGATGGGCAGTCTCCTGTCTTGCAATTAACAGCCTCTGAAAACCCACTAGAGGGTCAGCTATGAGTCAGTTCTGACTCCATGATACACAGCAACAATATATCAAAATTATGTTTAAATTCTACTGTAATTTACTAAGTGTTTAATAATGGAGTTTTGAAAAAGATCTGAAATATCATTTGCATGTTCAACATGTGACAGAAAGCCATGAAGGGAAGTGATGTCATAAAAAAATGGCACCAAGAGCTTTGTTCGATGCAGGGCTTCTGTATTACTTCAATATGTAAAAAACACAGTGTCTTGTCAAGTAGAATAAAGACGATAAAACAAGGCATGTTTGTCCATCAACCTTCATACACTCCGCTGGTCACATCAGCCAGCCACTGACTACCACAGTGATCGAAGGATTGGCATAAAGAGAACCATCAAGTACGAACACAGAAAAAAAATTCTGAATCGAGTGGCCTTATCCTATTCAAAAGTTGAGGGGACCAGTGTGTGTGCAGTTACAATGACTTACCCAAAACGTACCAGAAGTCGATAATCAAGAATAGTGGGCTGCTTTCCTAACCTGACATTATTTTGCTCTTTCTGCGGGTTCCAACAGTTGAGTTTTTATTTCTTCTCTAATATTCATACATGTGCAAAACAGGCATAAAAGAATACAAGCAGGGGTGGTAAAGTAATACCAACCATTTAATTTCAGTTGTAGATCTTCAGTTGCTGCTATATTATTTTATACCCATTTCAGAATTATATAAAGATGTGAGATTATCACTTAGATTATTATTATATCCTCAGAAACACTGCACCATTTTCCTAAGACTTCATTCAATTAGGTGAGGAAGTTGGGCAAGTGAGAAATTGCTTTAGTTACGACAGAAGTTCCCTTGCAGGGAGAAATGATGTCCCATTTGCTCAGGAAATTTCAGACTGTCTAGAGTGAAAAGAAATAAGAAAATAATGAAGGTGGAGACATGAGTCAAAGGGTGATTTATTTGGCTGTATGATTGTGTTTCACTGGAAGCAAAGTACTAGTTCCAACATCAAAAGCATGTTATTCAAGAGGAAAATTAAAAAGAAAATAGACGTGTTAGGAATGGAAGGAAATATAATCTGTGATTAATTGCTTCTCTGAACAACCACCTCTTTTGAGACTAGTACTCGATGGTGCCTGGCTACCATTACGGAATGTCTTGATCAAAGAGGGGTGGAGATGTAGAACAGAGTTTTAAATTCTGATAGAATCCAGACCTTCTGGAGTCTTTAAGTCTGAATGAATCTTAAAAAAAAAATAAATATTGTTCTGAGATACTATTTAAACTTTAAACAAAAAAATTCCTCCAAAATCTTTAAAACAAAGATTACATTAGCTTAGCAAGTAAAGAATTTCCACCTTGATTTCCTCTAAAGAACTATCTATACAGGGTCAAAATGACAACAGCAACTAGAAAGGATGACAAGATAGTGTACAGAGCAGCGAGTTTATGTTGACGTAGATCAATGTCAAAACAACCTACTTTGAGAAGTATATGAATTGTATACGGAGAAACTGCTGAAACTGGTGTGTGGTCTGCATGTTTTGTGAAAATGACAACAAAGAGAAACTGTTTAAAAAGGTGATGAACTTGAAAATTTAGAAACCAACAAAAAGCAGTGCTGCCAGATGATACCCAGCAAATTCTGCATTTGAAGAAATGCAGGTGGTTATTACAATGAAACCCCTATTCCTGATCGGGGGGGGGGGGGATGTCTTACGAGGAAAGAATGTCATATGAGGAAAGGCACTGGAGGGGGTGACACACTTACTCTGCCCATTTCACGCAGCTTGGTTAGCATCACTACGATGGTGGAATTGTGCTCCCAGAGCATCCGCCAGAAGTCCTCCGTGGTCTCTGCCAAGGGCCCCTGGGTAGCGATGTAAGCTTTCTGTTGTCTGATTCACCGAGAACAAAAAGGGCGTGTTAAAGCACTCGGGGACCATGAGACTCATGCTTGGAATGTAAACATCTGAGTATTTATAAGTAAACAAATTAACAGATACTATTTACACAACTGTAGTCAATTCCCCTGCTTCATCAAGCCGTAGCATTTAAAACATTCTGGGGACTTTGCAAAAGAAGTTGCTGTGTTAATATTATGATGTATGTTCTCATCATTACTATTTAAATTTTAGTGCAACACTAATAGCTCAATTTCACGTGTCACACAAATCACTTAAGAAACACTTAGTTGTGCTGTTTCATTTTCCAGAAATGACTCTCACGCAATCTACTACATTTATGAAATCTGCTGCAAAAACATTTTTTCTGATTAACTCTTTGTGCATCCAAGTGGATTTGGAAAGAAGGTATAGCCAGATCAAAAAGACTGTGAATGCCAATTTTTTTTCCTGTTCAGCGTTCAGCGTTAATAAAAATCAAATACCAAGAGACAGAAGGCTGACTGGTACAGAAATAAAATGGCTTTGAATGGAGACAAAATTCACTCTAGCTATGAAACACAGGGCACAATACTGACCTTTGGACTGTCAGGGGAGCGGGAGCATATACCTGTATCCATCGATAAAGCTGGCATTGATGTAATCGGATCCTTCCACTCCCCGGATTGGCTGCAGGCATACCCTCGTGGATTCATATGGCATAATGTTAACAAGGCGGTTTTTGAATTTATTACATGGAAGATTGGCACTGATGAATCTTGAGGTGTGAGCTTTAGAACTGGCAAGACGCTGTTGAATGGAGGAAAAGAAACATTTGACCAAGACAATCTCAGCCTCTGCTTGGAATGCATTGCCCCCAATATTTCCTTTTAGATAATATATCTTGTGTTTACTTCTGGAGCTTGGCTTTTCCAAGTGCACTGCTTCTTACTTATCCTGAACACAAAACCTACTGAATTTGTATATATTGTGCTCTGAACGTGCGTTCGCTTGATGGATATTCAGGTACAAAAGATCATAAGGTATCATTAGGAAGGGGAGGAGAAGAAGGGACAAGGGAGGAAGAGCTTTGTAACTGGAGCCCTGAGGAGAAGGGCCAGCGAACCGGGTACTTCCTTTCACAAAGGTCAAGAAAGTAAAGGCATCACTCAAAGGGGTTTCCCTGTGCTTGGGAGCCCTGCCAGGAAGACACCACATCCCATGCCATACCTTAAACTCCAGCTCCATTCCCGTGACATTCTCTCCGGCTTCTATCTGTGTCAGCTTCTGAATGTAGGCATACAAGTTTCTCGCTGGCACTTCGGTATTTCCACAAGTCACTGCTTCTAACAGCGCGTCATGGATGAAGACGTATTGGTCTTCTGTTTGAACCATGTAATTCCTCTGGGCTCGCATTAAAGTTACATGGCCATAAATATCTACAGTTTTTTCATGCTTTATTCTTTCTAGCATGGCATCTATTACAATGAAGCAGCCGGTCCGGCCAACTCCCGCACTGTTAAGGGAAACAGAAGGAGAAAGAAAAGCCCAAAGAAGACCATCAGGAAACAAAATCACACTAATATTGTTTTAGAACTCTAAGCAATAGGCTTTACACCAACCGTTGCTGTTGGATGTTACTGAGGAGACGCAGACTTAAAGTGACCTCATACACAAGAAACTTTGCCTGGCCTTCTCTCATCCTCAATCTCAATCATTGTTGGGCACGAGCGAACCGTTAGAACCACTGTGCTGATCCAGCACACCGGGGGGTTTCTGTTTTCACCGAACCTTTACTGAAGGAGCCATGAGAGTATAATGTGTGTTAGGCTGCTCTCTGCAAGTTGGCTGAGTTGAGCCCACCTGCTGCTCTGAGCGAGAACGATGAGGCTGTCTCCTCTTGTGAAGATTTACAGCCTCTGGAACCTATGGGATCGTTTCCATGAACTTGAATTTACCAGACAGTGGTGGGTTCGATTCCGTGAGCGACCTCACCAAGTGTGCTATGACTCAACTCAAATAGCTACTGCGATGAATCTGGATCTCTCAAAAGTAAAAAGCATCATCAGGTTAAAATCAGCAGCATGTAGAGAACGCAGACACACTGACGGGAATTCGTTTGGTTTCAAACACGGACGTCTTCATTACTGCTGCCTTTCATCAAACAGTACAACACGGATGTTAATTTGAAAACATGAAAAAAAAATGATAACACTTGCACTGCTTCATATTTAGAAAATACCTAAAAACATGCATCAAGCTCTAACTAAGCGATACTCTTCTACAAGGCCCCCTCTCGGTCTACTGCAGTTCCATTTACAAGAGAAATTTAGTAAATCACTCACCTTAAAACTTTCCCTATTATAAAACTCAGCAAGGAAGTTCTAAAACCAGCCCAGTGAGAAGTGTGTAATTAAAATATTAAAATGTTGTGGCACACTAAAAATAGTGCCGAGTCTTCTCAATGGAAAGACATAATAAAAAGCTATCAGTAGGGAGTGTGGGTGTGTTTCCTGTGTTCACTCCCTCCCCTTTTGCAGCTGAAAGTATTTTAAAATTCTAGGTGAAACTCAAGTGTTGTGTGGGGAAAGCGAAGCCTCAATCTTTGTTACTGAGAAGGCTCTCGGGCCTTCTGTCAACTCCATTACTTCGAGACACGTGGGTTATTTTCCCAGTGGGGAAGGCCGATTTGAAGAGGAGGAGTCAGAGAGGGAGGCAAGCAAAGCTCAAAGCTGCACAAATACCTCGAGTTCCAAGGAGACAATCTCATTTACTGAACTAGATTACAGAGGCAGGTGGACAAAACATGGAGTTTCCTTGAGTGTTGAAAGAATGTTAAGAAAATAACACAGCTGTGTTCTTCCAATCTCAAGATAAGCCTGTGAGTACACGATTTATCAAACACTTCTGGCTGAGTCCATTTATGCATCAAGTAGGGTTCAATCCAAACCACTCTTCTCCCCTGATCATGGAGGTTTACCTGGCTGGTAAACATGTAATCAAGAGGAACAGGTATCTATTACCAACACAGAGACCAAGCCACAGAGAGTCCCCTTCATGCAATAATACATGACACAGCGTTCTGTGTTTTATGTGTCTGCATGTGCACCTGTTGGTTCATCCACCCATCTCCCTCTTCAGTGAACAGAACCATGAAGTAATCACTTTTCTAAATGAAATGAAGACAAGAGAAATGATGACTTGGATATACTTTTGTTAGAGATTGAATTATATACCCTGTAAAAATATGCTGGACCTTTTCACAGGGTAACAGAGAATTGGGTGGATTGAGGGGAGGGTGAGGGAATGGGAAAGATTTGATGCAGACTTGAAAAGATGGTGTAATAATCTGCAAAGATCAATGGTAATTATATGGGATACGGTATATATGAGTGATTCTATGAAATACAATGCAAATGAGGGATTGCACAGAACACAATATATAGGAATAAAACACAATGTGAATAAATTATTGTATGAAAATTGATTTAAAAATGTAAACTTTTAAAAAAAGTGATTGACTATGCACATGGATCTCACCTGAATCACATCAGTAAATTTTAATTAATATAAACAGAAAATGTTGGAATATTTGAAGGTAAAGCTCCCTGAAAGTAAGATTTTCTCTGTTATGTTAATGATGCCCTAGCAGTGTAGGTTCCTAAACATCACCACTTCCGAGTTGTAAGGCGTAGTGTAGAAATAGTCAAGTCAGTATAAACGGAAGTGGATGGATGCTAGCTGCTGCTGCTGGTACATAAAAGTCTACACGTCAAGGAAGTCCAAGAATTGCCAGCTACTGGAAGCTGAAATAAGTAAGTATGGACTTTCTTCCAGAACCACATGATGAATTTCAACTTTTAGTTTCCTGAGTGCTGAGAAAATAGGGTATCTTTTCTTTAAAGCCACCCACATGTGGTATCCCTATTACAGGAGAATCCTGTCTTGACTAAGGCAAACTGCTACAGAACTCAGTTTCTACCAAGGGAGGCAGCAATTCCTCCCAATGGCTGCACCTTACACAGTCACTTGAAGAGAATTTGTTTGTAAATACAAGGAAGAAAGGGGATATTCTGGTTTGAGGATGATGTAACATTGAACAAGAACTTGAAGGACAAAGAATCAAGGCAAGAGGAGCAGTAAGAGAGGGAATGGAATGGCTTTGGTCATCATCATGTTGGTCCTGAGAAGTACATGTGAAATGTTAACTGGGTGGGATATTTGCACAAGGAATGTGCCAGAACTCCAAACTAAGTACGTTTAATGAGCACTGGGGTGAGTTTCAACTGAAATGTCAAATTCTCTTTGAAAAGTGGCTGCAAAGTTAAAAGATGAGTTTTCTAATGTCTTCACTGAAGTACTGAACAATGTAGATTAAAGTCTCCAAACTAAGGAAGTCCTGTGGTTGACAGACTGGACTAAGCAGGAATTTGGGAACACCACTATTTTAAAACTGCTTACTTTTATAGACTTTTTTCTTTCTTTCTTTTAACCGGAGGGCTTCTGGGTGCTGATTCTAAGACTCTATTCAAGACCCAAAGCTATAAAGTGAGAAGAACCTGAGGTGTCAGGAGCCAGTCTTCTGAGAGAAGTCTTAGAAATGATGACATATTTCTCAGAGAAGAACCAATTAGAAACTAGCTGTAACCATTGCTAAATGGCTCTGTTGGACTGGAGGTTCTCATGGACAAAGCCCTACTGGATATTGTTCTGTTAAACAGAGGTGCTAGAGGACACGTTTCCATAATATTCTCTTCCCCCAGGCAGGCTTAGTTATCCATGATGCCTTCCAGAGCCCTTCACTATCATCCCGGTCCTGCCATCCATCTGTCAACTTGCTGTAATGTGATGGCTGAATGTTTCCATGACCTTGGAAGCCATACCACTGGTATTTGAAATACCAGCAGGAACATACATGATGGGCAGGTTTCAGTGGAATTTCAGACTAGGAGGAAAGACTTGGTGATCTACTTTAGGGAACTCATCAGTAAAAATCTTATGGAGCAAAGAGAACTGTGTCAGATAAAGCGCTGGACACTGGGCCCCTTAGGGCAGAAGCTTTCAAAATCCAGTCTCTCCAGGAGTGGATTCTCGCAAACCAAAATTTTGAAGAAGGCACAGGACAGTGCAAGGTCTCCTTTTGTTTTAAAAACATCTATCAGACCCAGAACCAACTTGATAGCAACCGAAAAACACGACTACTGCATATTATTATTAATAGTCTGGTGGGAATGCCAGCTGTAAGTAATAGGACATACCTCCAGGGCAGGTACTGCCATCTGTACATGTCCACCACGTTTGTACTCAAAACAGTATGAGCTGGTAAGTGAATGAAATCAGTGACTGACGTAAGAGGCCAGAGAAGATAAACAGCTAATTCAAGTAAGGTCAGTGTATTCAGGAACCAAGAATCTTTATTTAGTCAAAGAACTTCTACATTGCACAAGGGCTTGGAAGGATGCAGGCACTATGTGAAGACTGCTTTGTGTGATGGTTGCTTGAGTAAGGGGACAGAGAAAATGCTGATTCGTTTTGGTTTTCTGAGAGCACCATGGCGTGGAATGATAAGATGGGAAGACTTAACATGGGAGAAGGAAGCAGCCCCCACATCTGACAGATTCCAAGACAATGACTAACATCCCTCCTTTTTACTGTGTTAATTATGGCTCTCAATTGTCTCCATTGTAACTGTGCATTGTTCCTAATTGGCCACAACTTGAGGCAATTTTTCCAGGGGGAAGCCACACTGTCTGCCTGAGAACAGCATTGATCTTTTCAGTTTTAGCAAATGGCAACGATATTTCCCAAAAATATGCATCAGGGGCCTTTCAAACATCTGAATGATACACGGTTCTCTTATCTGGCAGAAGATACCACGGGATCTTGAGAAGCTGGAAGGGATAAATGAAGCTCTGAACCCCGCCATCCTCTTCATGATGCTGCTGACACATTTCCTGACCCCCCCGCCCCTCTCCAAAATATGCTGTTGTTGTTATGTGCTGTTTAAGTCGCCTGCAATTCAGAGCGACCCTGTGTACAGCCCTAAATCCTTCTCTATCCTGTGCCAATCTCACTGTCTCCGACACACCTATCCTGATCACCCCAGTCACTCAATCCATCTCATCAAGGGTCTTCCTCTCCTGTGCTGTCTCTCCACCCTCCTAAGCATGATGTCCCTCCCTAAGGACTGGTCTCTCCTTAAAACATGTCCAAAGTATGTCAGACAAAGCTTCAGAATTCTTGTCTCCAAGGAGCAGCCTATTTTAATTCTCTCCTGGATGAACCTGTTTGTTTTTCTGCCAGTCCATGGTATATGCAATACTCTTCTCCAACACCACAACTCAAAGGCATCAACTATCCTTCTATCATCCCTAGTCACTGTCCAGCTCTCAGATGCACAGTAAGTGACTGCAAAGACCACAGCCTGTATCAGGTGCACCTTAGTCTTTAGAGTGACATCACTGTTCTTTAGTACTTTGGAGAGGTCTCTGACAGCAGACTTTTCCAATACAATACATCTTTTAATTTCCTGGCTGCTGGTTCCAAAAGTGTTGATTGAGAAGCCAAGAAAAATAAAGCTGTTTACAATCTCTATCTCTTCACAATCTATCATGATGCTGCCAGTTGGCCCAGGGGTGAGAATCTTTGTTTTCTTGCTATTGAGCTTCCATTAATATTGAAGGCTGCAGTCTTTGACCTTCTGCAGTAAGCACTTCAGGTCCTCCTCAGTTTCAGCAAGCAGGGTTGTGTCATCTGCATAATATAGGCTGTTGATGAGTCTATCTCCATATCCTGATGCCACATTCCTCCTCATACAGTCCAGCTGCCTGGATAATCTGTTCTGCATATAGATTGAAAAGGTATGGAGAAATATATTTCCAAAATATAGAGGCATAAAATCAGACTCCTCCCTAAGTCTAAACCATGAAGTGCAGAGAAAAGAGGTTACAACTTAAACAAAGTTACTATTTCTTCTTAAAGAGAAAAGAGCATTAAATGTCCAATTCTGTGGTTTTTATGGAAGACAATAATGGCACAATGTAGTTCAAAGTTTTCTTCCGTTTTCACTTGATGTCTTCAGGACCCACAACAAACTTGTTAACAATTAACAATATAGTCTGAGCTGTACTGCCTATTATTATTTTATGCACTTGAACCTTGGATATTACTTGAGTGCTGCCGTGGCCAGCTGACTGTCATTTTTGTGAGGGGGCAACACTGGGCAACATGAATGAAGGAAACACAATTTATCCAGATTTTATATGCAGACCAATATAAAATAAAAACTAATTTACAAAAAATGATTGGGTTACTTTATGGCGCTTTTTCCCATGAGCTGTGATGGAACCACTTTGAACCTTTTTGAAATATTACTTCAGAATATATTTGGCCACAGAAAGCTACTTAACCTCGTCTCTGTCTCCTGTTTTTCTGAACGATGATTGTTATAACTGAGTATGTCTTCATACTAGCTGTCCTTGGGTTAGCTTTGATCACAGTAACCCCACGTGACAGAGCAGGAACGCCAGGGATTTCCTAGGTTTCCATGTCTGCAGAATAGATAGCTAGATTGTTTTTCTGTGGAATCACTGGGTGGATGTGAACAGTCCACCTTTTTGGTTAGTAGCCAAGCACTTAGTAGTTGCACTACCAGGGCTCTTAACAATCACATGTTGGCGTTTGTCAATGGGTCAGAACAGATCCCTAGCTCCAGTGCATTTTCAGATGCAATAAATCACACAGGAGGAGACTGCCTGTCCTTCTCCCAGAGAGCAACTGGTGGATTCGAACCTCTTGTCTTTGGGATTGCAGCAGAGCTTCTTACTACTAGGCTACCAGAGCTTAACAGAAATAAAAAAAAAAATTCTTGTAGTTATGAAAGCTCAGTTAAAACATTTTGGTGTTTTGGCAGACACAGAGAGAGAGAGTTCCTTGAAGGCACAAACATCATGTTTTAAGTTCTAGCTCTGAAGGAGACAAGAAGGAATGGGCAATCTAATCCTGGGAAAATGACAATGGATTCACCGCGGTTCATTTGAGGTTCAGCTTTTTAAGTATCTTGCTTTAATCTGCTTTCCCAAGACACTCTCCCCTTCTGTTTCTAATCACTAAAGCTTCAGAATTGAAGGCACATGCTGTGTGCCCATTACCGGCATGTTCAACGGGCTGCTGCTGTCCCACAGACCTCCACACTGAACGAGAGCAGCGGTGCGCTCTCACCTCCAGCCGGCACCTTGGCGACGCTTGGGAAATGCCAGTGTCCTTTCTTCGTGGACTGATAATATTTGGGAACTTTGCTGACGTCAGACAGCTCATGGGAAGTGGCAAAGCAGGGATTCAACTCTAGGAGATCGGACGCCGACATATTAAGCACATTCCACGCCATCACCCTTGCTTCATATTGCTCTTTTGTCATGGGGATTAGTACCAGCTGTCAAAAACATTGCTGCTGGAAGCTGCCTATGAACCTGATCAAATTCAGAGAGACTTATGGGTGACGGAATGAAATGCTGCCCCTCCCTCCCCAATTCTTGAGACTCCTGTAGAGATTATTACTGGTTCCTTCCAATTTAGCGATCTTATCTTCATGCCCCATGTCTAGCAACATTTTGCTTTTATCCATCAGGCTTACCCTTGTTTGTTGAAAGTGAGGAAGACTTGAAGCGCTTGCTGGAGAAGAACACTATGGCCTTCAATATGGACTACATCTCAACGTCAAGAAAAAGAACACAAAAATTCTTATCACGGGACCAATAGACAACATCATGATAGAAAAAGTAAAGATTGAATTTGTCAAAGACTTCATCTTCCTTGAATTCACTTGGTACCAGCAGTCAAGAGATCAGGATATGTATTGCAAATGTGCAGTGAGGGATCACTCCAAATTATCGAGGGGCAATGATGTTAGTTTGAGGACTCAGGTATGCTTGATTCAGGCCATAGTCTTTTTAATCACTTGGTGAGGATTGGTGAGCTAGACAATGAATAAGGATGACAGAAGACAAACTGATGTCTTTGAACTGTGGTGTTGGAGAAGAGTACTGGACATTCCATGGAGCGCCAAACAAACAGGTATGTCTTGGGAAGGTGCACTCAGAATGCTCTTTGGAGGCAAGGATTGCAACGCTACGTCTCACATACGTTGGGCATGTTGCTAGGAGAGGTATACCTTGCAGAGGGATATCATGCTTGGAAAGGTAGAGGAGCAGTAAAAGAGAGGAAGACTCTCAACCAGGTGGGCTGACTCAGTGCTGCAGCAATGGGCTCAAGTGTGTCAGAGATTGTGGAGATGGCACAGGATAGGAAGGGCCTCAGGTCTACTGTCTGCAGGGTCAATCACTATGAGATATTTCAATGCAATGGTACCTAATGATTACAGCTACATAAGGCTTATGCTAGCCAACTTTGCAAAATCTATTTCCAGACCAATCTTTCTGGTTGGTCTTAGTAAATGACCTAAAACTAGCCCACCATGGGAGATCTGGGTAGTATTTGAAATTCTGGTGGCAAAACTTCCTGTATTGCACAAATCACCATCGTATGACAAACTGACAGGTGGGTGGCTAGAGATATGACTGTATATGAAAGGCACCAAAAGGAATCCTGAACTTATACACACTGATGTCTACATGTCAGAAACAGAGATCAAAGATGAACTCTGAATCTCCTCATCAGAAATCTACTGCTACCCCTCCCTTAACACTGTGTCTCCTCAAGACATTTATTTAATCATCTGACCCCTCTCCACTGCCTCATTCATGTCTCTTTCCTGAATGTGTCCACTTCTGCCTGCCCTAACGTGTAGACAACAACTTGCAAATTCCTTCCTTCACTCATCCTCCTTCAGTATTCCAGAAGTCACTGATCATAGAGTTCCGAAAGCGATAGCTCTTTTCTTTCAGCTACATTTCAAAAGGTCCTCAAGTTCCCAGGGAAAGGAACTGCTTTCAAACCAAATTAGCATATTCTCTCCCAATCAGCCTTCCCACGCTCCTTCCCTCCCCTAGAAATGCAGGTCTCAGAAGAACCACCACCCAGGGATCTCTTTTTGTATCTTACGTTCCTGTGAACGCAACTGCTCACTTCCCTTAGCCACCAGCAGAATGGGCACAGGAGCCAGCCAACACTGTTAAACTGTTGGCAATTTCTGTTTGCCAGTTTGCTCATCATTATTTACACAAAATTACATAAGCCTGCAATTAAATATAGTAAACATAATCATGATCTATTTTACTATTACTCTCTTCACAGCTCTACGTCCACTGTCCTCATATCTGTAGCCCAACATCAACCTCAGTGGGAGTATTTACACCAACTCAAATGCAAACCTATTGCCAGTGAATTAGTTCTCACTCGCAGCACCCTCCAGTGGGCGTGTGAGGCTACGCTTCCAGATTACCCGTCTTTTTTGTTGGAAGTCATTGGTGGATTCAAAGCATCAGAGATGCACAGCCTTTGGGTTAACAGGCAAAGTTGCTATGGACTATTCCACAAGCCCAAGGGAGATGATAAAGGCCAGGATTTTGGGTGTTTTTTTGTGTGTTTGTTTTGTTTTTCAGATAGATTGTTGCTACATATTTACCAGTGCACACTGGTTACTGTAGGAAGTACTCCTTGCAGCCAGGGACAGACAGGAAGACACGTATCCCTTTGTTCTTTTATCCACATTTGCTGCACATTCTTCCATAAAACTTGGTAGGCTACGATTCTACAAATATTTACTGAGAGCCCGCCATATGTTAAGATGGTGGAGAAGTGGTGAGCAAAGCAAAAATGATCCCTTCTTCCTGGAGATTACAGTTTATCTGAGGGAGTTATGCATGAATAAACACAGAATTACAAATCTCAACAATTGCTGGCAAGTAAAATGTAGGATGTGGGAAGCATCTGTGAAAGAGTGTTCTTTAAATTGATACCTAAAGGATGAGTAACTGCTAACTGATGGAAGATTGCTTCCAGAAGCTTTGGGATGCAGAGACTATCCTAAAGAAAGGTCCTAAAAGAAAAAAAAATAACTTAGCATATGTGAGTAATGAAAGGAGAGTCAGAATGGTTGGACAGCAAGGAGACAGAGAAGGTTTGTTGTGACATCTTCTTCTCGGTCACTTCCTGTGATAACGGATCAGGATCTCGCGTCCTGTTTGACATTTGACACCACGTGTCTGACATCACTGCACTCACTGGGTCAGTTCATTTCCCTGATGGTCCTTCTCTCATTCACGAACCTTCTATTTTCCTAGTGTGGTGTCTTTTTAAACGATGAGTACTTCCTGAGAACACGCCCCAGGTGTAGGAGATGAAGTTATACCACCCTCGTTGCACTTCCTCCAGGATAAATGTGTTTGCTCTTTAGGCAATAATCTTCACCACCATCACAATTCACAGGCATCCATTTTTATTCGGTCTTCCTTATTTATTGTTCGACTTTCACACGCAACTGAAAACAACATGGCTTGGGTCAAGTGCACTTTAAACTGACACAGTCCACCTCCTTGTTGTCTATTTCAAGGATTTGTCTTAAACTTATATTAACAACAATTTACATAGAATTATTCTTGAGTTCTCTCTGTTGACACACCTCTTGACTGGCAGGCATGTGTCTGTGAATAGTGTTTCATATTAAATATACACGGACGGTCTTACTTCCAAGACCTTGAAGGTTTGAGAGATTCTTTCTCTTGTTTTCATGTATGAAGAGAAACTGGTCTAAAACAGAACGGTAACTACTGTTGTTCATTGCTGTTTGTCAACTTCCAGCTCATGGCAACCCATGTTCAATGAGGCAAAACGCTGCCTGGTGCAACACCACTGCTGTCCACTGGGATCCAGGGGGCTTTTGATGGCTGGTGTTCTGAAGCAGCCTGCCAGGCCTTTCGTTTTAGCTTGAAAGTGTCACTGAAACCTGTTTAGCATTTCTGTTGCTGTGCTTGTTATGTGCTGTCTAATTGTCTGCCATCCTTTGTGACTCTATGTACAACAGATCTGAATTCTCTCCTATCCTGAGCCAGTCTTACTGTCTCCAATACACCTACCCCCACGATCTCAGTTCCGGTATTAATCCATCTCATTCGGGGTCTTCCTCTCTTGCTCTGTCCCTCTACCCTTCCAAGCCTGATGTCCCTTCTCCAAGGACCATCTCCTTTTGGCAACATGTCCAAAGTATGTGAGATGGAGCTTCAAAATTCTTGCCTCCAAGGAGTAGCTTGGCTTCACCTTTCCCAGGTCAGACCTGTTTGTTCTCTTGGCAGTCCACAGTACATTCAAGACTCTTCTCCAGAACCACAACTCAAAGGCATCAATTCTTCTTCTGTCATCCTTATTCACTCTCCAGCTCTCTGACGCACAGCAGATAATTGCAAAGACTTAGACCAGGTAGATGTTAGTTTCTAAACTGACAGAAGGATACTGGGGAGACATGAGGGGCATTTGTTGGGAATTGATACCATGCCTTCCACATGGGAAGCAAGAATCATACCACGAAGCCCCCAGTGTTTCTCCTACCCCCGGGCAGAGTGAACGGACTTGAATCTTCTGTCCTCAAACTCTATGTACAACTGCTTCACAGCCGTCCTGCTTGGAAGAACTCTTAGCTCACTTTTGATTTGCGCTCTTTTGCTTGTATTTCTGGCCCCAGGACTTTTGGGATTCTTCTCTTTACCCTGGACTTGGAGACGCCTCATGTGGCTGTCACTGAGGCAGCGGCCTCATCACTGACATGGTGTGGAACTTAAGGAATAACTTTGCGGTTTCCCGCCTAAAACGTATGGATGTTTCTTGGCTCCAATCAAATTAAGCATGTGTAAGGCTGGTGGTGTGGTGGTTTATGGAGTTAGCCGCTGATGGATCCGTTCTCACTAGCTCCCCCCACAGGCGAGAGAAGAGGCAGTCGGCTTCTGTCAAGGTTTACAGCCTTCACAGTGTGTGAGGCAGGCTGTCCTGGTCCTGCAGGGCTGCTGTGAACTGGAATCCACGGAGTAGTGGGATTGGTTTTAGGCGGAGGTGAAGCTTTCTCACATCTTCACCTCTGTTTCTGGTGCTTCCACATCCCAGATATCTCTAACTACTGACATCTTCTCTCCCTCAAGACTCACCTCAAGTACTGCACCCGTTTCCCTTCTCTTTGGCTCCCTATGACAATGTGAGCCTCTTCATTCAGCGCCCCCCTTACTTTACATTTCGGAGAATCACCCCATGTCAGTCTAGACGACCCGTTCTTCTCCTGTTCTTCAGTGTACCTGCCAAGTTCTCATGATGACTGCGGTACCAGGGAACTAGAAGGTGGCCTGCTTGAGTTGCAAAAGGAATAGTACACATTTTTTATTTTAAATTATTATTATTATTAATTTCAATGAAGATCTACAGAGATTTTGGAATTCCATTCATTCATTGTTGCACTTTTCTCCCCACCCCACCCCACCCCACCCCCAGTTCGCTCCTCTCCTTGAAAAGCAAAAGACAAACTCCTTCATTTGTACACAATCCCCTCCGCCACCCCACACATCCCCACCCCCACCCCAAGTACACTCCACTCTGCAACCCTCATTCCGGACTCTTATGATGATCATAATGCCCTAAAATATATTAATTTTAAACTATTCTCTCCCTCATCGGCTTCAATGCAGTAAACACAATTTATCCAGTTTTTCTCAGTCCTACCCCCACCCCAATGTCAGCCTCATTCAACAACAGTGGCACCATACACTTTTAAGAGAATGAACCCCTCTCTGGGATCCCCAGCATGGGATGACGCCTCTGATCACAGTTCATCAAGATGAAAGGTGTTCTGGAAACTACCTGGACCACACACTGTATTCCAGTTGCTAAAAAGAAAACCCCAAAAAACCAAAAAACCCAAAAAACAAACAAACAAAAAAAACCACCCAAAAAACCAAAATAAACAAAACCAACCACAGGCATGGGCTCTTCCTTCAGAAACTCAACTTTGAATTTTCAGAGCTTTTCAGAGTCTACCAGCCCGCCCGTGCGCGCCTTCCCAAGCTCCCTGAGTAGCACGCATTTCATTCTCTTCTCCAATTTTCTCTTCCCCCATCAGTATTGAGTACGGCACAGCTCTCACAATGAAAGATGGTAGTTCTGAAAGCAAAGGCATTTTTCTTTGATCCTGAGAAAGTCCGCTCCCTACAGCAGTAATAATGATGAACCCCTATTTAATCCTGTTTGTTTTTCATCATTTCTCCAGCCTTCAACCTGCAGCACGATAAGAACAGCAAAACTGATAAAAACACTCTTATCTGCTTTATGCTGGAGTACTTGCCAAGCTTGAGACAGATTTTTCTAAATACCTTAAAAAAGAAAAAGAAAAGCAGCATGCAAACTGTACTTGAGGCGGAGCACAGCACAATCCAGCACGTTTATTATCTGACATTCCAGCACTTCTAAACCAAGTCGAGCCTTACGTTGGTCCCCTTTAGCTCTAATTCTTAAAGTCCACTTTCTAAGTTACCCCTCAATGAGGATGATTCTATTACTACGAACTTGACACAAGTGAACTCAACATTTTTTTCTAATTTATGCAGCAACACAATTCTACTAAACTTTAGCCTTTTTTCCTTTAACGGGGGAGGAGGCAGACCCAATTTCAGCAAGTGATAGTCATTTGAGTGTTTACAAGCCGAAAGCCTGTGCAAGCCATTAAACAAGTACGCCTACCAGGAAATTGTTATTACTTCAGTATTATCACTCATCCAGTTACAACATTTGTTTTCAATTTCGAAAAACATGATTGAGTTAGTCCCACGAGTTGAAATATGCTTAATGTCCCGTGATGCGATACGGTAATAATGTGCAAAAAGAAAAATTGAGAGGCATGAGGGGGCTATTTTGTTTAAAAATGGTTGTGAGGATGTGCTTAAAAGTTGGCTTTTCTGATTAGTTTGGTGGAGTCTCAAGGTTGACCCTTTGCTGACACTTCAGTGACCTGGCAAAGACAGACAATACAATTAGGATATTTCCACAGAGTGTTTAGTCGGGTGCAAAGTCAGTTAAGTGTGGACCCAAACTCACTGTGAGCAGTTTGTGCCTCTGTCAGTCTGTAATCTAACTGGATGTTATAGTTTCAGTTAGAACAAGAACAGCATTTATGACACACAAGCACATAAAGACTGAACACGCTTAGGGTACATGAAAGAGTGACTTGGCTTCTATTACTGGGGTTTACTAATCAGGAGACTCTTTGGATAAAGCTATGTGTGTCTCTCACAAAATAGCTGTTTGGAAATCTATTCTTTCATTTTGTAAAAATTGCTATTTTATTACAGAGCAACATGAGGCATCTCTAGACGACGGAGACTGACATGCTGCCGTGTTTGACACAGAGTCAATTCAGACTCACAGCACCTGGACAGGACAGAGAAGAACCGACTGGGGCTATTCCAGGCTGGACTCTATGGAAGCAGATTCATTGTCAGGCCTTTTCTCCTCAAAACAGCAGATGGATTCAAACTGCTAGCCTTTCAGTTAGCTGCAAGCACTGCTACCAGGACTCCTCCTCTATAAAACACTGATCTGTAAAATACTGTTTAAAAATGATATATGATTGGATAGTGTGGTTATGACAAGAGTCCAGAATGGAGGTTGCATAGTGGAGTGTACTGGGAGCAGGGGTGTGGGGGGGAATTGTGTACCAATGAAGGAATTTTTCTTTTACTTTTCAAAGAGAAGAGTGAACTGGGGGGGGAGGGGGAGAAAAATGCAACAATGAATGAATGGAAACCCTAAGTCTCTGTAAATGTTCATTTAAATTAATAAAATAAAATACAAAACAATAAATTAAAAAAGCCACAAAAAATATAGCTGGTGACATGAGCATCTCTTTTACCTAGAATTCTCATGGAAGTTATTTCAATTCCTTTAGTATAAATATCCCCTGGCTTGCAACATTTTTAGATCTTATGAGGTGAAAAATTTTTTAAAAACCCTAGTTTTGGACAAACTGTCGTTGGAACTATCTTAGATTTTGTGCAGTTTACTGAGCATCGACTACAAGCTTCTGTGAGGTAGGTGTTTTGGAGACTAGTCTTGCAGGACTCATTAGCATTTTAAAAGTACATGTGCTCTCTCACTGTACTTCCAGCAATCTGTTAGGGGAAGAATTTATGCACGTGCACAGAGAAGCTCAGGAAGGGATTCTCACAGCACCATATTCAAAGCGGCAAAGTAACTGGAAAAACCATTTCTATCACTAGGGCAACAGCTAAATAAACTATGGTCTATCAATACGATGAATACGATGTAGCAGGTAAAAGGAGGGAGGTAAAGCCAGGTACTGGGGGGAGGGTGAGATTTGTAAAGACCTTTAAAATAAAACAAACAAAACCCAGCTGTCCTGAGAGGACTTCCACTCATGATCGCCCCACTTACAACAGGACAGACCTGGGCTCCCTCCAGGGTTTTGAGTGGTTCATTCTTTGGAAGTAGTTTGCCAGGTCTTTTTTCCAAAGTGCTTCCAGGTAGACTCAAACCTTCACCCTTTTGGTTATCAGCCAGATTTGTTAATAGTTTGTACCACGTAGGGACTCAAGGCACTGTTAATCCCATCTAAATATTTTGCAATGTGACAAATACATCATGATATTAATTATACTTAAAAATAAAAACCCAAAACTCTCTACCAGGGGGAGCTCTGGTGGCCTAGTGGCAAGAAGCTGCACTGCAATCCCAGAGGTGCACAGTTTGAATCCACCAGATGCTCTGCCGGGGAAGGAGGGATAATCTCCTCCTGTACCAGTCAGATCTGATTTGACAGTACACACACACACACACACACACACACACACACACAAAAATAAAATAAAAAAGCAAAAAAAAGAGAAAGCCATATTTAAAACAAAACAAAACAAAACAAAACAAAAACAACTCTACCAGAAAAAAAAATCCCGGATTCACTCACATATTTCTATACGTGCCACCTGTTTGTGCACAAAACGACCTGGGAAGACACACCTACCATCCCAGCTGTTACTCTTGACCAGAGAACGGAACTGATGAGGGTGGCAGGAGAGGCACTTCCATTTTACTTATTTGATATTTTAAAAAAGAATGCTACAAGTGCGTAACAATACATTTTTAAAAGCAGCACAAAATGGACAGGCTGAAATACATTTTGGACAACACGATGTCAGAAGGCATCTGCTCCTGGAAAAAAGAAATTATGATGGAAAAACCTCGAGAGTCAGGGAAAGAGAGTAAGTCCCACAAGAGATGGATGACATGGGGCAGCGATGGCCTTGAACATGGTGGAGACCATGAGGTTGGCGAAGGTCACGGTTTTCACCTGCTGTTCATGAGGTGGCCCTAAGTTGTAGTCACCTAACAGCGACCACACTGAAAGTTAACCCAATAAAAACATACTACAGAACAATCTCACTGATTTCACATGCAAGCAAGATTTTACTGAAGATTATCCAAAAACGACTGGAACAGCACATCAACAGAGAACTAC
>NW_006399764.1:24105270-24156277 GCF_000299155.1 Elephantulus edwardii | reverse complement strand
GATAATTGGGTTGGGAGTGTCAGAGACAGTGCGATTGGCACAGGACAGAGCGGAGTTTAGGGCTGTTGTACATAGGGTCGCTATGAGTCGCAGGCGACTGGACGGCACTTAACAACAACAACAACAACAACAACAACACAATGACCAAACAGCTGAGGCCACGAGCAGGCAGCGGAGGATGCTGGGGTCTCATTTGTTCTCACTTAGAAAGGATGCTTGGCCTACATCCGGGCTCAGGAGGGCTTGGCCGACTTCGACAGGTCTTTGCCTCATCGACGTGGCTGGCCTATCAGGTGACAGCATCTAGTGAGTGAGTTTTAGAAAGAGGAAGACGTGAATGCCCACAGAGAATGCTTGGAAGAGGCCAGAACAAGCAAAGGTCAGGAGACCATTGGACACCTAGACACTCTAGAAGGTCCAAGTGCATAATACACTTATGACATCCTTTGCTGATCAAACCCCCTACCCCTCGTCGTCAGCTGGGGAAAAGCAGAAAGTAAGGGCAGAGGGTCCTGCCTGACAAGGATCTGAGGTGACAGTCAGAGAAGTCAAAGCTGTACTCTCGGATCCTGCTTTCAGGAGATAGTATTTTGTGTGATGAGTGAAGGGGCATTTTCTAAATGATTCAGCCTACAAAAAAAAAAAAAATGGAATCCTCGTGGGCCACATATGGTCTGGGTTTTTCTTTTGTTTCTTTTTTAGAAAATAGGCAGTTTCAAAAATAAGTCTTCCAATGAATTCTGCATATCTTGGCCATGTTCCAATATTATCTGCCAAACCCATTCTCTATTATCCCTAAAATGTGATGCTCCAGATAAATTAAAAGGCTAATTGTTTATATCAAGAACACCTGAACACGCCAGAGCAGGTCTCATTTTATAGAGGGACTGAGGAGGCCACTAGGCAAAGACGGCAGCCGACTCAGCTGGCCCTTGTAATCGGTGGGTGAATGAATCTTAACAAAGGTCCACTGAAGGTTGCTGAGGGTCAGAAGGCACTACTACTCATTCACACAGAGACTTGACTTGTAAATGGCCTCATTGGTTTAGTTCATTTTTCTCATTTCTACGCAGAGCGATACAAAATTATCCATCTTGGTGCAACCACTGTGGAAAGCGGGTGTGGCACTTTCTCAAAAAGTTGCAAACAGAGATACCATTTGACCCAGCAATTCCACTACTGGGAATATACCCTAAAGAGACCATAACCACCATCCAAGCAGATATATGCACACCCATGTTTATCATGGCTTTGTTCACAATAGCAAAGAGTTGGAAACAACCTAGTGCCCATCAACAAACGAATGGATAGAGCAACTGTGGTATATTCACACAATGGAATACTATGCTGCATTGAAAAACCAGGAACTCATGCAATATTATTCAAAATGGGTGAGCCTGGAGGACATTATGCTGAGTGAAGTATCTCAGTCACAAAAGGACAAACACTGCACAGTGCCACTGTTGTAGACATCTGGGTTGGGGTAAGACTGAGAAAAACTGGATAAATTATGTATACTGCACTGAAATAGATTAAGAGAGAGAACTGTTTAAAAGCGATATATTATAGGATATTATGATTATCATAGGAGTCCGGAATGAAGGTTCCATAGTGGTGTGTATCCAGGTCTCGATGGGGGATGGGGTAGGGATTGTATATCAATGAAGGAATTTTTCAAAGAGAGGAGTCAGCGGGGGGGGGGGGGGGGGGGGGGTGGTTGCTAGGGAGAAAAGTGCAGCAATGAATGAATGGAAATCCAAAATCTCTGTAAATGTTCATTAAAATTAATAAAAAAAGAAAAAGCACTCACATGCTCTAAAGTAGCTTGTTTAATACAATGATTTCCTAACTAAGAAAAAAAAATAGTACCCATCTTTTGGAGAGGAGACAACATTAACTACACCAGCTGTGTAGCACTGGCTGTGTACCACTCCACCACAAGGCAGCACTAACGACTTAGACTACACAGGGTACACTTGTTGGGTTTATAGCTTCATTTCTGGTCCTTCTGACTCAGTTTATGCACAGTGAGAAAGAAGAGACATTTGATAGCACGTGGAAGACATTCCACCTTCAGCAAATGCATCTGGACTGTTTTGAAAACATGCCACTATGTTCCCCAGTTTTGTGGTTCTGGTATTTTGTGGAAGGAGCCTTGCCAGCGTAGCAGTTAAAGCACTCAAGTGCTAACTAAAAGGTAGGTGGTTTGAACCAACTAGCTGGTATCTGGGAAAATGAGATGGTCATGGATTCTGAAAAGCCTCCTGGGAAACCCTCAAGACTGTTCTACTAAGAGGGTTTCCATCAGCTACAACTGACTGGATGGCTCTGAGCTCGCTTTGGTTTGGCGGTGCTCTTAAAAAAAGCCTGTTAGAGTATCTTCAATCAAATATGAAAAAAGCCTGATGGCTTTCAAAGTTCTATTCAGGGCCTGGGATGCCAGAGGAGTTTAAATTAATTGTCCTTATTGACTTAAAATATCAACGGGAAGTGGAGACTGGAAATGGTGCGTTCAAAAGCGTAAGGTTTAACTTGTTATCTGGATCTCTCTCTCTCTCATTCTCTCGTAATAATACTCAGATGCCAACAGTCCATCTTGCAAGTTTTCTTTGCAAGCAAGAACCAGTCCCAGACAAAAGTTAATCAGATCCTGTGTAGTAAGAGCCCAAAGCACTTCTCCAAATACAAATATTCAGGCAGCAGGTTCCTGATCAGAAAGACACAAATACAAAGATAACAGTTTTTTTAAAGCTTCATCCTAGGACCAGAGGGCACAGTGAAGTCGTTCATATGAGAAAGTTTTATGCTGGGTATATGAAATCAAAATGAACACTGTTTAAAGGCAGCCAATCAGTTGTGTGATGTGTTTTGTTTTTTTCTTTTTAAATAATTTATGCAGTGTGTCTCATTGTATATCAGTCTAGGGGATTTTCAAATCCATTGCAGGTACAGCTGGGAGAACTCAGCGATGGCCCAGCCTAGACCCCGCTTCCCGCAGCTGCTCCGATTCCTGTCTCTGCTGGCGATTGTCATTCAGAACTCATTATTGACAGCTGTTCGTTCTGATGCAACCTAATTGCTCTTATGCCAGGCTCAGCTGCAAGTCAGCGGATTTCCTCTCCTTTATAGAGCACATTGCATGGAAACACAGGGAGGAGAAACATCACCAATTAACTAAATACTTGTGCCCAAAATGATTCATTGAGTACTCTGATCAAGTAATGCATCTAACTGCAACACAGCCAAAGGAAATTACGGCGCTGATAGCTTATGGTATTAAATATAATTACATGAAAACACTCATAAGCACCAAAACACACAGATCACGAAGGGCAGCATCTGAAAACCCAAGCTTTTATTATTAAAGAAACTTGTAAACTCTCACATTTGACTCATGAGCTGGGCATTGAATTAGACCAACTCCTGGATTAAGACTTTGACATAATTATGTGAACATAAAGGCTTCCTGCGAGGGGCAAATGGTTTACATTCGAATACTGAAAGACTGGGGGTTTAAACCCACCCAGGTAAGGTGGAAGAAAAGTCCTGGCAATCTATTTTCGTAAAGGCAACAACTAAGGAAACCTTATGGGGCAGCTCTACTATGACATGTGGAGTCTCCATGAGTTGGACTTGATACAATGGCCTGAAGTTCTAGGACTTTTGTTGAACTTGAGATGCGGACCCTGGCTGACATCAGTCCAGAGAACCCTGTACTGTGGAGTCATACTGTGTAGAATAATCCTTTCCTGACTTTCCGTTTCTTTGGGGCCATCCCATTCGCCATTGCGTTGGCTCTGACTCATGGTGGTCTACACCGATGTTAGAGCAAAACAGTTTGTTCCAGAGATTTCCAAAAGGAGACCGTCATATCTTTCTTTCCAGATGCACCTCTGGTTAAACATAATCCTCCGACCTTTCAGCTCAGCAACTGAACTGGTTTTACCACCCACAGACTGACCAACGCTTTTCCTCACTCGCCAGTGTCCGGTGTGGGTGAACTGCTTCCTCTAACGTCACTGGAGGAGACGTACGAATCTGGAGAAGCTATTTCCCCCACTCCCACCTCGGTGGATTATCTTTGAAAGCAATGCCTCATTCCGGCACCTCCCCACGAGATGCTGGAACAGCTTGGCAATGTTCATTCTATCAAATGCCTCAGCAGCCTCGCTTAGAGTCTCGGCCAATTTTGCAACCCCCAAGCTGCCTTCCTTAGTGCTTGGAACCCCCCAAAGAGGGGTGAATGGAGAGGCTAGAGTCATCAAAGACCAGACAGGCAGTGCACAGGGTTTCTGAGAAGAACAACAGCTCGTTTTATTGGTGTTCTGTCTTTTCCAGAAATGAAGGCAGGGTGATGATAAGGATGAGAAAACAGTTCCTTCATCAGGAACCCATTCGAGGAAAATGAACTTGTCCTGAGCACCAGGGACACTCTATAGTACTTTCTGTTCCAAGGGCACAAAGCGCTTCTCTCTGCAAACTCAATCTACCTCATAGAGAGAGGCCGATGTTGGCAGTGGGGTACTTATTACCCTGACAACTCCCAGTGGTGCAGCGCACATTTCCATTAATGCCAGGCACCACGCTCACTCATTAAAATGCAAGGCTCACCCCACACTTACAAAGCCTGGCATAATGACTTTGTAGCACGCCTAAGGGCTCGGGCCCTCAGGCCCCACAAAATCCGCTCAACTGCCTATTTCCAGGTCCTCCAGGTCTCCAGGAGAGGCAGAACCATTTTATAGAACCCAGGTTATTTTAGAATTATTCTACTTTATAACCAAAACACCAACACACATAGCACAGAGCATTGCATGACTGAGAACTCTCTTGTGGTTTTCTCCTGACATTTTTTCAGGCTGCGATGTTGTTGTTAGGTGCTGTTGAGTTGACTACAGAGCATGGTGATCCTATGAACAGATGGGAACCTTGCCCTCCCCCACTCCATCATCACGATGGCTGCCACACGCAGGCCCACTGTCGTCACCGTGAACCTGATGCTCATGGAGCCAGCAAGTATCTGTGAGCTGCTTTCACACCTTGGTAGCCCCACGTCCAGAGGCCTTCTGGCTGTCCAGCCATGCACCAGCCTCAGCGTGAGGAACTCCAGGGTGAGTTCATCGGTGTGGTCACTGCAGTTCCAGACCCTTGCACCCTCCAGTTTCATCTTCCAGCCCTCTATCAGACGCTATTCTGTTGTGACCTACAGAGCTTTATCCAACAATTTGTATTTGTCGTTGAGAATACACGCGAAAATATTCACCAACTTGCATTTCACAGGAACACTCGGTGGTCTTTCCGCTGCGCTCTGCTTGCTTCTTTCTTCCTTCCTCCGGCTGAGTTGCTCGTCCCTCCCGTTCACGTAAATCCATGCTCCTTTAGGCTCACTGTCTGTTCTTTCAAGTTTTCAGACTGTTTCCCCACAGCTATTTACGAGGCCTTGCTTTGTACTCCAACCGCATCTGGAAGACAAGCTCCGAGTCTTGTCCACCATGGGTTCTCTGTTGGTATTAGAAATACTCATGGTATAGCTTCTATAGCACCATGTTGTTGTTGTTGTTATGTGCCGTCAAGTCGTTTGCAACTCATAGCGACCCTATGTACAACAGCCCTAAACCCTGCTCTATCCTGTGCCAATCGCACTGTCTCTGACACTCCCATCCTGATTACCCCAGTCACTGAATCAATCCACCTCATACAGGGTCTTCCCCTCCTGCGCTGTCCCTCCACTCTACCCAGCATGATGTCCCTCTCTAAACACCTGTCTCTCCTTACAACATGTCCAAAGTATGTCAGACGAAGCCCCAGAATCCTTGCCTCCAAGGAGCAGACTGGTTTAACCCTCTCTAGGATCAATCTGTTTGTTTTGTTGGCAGTCCATGGTACATTCAATACTCTTATCCAGCACCACAGCTCAAAAGCGTCAATTCTCCTTCTATCCTCCATAGCACATGAAAATAACTGCTGCTGTATTTGGATGCCACTGTCTGCAGTCAGGGACTTCTCCAGGTGACCGAGGAACAACAATGTCTGGTGATTAAGGCGTGCCTCGTTTAGACCATGGGCTTTTCAATCACTTGTTACAGATTTCTGATGGAAACAGAATAAGTACAACAGAAGAAGAGTTGGAAGCTTCAAGTTGTGGTGTTGGAGAAGAATGCTGAATGTCCCATGGACTGCCTAAAGAACAGGTCTCAGAGAAAGTGCGGCCAGAGTGCTCTGTAGCGGCAAAGATGACAAGCCCTCACTTCGCACAGTTTGGGAATGTTGGTAGGAGAGGCTTTTCTTTGGAGAGGGATGACATTCTTGGAAAGGTAATTAAAGGAGGAGATGACTTTCAATGAGATCGACTTGACCCAGTGACTGCAGCAATCGGGGGCGAGTGTCTCAGAGAGTGTATGGAAGGCACAGGAAAGGCCTGAATTCAGATCTGTTGTACTCAACTCCACTGCAGCTAACAACACCACCACCACAAGTTGGTCGTGACCCACAGTGAGCCCATGTGAACAGAATGAAACCCGGCCTGGCCCTGCATTATCATATCACTAACTACACTTGAGGCCACAGTTGCAGTGTGTCAATCCATCTTCTTCAGGCTTCTCCTCATTTTTAATGATTCTCTTCTTTACTGAGCACGAAGTCTTCCTCTTAAGACCAGGCCCCGTTCTAGTTAACACGTCTAAAGCATCGGAGACGAGGTCTCACCATCCTCCTTTCCAAGAAGCACGTGGGCTACGCTTCTCCATGACAGATGAGTGTTTGTGACGGTTGTCAGTGCCATGTCCAAAACTCTTCAACAATGTAATTCAAAGGCATCATTCCCGCTTTAGTCTTCCTTATGGACCATCTAGGTTTCACATACATAGGATACAACTTAAAATATATAAATATAGAAAAATATAGAAAATATATAAATATATATATATATATATATATATACACACACACACACACATATACATACACACACATATCTGTATGTATGTATGTAAGTATGTATTTTGGGCCAGGCAGACATTAGTCCTGAAAATGACTTGTTGTTTCTGAATACTCTGAAGAGGTCTTCTGTTGCTGATATGCCCAGTGCAATTCACTGTTTTCTTCACTGCTAATTCAATGCGTATTGACAATGGATCCAAATAAATGCTACTCTTTTCTTTCTTTATCAGGGTGGTTTTTACTGATCCAGTTGTATTTTTTTTTTATCTTTAAGTGGAAGTGTTATTCACACTGAGGCTTGTCGGTAAGTGTGTAAAGTCCTCTTATTAAAGTCCAGCAAACCGAAGAGTGGGGGAGGATGAAACACTTAGTGAGTGCCTCCTTCCTGTGACACGTGGTTCCAGGTGAGTGGGATGCAGTGAGGTTTTAAATACCCTCTTGGACCTCATCTCCCAAGTGGGAAGTAATTCAGCCCTCATTCTTGGAAGTAAGGGTTTGCCATAACTAAAAAAACCCACTCCTTCTTTTGGAGGTTAGCTTAAAATTGACAGATATATTTGAAATGTATCTCAAGTATGACTGAGTTGATGAAACTCAGCTGTTTGTTTTTGCATAAATATTAGTCTTGTTGGATTTGGGGAGTCTGGCTATGATGTCACCGCAATGGTTTCCTGGGAGTCAGAGAGGCTGATGGAAAGAGCACGGGCTTAGAGACGTGCAGGAGATCCGCCACGTGAAAAGCTGTGGGAGCAGGTGAGTAGCTCGCATCTGGAGTCTCAGATTTCTCATATATAAGCCCATTCCCACTCCTCTGAGGTGATGTAAGGATAACATAGGCAAAATAACTTTTAAATAACAACTTCTTGATAAATGTTAACTTCTTTCCTCTTCTTTTCCTGTGAATCAGACTCAGAACTTGAAAGAAATTCTATTGGTGTAAGGGCAGAGTATGTATGTAACCTTTCCATTCTTGCATATTTTACATTAAACACACTAATGAATTCATAAATTGGCATTTCCTCATGTTTCCTGGTTTCTACTCTTTAATGGGGAAAATGTATTATACAATTGAACCCACTCTTGGATTTGGAAGAGCCTTTCTTGCTATGGTTGTACCACGGAGTCAAAACTCATTCATAACCAACTCTTCAGTGGGTTTTCAGAGGCTGTAAATTGCACAGGAGGAGACTGCCCATCTGTCTCCCATGAAGCCAGCGGTCTGACTACAAGTGTCATGGGGACAAACCATACGCTTTTGAGTTGGCTGGCAATGCAACACCTTAGTCTTTAAAGTGACATCCTTGGTCATTAGTACTTTAAACAAGTCTTCGGCAACAGACTTGTCCCAAAACATTATGTGGTTTCTTGGCTGCTCCTCTGGCTACAGACTGGGATCCAAGTAAAATTAAATCACTGACAAACTTCCATTTTTTCCCCCCAATGTATCATGATGTTGCCTTCTGGCTGTTTCTGAACACTGTTGTTTTCTTTAACTTAAGTTATAATCCATATTGAAGATTACAGTCTTTGTGCTTGAAATCATCTTCACTTTCAGCAAGCGTGGTTGGGTCAACTGCCTGACACACATTGGTGATGAGTTTCCCTCCAAGCCTGATGTTACGTTGTTCTTTTTATAGTCCAGCTTCTCAAATTTGCTCAGCATATAGATTGAATAGATGAAAACAAAGGATACAACCTTGATGAACAACTTTCCTGATTTGAAACCATTCAGTATTCTCTTGCTCTATCTGAACAACTGCCTCTTGGTCTATGTATAAGTTTTCATGTGAACAAAATTAAGTGTTCTGGGGTTCCCATTCTTCTCCATGTTATACCTGTTTTATTATAAATCACATAGGTAAATGCCCGTGCACAGTCAGCAAAACACAGATGAACACATTTCTGGTATTCTGGGCTTTCAGTAAAGGTCCATCTGACAGCTGCTATGGTATCCCTTTTTCCAGAATCTCTTCAAATCCAGCTTAAATTTCTGGCAGTTCTCTACTGATGTACTTGCTCCTGCTGTTTTTGAAGAAAGATGTTATTTTAAAGGTGTGCCTCACCTAAGGCAGGGTATCTTCAATTGCTTCATATGCACGTGTGAAGGCAAGCTGGACAATGAATAAGGAACTCTGAAGAAGAATTGATACCTCTAAATTGTGATGTTGATGAAAAATATTGAACATTATCATGGACTACCAAAAGAATAAACCAATCTGTCTGGGGTAAAGTACAGCCAGAGTGTTGCTTAGCTGGAAAGGGGGGTGGAACTTCATCTCATATACCTTGGGTATACTGTCAGTCCTTGGATAAAACATGATGCCTGGAAACACAGGAGGTCAGTGGAAGAGAGGACTCTCAGAGATGTGTTCTCCCAGTGACTGCAGCAGAAAGAGTGGGAGCGACACAGGATCAGACAGGGCTTTATGCTGTTGTAAGTACAGTCACTGGGATCACATTCAATCTCCTCTGTAGATCTGACCTAACAGCAAGGCTTCTGAACGTCAGCAGCAACATCTGAGAGCTTGTAAAAAACGTACATTTTAGGACTTAATCCTGCACTCGAGAATCAGAAAAGGAGGTAGGGCTTGGGATTTTACCTGTTCCTGATAAATACTGAATTTTGAGAACCACTGATGGATGTCAGCCCCTTAACTGTTTATTGTTGAGGAGACTAGTTAGTCATGACTTCAATAAGATCGCCCAACCTGACTGTCAGTGCTCTCTGTGTGTGTTAAATTATTTTTCCTTCCCTTTTTCTAAATATCCTGTTGTTGAATCGTTTGTTCCTTTCTATGCGCAGATAGATACCTACCAACACCTGCTTGTCCAGTGGTCAATGGTGGCTTGGGTGTTGCTATGATGCTGCTAGAAAACTATCTCACTGATATTTAAAATGCCCTCATGGTCACACAAGGTGAACTGGTCTTACCAGAGCTTTTAGACTAAGACAGGAAGAAAGGCCTGGTGATTCGGTGATTTGTTTCAAAGATCCAGCCAATGAAATCCGGCTCCCAAGTCACCGCTGCCTGATGTACTAGCGGGAGAGGAGCCCTCTGGGTCGGGACACATGAGGTGATGTTTACTACAGACTGATAATATCAATGCCTGTGGAATTGATTCTGGAACGGATGACGTTCCATTCTGTCCCACACAAGGCCACCAGGTGTTAGCCTGGTCATGAGGACAATTACCAACATCACGGACGTCTAGATGCATTTTCTAACTGGACTTCCCATTTGCCAACATGACAGGTGACCCAAGCCTTCCTCCTCTTCTGAAAGTCCAGACTTACTGCTCAAGGGTTAGGGTTCCCTCAAGGCTAAAAGGCCTCAGGATTCCTTCTGTGTGAACTGTCACAGTGTGTCCATTCACAAGAATCAGCTATGCCCATTAAATAATTATTGTAGTTGTTGTTAGGTGCCATCACGTTGCGTATGACTTATGATGACCCTCTGAACAACAGATCTGAGCCCTGTCCTCTCCTGTGCCGTCCTCATCATCTCTGTCATACTCGACCCACTGCTGCAGTTACTGTGTCAATCCATCTCGTTGAGGGTCTTCCTTTCTTCTGCTGACCCTCCACCTTTCCAAGCATGGTGTCCCTTTCTGAGGAACAGCCTCTCCTAGCAACATGCTCAAGAGTATGTAAGATGAAGATTCGCCATTCTTAGGTATCCAATAAACTGACCAAATATGATTTACCAACTGAAAAAGACGTTATTACTTCTCTGAAAAGTAAATGAATGTGCCTTGTTCAAAGGCATAAGTAAAGTGAATCTTCCTCCTCCATCCCAAACACGGTGCTGCTGAATTAAGTATGGGTGAGAGACGACTATAAATAGCAGGAACAAATTAGTTGTAAAAACCTAGAAGGTGTCTATGCTGAAACTGCTTCAGAACTCAGCCTCAGTGCGGAAGTGTGAAGCTCTGTGTGTTAAGTAATGGAGCGGCAAGGTCTATGACGGTAATATTTCATCTTTTCAAAAACTTCTGCCAGAGAAAAGAGAGAAAAAAAACCCAAAGCCCCACCCAAGTCTGCAAGCAAAAATTTGCTGTTTCAGGTACAAACTCTCCAGAGAGAGAGGAGGTTTTGATCCTTGGACTCATTTTGGAGGATTGAGGAGGGTGAAGAATTAGGTTACAGGGGCCACAGGAGTCAGGGCTTCTCCTTCAGGCACTAACCCAGGGCTGTATCTCCTCAGAAGAAAAGCCAACCTCTCCCCCTCAGCCGCACTGTTTAACGGACAGACATATTTTTCCCCCCTCAAAACCATCTCCACCCACCGGGGTAGAAGCCATTCTCCGCATTCCCCCGTGTTACTGGGTGGGTGGGTGGTTTGTGCCATCAAGTCAGAGCCAACTAAGAGCTGACCCTCCAGTGGGTTTTCAGGCAGTGAATCACACAGGAGGAGTCTGTTCACCTTTCTCCTGTGGAGCAGCTGGAGGATTTGAACAGTGTGCCTTTGGGTTGGCAATGCAAATGCTTACTACTGTGCCAACTGCTTTACGGGACTGTCTTGGTCGTAATATCTGTGGAGGAAACCCTGGTGGTGCAATGGTTAAAAGCCCGGTTGTCAACCAAACAGCCATGCTTGAACTCTCTTGGCTCTTGTGTTGCTAAGAAAAAAAGCCGGCAAACTTCCCCAAGAAACTATAGACTAGGAAGCCTTAAGGAGCAGTCTACTCTGTCACATGAGATCACGATCAACTGAAAAAACATCTCCACGGCACCATACAATAATCTTCGCGGGACTGGATCACCAGCCCTCTCTTTCACGGCACACTGGCTGGGTTGGAGCTTTCTTGCCCTCCTTCGCTGTCCCTCCACCTTCCCAAGCATCATGTCCTTCTCTAAGGACCGGCCCCTCCTCACAATATGTCCAAGGAGCAGTATGGTTTAACCCTCTCCAGGATGAATCTGTTTGCTTTCTTAGCAGTCCATGATACACCCAATACTCTTCTCCAGCACTACAGCCCAAAGGCATCAATTCTCCTCCTATCATCCCTAGTCATTGTCCAACTCTCTGATGCATAACAAGTGATTGCAAAGACCATAGTCTGTATCAGATGCACCTTAGTCTCCAGAGTGACACCATTGCTCTTCAGTATCCTGGAGAGGTCCCTAATAGCAGACTTCCTCATCGCAGTATGTTTTTTTTTGCCTGGCTACTGGTGCCAAGAGTGTTGACCGTGGAGCCAAGCAGATTGAGGTGGAATACACTTGAGGGCACTGTGGGAGCTGAAGTGGGTGCAGGGTCTTCAGGGGTGAATGTCTCTTGCACAGAACTAGTGACCTAACTGCTATCGGTAGGCCTGGATCTCAGTTTCTTGTATCATAAGCAAAGTGTGATGGCAGGCAGTATAACACAAAGCAGGGCCAGAGGAATGCTGTGTGATACGGCCGCCCACCTGGAAGTGAGGCGGAGAATGAAGCAAGAAGGTGTGAGAACTGCCTTTGGAATGGCTGCCTCTTTGTGTCTTGCATACGTCCCAAAAATTCGCTTAAAAAGGCTCCTATGTGGAATTGCTATCTCAGATTTGTAAAATGTGTTTATCCCTCAGAGTCTAAGGAAGAGAAAGGCAACAAAGGCATGCATACATATCCCTCCTCACTGGACCGCGTGCACAGAGCAGTGCTCTGACTTCTGGAAATAGTTTCTATAATCTGTGGCTTTCTGATTGTACTCAGCAAACCAATAAGCCTGAGTTTAATTGAAGCGAGATAACAAGTGAATTTCAAGCTGCTGTACATCAGAGAAAATAAGCTGAAACCAGGTCAATCATTTTCAGACACACAAGAAGAGGGATTCGATGTTAACCAGAGGCTAGAAAGGGCTTTTGTGGTTTGTAACATGATTGGGTAGGGTTTTCAAATGCAAGTAACAGCATGAGGCCAGCGTGCTGCCCAACTGATTGGAATTGGAATTGGAATTGGGTGGAGGTGGACAAAATGAATTATGCTCAGAATTAACGCCCATGTGTGAGCCCAGGTCTGGACTGCAGCTGAAGGTATTAAGAGAAAATCCCTTAGTATGGTTGCCACGAAGCTGAAATGCCAGATAATAATAACAACAGTAAACAAATGACTAAGCTACCCAAATTTATCCAATTTCTCTTGTATTGAAGATAATCTTTGGCAAATGAGCAGAAACCTCATCAACATAAAATGATTCCTACCTTCCTAGAGGAAAAACACAACAATGGGAAAACGACAGAAGAGCACACACTTCACCCATCACCCATCAGCACCCAGGTGATCCTAACGCACAGCCACCCCACGGGACACAGAGTTTTTAAGGCTGAAATCTCTACAAAAGCTGACTGCCAGGTCCTTCTTCCGTGGAGCAACTGATGGATTTGAACTTACCCTTCCCTTCATCCAGAAGTAATTTACCCAACACACCCCTGCGGGAACTCACAGACTTTCGGGGCACTCCAGTGACTACGCAACGGTGTTTGTAGCTCACAGCAAACTGCGGCTAATGTTGGAAAGAATGGGATCTGCAGAACGCCTGACTGAGCACATGTGAAACCTATACCAAGACCCAAAGCTGCTGTCCAGACAGAATAAGGGAACATTAAAAAAATCAAGATAGGAGAGCATCCGGGATGTGTCTTTACTCCATACCTTTTCAATCTACAAGTGGAACACATCATGTAGGAGGCTGGACTTTATGAAAACTTTATGTGGCATCAGGATTGGAGGAAGGCCCATCAACAACTTGTATCATGCGGATAACACAACTTTGCTGACCAAAACTGAAGAGTTTTAAAACACTTATAGAGTTTAATGGAAATATCTGCTGCAGAAGGTCAGGGATTGCAGTCTTCAGTATGGATTGAAGCTCAACATCAAGAAAACAAAGTTTCTCACCACCAGGCCAATAGGCAGTATTATGATAGTGGGAGAAAGAATTGAAGTCGCTGATTTCATTTTGCTTGGATCCACAATCAATGCTCTTGGCATCAGAAGTTGGGAAATCAAAAGACAAGTTGCAATGAAAAAATGTGCTGTCTAGAATCTCGAGTGCTAAAGAGCAAAAATGTCAGTCTAAAGACTAAGGTGTGCCTGATCTAGGCCAAAGTCTTTGCAATTACTCACTACGCATCAGAGAGCTGGACGATGACAAAGGATGACAGAAGAAGAATTGATGCCTTTGGGTTGTGGTGCTGGAGAACATATCATGGACGGCCAAGAGAACAAACAGATCTGTCATGGAGAGGGCAAAGCTGGAGGCAAGGATTTTGAGGCTCTAACATGCTTTGAGCATATGGCCAGGAGGGGCTAGTCTCTGGAAAGACATCATGCTTGGAAGGGTAGAGGGTCAGCACAGAAGAGCTAAGACAGACTGACACACTGACTGAGGCAATGGGGGAAGATGTATCACAGACGGTGAGGTTGGCTCAGGAGAGGGCAAGGTCCAGAGCCATTGTTTATATAGAGTCATGAGTCCTACTCAACTTGATGGAACATAACAGCAGCAGCAGAATCAGCGGGGTTTGGTGACTCGTGGATAGAGAGTTATGCTGCCAAACCCAAAACAGGCGATTCAAATCCACCAGCAGCTCTGAGAGAAAAAGAAGAGCAATCTCCCTCTGCTCAATTTACAGCCTCTGAAAACCTGCTGGAGGGTCAGCTAGAAGTTGGCTCTGACTCGACGGCACATACCACCAGTAAGTATCAAACAGAAAAGGGTCTAGGTGATAAAGGGTGTTCATGATGGATCGCTAAATGAAAAGTCTGTGGTTCAAATCTACCTAGGGCTCTGCAGAAAGCTGGGTGAATTGACTAGGGGTCAAAGCCAAGAAAATCCTGGGGAAGGGTGCTATACTGAGACATACGGGGTCACCATGTGCTGGATCTGGTTTAAACAATAGGTTTAATCACAGATTGAATATTATTTTTATGTGCTGTCAAGTTGCCTGCAACTCACCGTGACCCTACATACAATAGATCAGAACCCCACCCTATCCTGAGCCAGTCTCACCGTCTCCAACACACTACCCTCATTATCCCAAAGACTGTGTCAATCCCTCTCCTCCGGAGTCTTCCTCTCCTGCACTGTCCCTCCATCATTCCAAGCAGGTGTGCTTCTCTAAGAACTGGTCCTTCCTGGCCACATGCCCAAGACAGTGACAGAGCTTAAAAATCCTTGCCTCCAAGGAGAAACTTGGGTCACCTTCTCTCAGACAGATCTGTTTGTTCTCTTGGTGGTCCATAATATGCTGTCCATATTGAATACACATACATGATCTCCAAAACACAAGGCCACTTTCTTTATGTCAATTTTATGATCACCCTCCAGAAAGCTTCCAAAGCTATACCTCCTTAAGGGATAACACTGTCTATCTTTCCTCCATGGAATATGTCTTGTGGATTCGAACTACTGAACCCCAGGACTTCCAGTTAGCATGTAATACGCTCTACCACCAGGACTCCTTTATAAACACACATACATGTGTGGCACATGCATACATACATGGATTTGTGTGTGGTTACTGTTTCTCGGCTCCAAAGTATGCAACGAGAGACATGCGATTCAGAGTCATGTTATTAGCACACTTAAGGGATTAAAGATGCAGGACAGTCATGAATGCCTCACATTTTGAAGTTCATTACTATTTATGAACAGGTTTAGAAATAGCTTGGGTTTTATTCCCTAGGATGTAAGGACTTGTGAAAAACACAGCTCCTATTCTGAGACACCGAGTTAGTCCTCCTCTGTCCTCATTAAAATCTGAAACTCTGGGTCTTGATGCAATTTAGAGGTTTACAACTGCGCCCGACCGTGGGAGCATCCACTATCTCCTTATCTTTGCTAGTCATCTAGAATACTCTCTAAGAACTCAGTCCTAAAGGGCCAAGTAATCAAGAAACCAGCATCCTCCAAAAATCTGCACTCGGGCAACAGATAACGTCAAATCTCTGGATCAGCTCTGGTTTAGTGATAAGCGGTAGTTACCGCCACTGAGCCCTCTTCCCTATGGCCATAGGCCTCTGCAGTGAGCTGCAAATCCAGACAGGAAAAGCCACTCAGAATTGCTGCTGACAAACAAACTTGGGAAGGGTCAGGGAAAAACAAATCAAGAAAGAATTAGCCTGGTAGCAATGGTAACAAGTCTGGGGGCAGGCAGAAAGAAGCCAAACGGGCCTGTGCTCAGATCTGGGCCTACTTTGGAGACTGGACAACTGCACTCAATTTTGGGGTTCACTGAGATTGCTGTCCTCTCCTCCACTCCTGGGAGGGAAAAAAGCACAGCAGTTCCCTGGGCTAAAGAGAGGAGCTCTGGGAGCTAAGTCTGTAGGGTGCAAGGGGAAAGGTTACACACTTCTGACAGTTCGAATCCACCAGCTCCTTTGAGGGAAAAAGAGGGATCGTCTCCTCCTTTGAGATTTACAGTCTCAGAAACCCAAAGGAGGGTTGGTTATTTATGAGAGCAGACCAACTCGACAGCAGTAAGTCTTGGTGCTGATGAGAGAAGAGTGAGAAATAGAGTGTGAAGGTTAATGCAGTGTGCAAACCTGGTGGACTTGTGGTTCTCAGTGGTTCGACAAGACACTAGTCAAGTTGTTGTCATGAAGCAGTTATGTGGGATTTCACTGGTTGGACTTGGGTAGAGCAGACCACATCAGTAGAGATATATCATGTAGGTCTTTCCATACGTACTGTTACCACCTGAGGTCCTATCAATGTAGGGTGGGTCCTAAACCCAATCACTTCTGAGTTTTAGAAAAGTCTACAAAAGACAAAGATTTGTGTGTACACACACACACACACACATACACACACACACCCCCCACACACACAACCCCCCAAACCTCACATGGGCAGGCTGAGCCACTGATTAAGATTTCTAACCTCCAGAACTTTGAGAAAATAAAAATCTGTTCCTGAAAGCCACCGCCTTGTAGTACTGGCACAGTCTGTTTTTTGGGGGGCTTCTGTTTGAGACTTCATGTGTACTGTGTTTTTCATGAATTGAAGTTCTGTAGCAACCCCGTGTTAAGCAAGTCTGCTGGCACTGTTCTCCCAACAGCACGCGCTCACTTCACGGTCCTTCTGTCACACGCTGGTCATTCTTAGAAAGTTTGTAACTTCTCCATGATGCTGTCACACACTTAACAGAACACTTCCCAAACACCCAGACCCACTGGCATTGAGCTGATTCTATCTCACAACAACCCTCCACTGCGTGTTCTGAACTATAAATCTTCACGGAAGCAGACTTCCCATCTAACTCCCCGGTAGCACCGTTAACCTTCTGTTTGCTGTGTAATATATAATGCAACCCTCCTTCAGACCTTCTTGAACAGACTTCTGTATGTTGTTGTTATGTGCCATCGAATCTCTTGTGACTCACAGTGACCTATGTAGGACAGCCCTGGACCCTACTTCCTCTTGAGCCAACAAACTGATACGGGCTGGAAACGAAAGCGTTCGTGTGACCAGCTCTATCGTGGTACCTCCTTGCTGCAGTTATCTGGAACTACAGCACTGCTGAGGTCTGTTGTCCACGAGGCCGCTGTGAGTCACAGCACCTAACTTCACCAACTTGCCTGCTGCGTTTGCGTTATAACAACACCAAGCAATTAAGACAAGGAGATCAATGAGACAGCAGGTTGACCCCCGTCATGCTCTGATTGAGTCGGAGGGTAGAGTAGGTCATGTGGGAGGTCTGGTGATTCAGTGAAGATTTTTAAGACCCTCCTCCCCGTCCCAGGTATGTTTTATGCAAAGAGCTATTTCACTGCCTTCGGCTGGTCATCACGTACTTTGGTTTCAGCATGAAGAATGCTGCTGTCTGAAGGCTTCTTTTTCCAAAGGGATTCCTCTCTTCTGATCCGGGTGTCACTTCCTACATTTGTCCAGCAAGACATTCTTTCAGCAGCTGTACTTCCTTTAGAGGCTCAAACGTACCTTATTAATGCTATTTATCAAGGCGACGGGTTTAAAAATGCTTGCAAAACATTTGCTTATTTACATGAATGGCTTCCGAGTTTTGCACAGCGAGATCTGGCCGTAGAACAAACACTGTGAGTATGTGAACAAAATACAAACGAAGCCAGCAGATGGCACGGTCAGAAGCAAAGGGGATGTGGATGCAAAAAATAGCACAGACCCAGTGTGGGAGCTCTGGGTGGCTCAAACTGTCACACAACTACCATAGAATATGGTTTACTTTATGGTAACAGCTCCAGGAAATGGATTCTCATTCACTGCAATGTGCTTTACAAATGGGGAGGTGGCACCTGGGTGCCTATTGGACAATTCATCACATGTAGTTTTTTATTCTGGTTCCAGGAGATCAACAGTATTGACACATTTTTCTTGTACTTCTCCCCACTTCATTCAAAAGAAGGAACACTTAACAGCAGCTGCTGGACTTGTCTGGCACTTCAGAGGAGGACATGCAGACAAGGAGCCTCCCAGGCATAGGAACACCTCATATCTTGGTGGCAGGGCCAGGCCAGGGCCCCTGGGGAGTGACTGAGCCCCAACACAGCAACGGAGTTGAGACCAAAGATAGTGCAAAACAGTATTTGGTGGTGGGAAGTGGTTCCTGATGTCACATCCCCAGGCAGGAGGACAAAGGTGGGTTTGCGTCTCTCAGACACGTCACCTTCTCCTGGCACTGTCTTCCATCGCCTGTGGCTCCTGTTCTCCTGAGGCACCTGACTGTTGGCCAGTTTCTGGGCTCACAGTTCCCAGGCTCTTCATCAGCCCACTTTTAAGCAACATGCTTTTGTAAATCAGTGACACTTGAGTGGCTCTAATACTTGAAAATGGTGAGATCTTCAACCAGCACATTCAGGACAAAGACCAGTGTCCAGAAAAGGCCATCAGGGTTGGTAACACCGATGGTCAGTGGGAACGAGGACAGCTCCTACGTGAGGGACTGACCAAATAGTTAGTGGACTCTAGTCACCAAATTCTGTGACGTTTCCTTTATTAGACGTTAAGGTCCCCATGAGGACAGCCGGCACCGTGATAACAAACACTCTTTCAAAGTTCCTTATTCTGCGCATCTCACTGGGAAACGTGGTACCTTTTCCCATTATACAAACACTTTTGGATTATGTTTCTAACTTCCTTGGAAACGTTAAAGGATTCCATAATAAAATTAATGGGAGTAAAACAAAGATCTTTATGCAGTGGGCAAAATGGACTGTGGTCTGAAGACTGGAGTCCAGCAAGTCCACGGGCATGTTGTTCCAGTCCAGCTTTACAGCATTTTCTTTCCCCTTTATTCAACTGGAATTAAAAGATAAAGGGGTGGTGGTGGTGTGGGGAGTGGGTAGCCCAGGAATCCTGAAATGTCCCTCCTCTGACTCACAATAAATGAAGGGTATATTCCTGCTAGGGTCCCGCCCATTAATTAACCCTGTAGATCTTGAATTAGGACATGGAGGAAATCGCTTTGAGCTAGGATGAAGAAGAGAGTTAACACCACACTGAGCTGATATTCCGGGGGGGGGGGAAATGAGGAAGCAATCATGAAAGAGAAGAAGTAGACTTTCCCCAGGCTGGAGGTGTGCTTCGTCTCACTGGGAGGGGACTCTGCTTCTGATGCCCTGGCGTCTCAGTTTGGGGATTTGCAGAGATCAGAACAATGCAGTTGGAGTGATGAATATGACGTCCAAGCCTGGGCTTCTAAAGGTCACGTGATGATCCTGAGATCACCAAATCAGGGTGGCAGCCATGGAGAAGCAGAGAGATACCAAGTGAGAGTGACAGCTCGTGTGAACACGAGCACGCGGACGCCAGATCTCTCCACCCTCCTGCTGCTCAGAAGCTAGAGCTCAGGGAATCCAGCCCAAGACCCTCCTTCAACCCACGGAACCACCAGAAACCAGAACCTGCTGCAGTGTGTCATGGACCACAGCCAGAGTGCCCCTTGGAAGAGGGGACACTTAATCAGTAGGGACTGATCTTCGTTAGAGTCAGCTGAAAAGAGGGGGACCCTCCCCGAGGACTGACACAGCAGCTCGCGCAAAGGGCTCCGGCACACCTGGGATTTGTGAGGCTGTGGGAGGCCCTGAAGCACTGCCTTCACTTATACCCAAGGTAGTGAAACGCTGAGAAGAGGGACAGTTCCTGAGTCACGAGGCACCTCAGGGCATTCCTAAGGCTGATTCTTCTGTCCAGAATCCTGAGCAGCATATGAAACCATGAGACTGAGATCACAGCCACAAGCCTATCACCTATCAGCCTCGGAGAATGTGGGCATTAAAAGTAGATACCATAGGAGGTTGAAAATTTACTGGAACAAAGTTGCCATGTACAGAAGGTAGATTTATTTTATTCTGTAATTGCCAGGATCATCGAGAGCCAAGTCTTTGGTCCTTAAGGCAGGGAATACTTGTGGGTGATTTCTTAAGTAATGAACCTACTCCTCTGTATTCTTGACAAATTGATTCTTGGCTCTGGATGTCTTAGGATTATTACAGTAAGCCGCAAGCAGAAGTTATCCAAATGTTAAAAATAAGGATGCTATCCTCTTTTCCAGGGTAAGATAGTTAAGGAAGGCTAACAAAGGAACCCCTATGATCTAGCGTGTTAAGTGCAGGACTGCTAATCAAAAGGTTGACAGTTCAAATCCATCAGCTCCAAATGAGCAAGATTAGGCCATCGTTTCCCATAAAAATCTACAGCATCAGAAACCAGATGGAGGGTGATCCAACACTTGGATGGCAGAGTTTAGTTTTTTCTGGTTATCATTTGGTTGAAATCCTTGAGTGACACAAGTAGTTAGTATGTTCATTTGTTCAGCGACAGGTTGGTGGTTCAAGTCCATCCAGAGACATCTTGGGAAAAAAGGCAAAGAGACTTATTTCCCAAAAATATCCCACCGAGAATCTTATGGAGCACAGTTCACAGTTCACTCTGACATGCCCGGGTCACTATGATCCAGAAGCAAGTCAATGGCAACTGGTGGTGTCGACAGACCTTTTCAATGCATATGTTCATTCTCTCTCTCTCTCTCTCTCTCTCACACACACACACACACACACACACACTCTCTCTCCTGATCATTACCATATATCAAAGGTTCTCACATGAGGGTGATTTTTCTTCCCTTACAAAGATACATGGCAATATATCGTAAAGACCTAATTGGTTGTTACAATGAGGAGAAGGGGTGCTACTGGCATTGTATGGAGAGGGTGAAGGTTGGTTTTGGGTTTTACATGTTCCACCTATTGGAGGCCACCGTTAATCCCTCTTCATGTTTTCTTTTGGTTCAATTTTCTTTAAACTATTTCAATAGTAGGTAATAGAAGGTAAGGCAATTTTCTCTGTGTGACTGTACTATTCAAAACACCAAACAGCTGGCCTTCTGCGTTCCATCACCACGTTGTTTCATTAGCTAAGAACGTGAGGTTTTTTTATCCACAAATTTGGCACAGAGGAACGGAACCTGGCATAATAGCTTCCACATGGTCTAATTGTCTCCTCACCTTAAACTGTTTCCATGAATGAGGACATAATTTGGATGTCCCACCCATTTTCTCATCCAAAGATGCTGGTATTTTTTTTTAATAAACAATCCAGTCTTTCATTTACAGAAAGCTAGCTTCTCCAATTACTTCATTTACACGTGAAAATCAATCCCAGCTTTAAAAAGAAATGGGTCCAGGGCTCACCCTTGTCAGCATCTCAAAGCTATTCCTAGCTCTGGCCATCTTTGTGGATGTGATGTCTGAAGAGACATTTGAATGGAACTTTGGGAAGAATAAAGAATGAAATTTAGGATGACTATTTCAAATGCATTAACATTTTCCACGGCACGCACTGGTTCTTTGCATCACAAGGTCTTTTCAACATTTTCCAAATTGTTTTGACCTTGAAAAGGCTATTTTGCTAAATACTAAGTGGATTCTTAGAAGTCCATGGTTATGTTGTGAACAGGATATAAAGAGTGATTTTAGTGGTGCGTTCATAGGCAAAATCAAAGTGAATCATGAGAAGGCTGAATTATGAGATACTTTCTAATCACAGATTTCCATAAGGTTTTGATTAGGCTCCCACAGTTTGACATTACGGGTCTCCATCTGCCTTTTAAGTCCTATTCCTTCTAGTTTTGAAGATGAGCTTGAGTCTATGATATGAACGTTTTAAAGGATCTTTGCAATCACTTGTTATGCATCAGAGAGTTGGACAATGACTAGGGAGGATAGAAGGAGAATTGATGCCTTTGAGCTTTGGTGCTGGAGAATAGTATTGGGTGTATCATGGACTGCTAAGAAAACAAACAGATTCACCCTAGAGAGGGTTAAACCAGGCTGCTCCTTGGAGGCAAGGATTCTGGGGCTTCATCTGACATGCTTTGGGCATGTTGTAAGGAGAGACAGGTCCTTGGAGAAGGACATCATGCTTGGGAGGGTGGAGGGACAGCACAGGAGGTGAATACCCTCTGAGGTGGATTGATTCAGTGACTGGGGTAATCGGGATTGCTCTGTCAGAGGCAGTGCAACTGGCACAGGATAAAGCAGGGTTTAGGGCTCTTGTACATATAGGGTCGCTATGAGTCACAAGCGACTCCACGGCATATAATAACAACACTGCTGTTATTAGCTGTCACTGAAGTTGGTCTCAATTAATAGAAAGACTATGAACAAGAGAGGGAAATGCTGCCTGACCCTGTCCCATCCTCGCAATCTCCCCTTGGCTTAAGCCCACTGGTGCGGTCACAGGGCAGGGAAAGGTCTTGCTCTTTTTTGCTCATTGGTGACTTTTCCAAGCCTGTTGTCCTTTCTCAGTTACTGGACTCTCCTGATAACAGGCCCGAGGTATATGAGACAAAGACTGACCATCCTTGGGTGGATGGGGCAAGTAGCCTTTAAGAGATCCTTTGAAATGATTGCCAGGAATCTAGTTTTCTTTTTAAATTACTTTATCCACAAGGCAAATTCAAGATGTCTAGATACTATTGCTGAAGTAAGATGGTTCTTGACTAAAAGTAAAGAATGCTAGAAAGATGTTTACCAGTGTGAACACATTGACTATGCACAGGCACTGGAATGTGGAGGCACTAATACAAATTAAGGACCAAGCTGCGGAGAATGGGAATTACAGAACACTTAATTGTACACATGCAGAACCTGCATGTACCTAGATCAACTAGCAGTTGTTTGAGTGAAGGAAGGGGTTTACGTGGTTTAAAGTCAGGAAAGGTATCCACCTGACTTGTACCCTTTCACCATACATATTCAATGTGTATGCTGAGTAAATACTCCAAGAAGCAGGGCTGAATGAAGAACATGACATCAGCACTGGAGGGAGACTCATTAACAACCTGGGACTTAGAGATCATTTGAACATGGACTAAAACTTAACATAAAGATAAGAATCTTCACAATTGGACTAAAAGAAACATGAAAAACAGAGGAAAATGGGAAGGGGTCAAAGATTTCAATTTACTTACATCCACAATCAATGTGTGTATCACTAGGACTCAAAGAATCAAAGTATGTATTCCGAAGGACAAAATTGTAACAAAAGACTTTTTAAAGGGTTAAAAAGTAAAGATGTCATGACATGAGTTTAGAACAAAGGCTGCATAGTGGAGTGGACTTGGGGGAGGGATTGTGTAACAATGAAAGAAGTTTTCTTTTACTTTTCAAAGAGAAGAGCAAACTAGGGGCAGGGAGAAAATGAATGAGTGGAAAATACAAAGACTCTGTAAATTTTCATTAAAAGTACCACTACTGCTACTATTACTACTACTACTAAAGTAAAGATGTCATTCTGAAGACTAAAGTGTGCCTGACCCGAGTCAGTATTTTCAGTCTCCTCCTATGCATGTGGAAGCTGGACACCAATCACATTTGGAACGCAGATAAACCACCGATATACTCAGATGATGGTGTTGGTGGGGAATACTGAAGATGCCATGGATTTGCAGAAGAAGGAACTATCGCTGGAATGCTATAGAATCAAGGACGGGAAGACTCTGTGTATCAGGAGGGACCCAACCTGGGAGACGTGGTAAGGTCAATGAAGAACGTGGTGACCCTCAACTAGATGCACTGACACTGTTAATGAGTTGGAACAAAGCCATCTAACAACAACACCTATTATCAGACAGAACCCTCCAGAAACGCTTTCCCGCTCCCTCTAGCATTGTTGCCTATTTTTTTTTATTAAATCTCTACTGATCTCTCTTATAATAACCTCCATTTTTAAGGTATGTGTTTGAAACACTTGAGTTTGCCTCATGTTGCTGTTTACTGCCGACAGGTCAGCTTCCAGTTCACTAGGACTCCACATACAACAGAATCAGGTCATCGGCATTGGAGAGTTTTCACTGCTGGCTACTTGGAAGGAGAGAATTAGGTCTTTCTTTCTAGTTCTTAGTCTGGAATCTTCCTGAAACCTCTTCAGCATCACAGTAAGTGGCTAGCCTCCATGGAATATGTCTTGTGGATTCGAACTACTGAACCCCAGGACTTCCAGTTAGCATGTAATGCTTGGAATGATGGAGGGACAGTGCAGGAGAGGAAGACTCCGGAGGAGAGGGATTGACACAGTCATTGGGATAATGAGGGTAGTGTGTTGGAGACGGTGAGACTGGCTCAGGATAGCGTGGGGTTCTGATCTATTGTATGTAGGGTCACGGTGAGTTGCAGGCAACTTGGCAGCGCATTAAAATAATATTCAATCTGTGATTAAACCTATTGTTTAAACCAGATCCAGCACATGGTGACCCTGTATGGTAGCTGTGTACGAGGGACACTGGCTGGGAATTGAATCCGAGTCTCCTGCACGGGAGGTGAGAATTCTTTCATTGTTTCACCACTCTCGACAACTTTGTCCCTATTTATCTATTACAGATAAAAATTCCGAGTACATCATGAGAGAAAAGACAACATGAAATAGCTGTTGTGTACCGTTGAGTCTTGACCGACCCACCGTTGACCCTCCAGTGGGTTTTCGGAGGCACTGAATCACGTGGGAGGAGACTGCTCATTCTTCTCCCATGGGGCAGCTGGTGGGTTCAAGCCATGTGCTTCTGTGTCAGCCCCGCAATTCTTTACCACTAAATCACCAGTGCTCCCCTGAAATAGATAGATCCCCAAGTATTTTGTATGGATCTCTGCAACATGATCTTGGTAAGCGTGACCAGCTTTCTTCTGTGATTTGGCTGATGGGACTTTTTTCACCCAGTTCCTTCCTGCTTAGAGATGGTTTTGAAACTAGCAATTCTGTGATACTTCAGGAGTCACTGTATGTGGGGGACTTCATGCCGCTGCTCTGGTGGGATGATGACACTCTCACGTGTTAACCGTCTTGTATGTGAGTCAAGGGTTCTTGATGGTCTCTTCGGTAATAGCATGTTGACATGGCTGCTAGTGAAGAGGCGAAGATTTCACAGCAGACACACGGAATTATCACTGGGTGATCTCAGCGTATTGCGCAAAGCTCAGTTTATGCTGCACCTCTTCCTTTGTTTCAACATCAATAACAAATCTCTTCCACCAATTTACTTACTCTTCCGTTGTTTGTTTCAATACATAGTCTCTTCATAGTTTCTGCAGGGCCTCGGGCGCAGCACTTAGAAACGTCAGCATCCATTAACTCTGAACATTCATCTTGATTTCCGGATTTCTCCCGAGGAGTCCAGACACTCAGAGGTGAGTCCAAGCGGCTTTGTGTGCGTGTGTATGTGTTTGTGTATGTGTGTAGAGGGGTTATTTCTCAAAATCAGACTTTTACAGCTCAGCACAGCCACCGCCTGCCAGTGGAGGCTTCTGGTATGCTGGGATGTTGACCAGCTTTCAACAGAGCATTAGACTAAGACAGACTCAGAAGAATGGCATGGGATCTCGTTGTAAATGTCAACCAATGAAAGCCTTATGTGTGACAATGACTCACTCTGCATATGGTCACAGGGATGGCGAAGGACCAGCAGTACCTCTTTTCCTTGTATGTAAGGTCTCCTGAGCCAGGTGATGAACAGACAGTAGACGATAGTACCAATCTTCTCCCTTCTTCTACTTGCTTGCAATCTTCTCAGAACTCTTCAAGAAACGTAGCAGAAGACTTGTCCCCTTGCTCATGATAAACAGAGCATAAGCGGCATTTTTGCCATTTGACATATCACAGTAGCACTTCTTCAGGAGAAACACACTTCCAGTATGTTTACTTCACTGCCAAGTGCCTTCTCAAAGCATCTTCTAATAACTTTAGTAATAAAAGTCAGCTTCCATTATACCAGGTTTCTTTTCAACCAGCCTCACAGGTTCTCTGAGGCCTGGAAAGGGGCGTGCCCAGCAAAGTCTATAGATTAGCATCTAGTACTGGACCCAAAACCATCAGGCAGAGGGCCCAGTCTCTGCAGTCACCAATGCAAAAGTATTTGCTCCAAGGAATAATGATAACTTTTAGTGACTTGGAATCACAAAGAAAACTGTCACCTAGTGACTGGTCCTCAAAGGTCCCTGTGCTGATTAGAGAGGCCACAAGACAGGAGACACAAGGCTCCACCCTGTTCTATAACTCTTAGCTCAACGGTTCAACTAGAAGTCAAACAGTGAAGGGCTCCTACCTCGAGGGCTGGCATTTCAAACTCACCCACAGGTGCCCTGAAAGAAAGGACTGGAATCCTGCTTCTCTAAGGTCACAGCCAGAGAGCAGTTTAGTTCTGCTCTGCAAACACGGGTCACCCTGAGTCAGAATCCATGCCTTGTAAACGGGTTGGTTTTTTTTTTTTTTTGGTTGTTGTTGTTTAGTTTGTTGTTGTTTATTTCAACACAAAGCAAACCCTGTAACACCTCTTAGTTTCCTCTTCTAATGTCCTGTAGTGATGTTATTCTAAAAATCGCACACAATAAAGTATGGGCAAGTGCTCTGGAATTTGTGAAATGCTATATAAAGAGAGGGCGATGCACTTAGTGGGTTTTATTGGAAAAACATTTCTGGAAAAGGGAAAGAAAAACATTACTCTGTTGGAATTTCTAGACCACTGTTTAGCAAATTTGATTGCTTCTACTCTAATACGCCCACTGTCTTCCCATTTTTGCAGAAATAAGGGTTTTGATACCTTCTCATCTTTTGAACTATTCCTGGGCTCTCTGCTATTACAGTGGACTGTGTGTGAGTATAATATATATATATATATATATATATACACACACACACACAGGGTGTGAAAGAGAATTTTGCTATAAATTTGTGATATAAGTAATTTATGATAGATGTTTCTGTGCCTTTTGCATGTATCTCCACACTCCAATTTTACTTATCTATGCAAGAAGCTGTATTTTCTCATTTTAATTACTAAAAAAAACCTGGTGTCAATTTACAAGAACTATATGATTGCTTCACATTAATAGAAACTAACTAGGTACCTTAAGCACAGCTTTAGTAAGTAAAGATATTTCATAGTAACTCAGTTAATCCAAAGAATTAAAAAATTAAAGTTTAACATTAAAAATATGTATATAGGAATATAGATATGTTTCTGTACACATACATATGTAATAGAACCTGATTATGATAGTGAGAGTAGTAGTCAAAATTCAATGAGAAAAAAATAATGATAAATGACACCTATCAAGAGAAATATTGGCCAGAACCTTCAATTCTACAAAATAACATCTGACAAAGCAGAAATGTATTTTACTAAGCAATTTTTTAAAAAGTCAATTACTCTCTTAGGTCCAAATGGCTCGATAATACTGATGTGCAAAGGGCATCTCTCAGTAGTAAGACATTCCCCTTGATTTTTTTCATATTTACAATATTATTTTGTTGAGTGAATTTTTATTTTCCATATGAACAGTAAGAGGGTAATTTCAGCCCAGCCTACAAAGACTTGTCAATTCATACACATACTTTAAGAATAATCCCCAGATAGCAGGTGGGAATTCACTTACATTATAAGGGTAATTACCAATTCTCTTATGTCTTATGTATTTAATGGTCACATGTTGCTGTTGTATGTGCCATTGGGTTGCCTGTGACTGACAGAATTCCTATGTACAATAGTTCATATCCAATGGATTAATTACGTGTATATGTTCTGATTTCCCTGTGCCCCCAAAGAAAAACAACAATGAATCACAACTGCCTATCATCTCCAGTGGACTCTGAACATGCATCTTTATCAACGGTTTCTGATGACATCACAACAGGCCTCTTTTGACTAAAAAAAGGTCAAAGAAGTCTTTATCAAATTATTCACTGTCCTCCAGTGACAACAAATGCTAAAGAAACACCCAAAGAGGAACAACTTCGCATTCTGTTTCCTCATTACCACTCTGGCTGCCAGGAAGCCAAGGGCCCTGTGAGGTCCTTACCTGCAATGCACAACCATGGGCCCTGCGTCTGGAGGATTGCAGGTTTTGACTCTTCGCAGGAAAGCTAGGAAGGGCGTCGGGTGCTCTGGAACGCCGTGATCTGGCCATGCCGTGAACTGGAACTGCCTCACTTCTCTTTTCTCGCTGGAACCATTCTGGGAAATAAAAACACAGGTTAAAATCCTGCTTTCCTCTCCTCAGATTTCAACAAAAAAAAATGTGCATCAGAAAAACTGTATGATGCCTAATTATCCACTGTCCTGATTGGGGCCCATAAATGCACCCTTATAGAAAGAGAGGAAAATGTGGGACAGAACTCAAATTCTCAGCAAGTCCAGACCTACTGGGCCAGTTGACACTGGGGGCTCCTCAAGATAATCACCCTAGATACTCTTCAAACTTGGAATTGAAACTGTCCCTGAAGGTCTACTTTGGTGAAATAGCTGACAGGAAAAGTACAGTACTCATAAATACAGTGCTCTATGGAAAAGTACCAAACATTGATAAGAATCGAAAAGCTCAGCAATTACTCAAATGCTAAGAAGATAAGGAGAAAGGGAAACTAGACCACTGGGAAGGGGAACAACCAGAAAACAATTAAAGAGAATGTGAGACACTGTGGAAAACTGAACTAATGTCACTGGGCAACTGGTGTTGAAATTGCCCATTGGGAACCCGCTTTGCTGTGCAAACTTTCACCATGCACAATGAAACCTTAATGTAAAGAATAATAAGTGGAAAGGGTAGCACTAAAAGGAGGTGTCTTAATTCCTCCCCATAGACTCACTTCTTTGAGAATACTCGCTTTGTGCAAATAAGAACCTTGAGCTTTTTGGAAATGACAAGGACCTGCTCCAGAAGATAAAATGCTTACGTGAGGAGCAGTCCATTTGTCAGGTTTAACTACCAGAAGCGCTCCTGTTACATGTTACGGGAGCACTAGTTCTTCCTCATCTATTCTTTATTTGCTGAAACTTTGCTTCAGAGCAAGAGTCTCATCTTTTCCTGATAAATCGGCCAGACTGGGAGAAAAATTGCTGAGCGATAATGGAAGAATTATTTCATTCTTCACCACTGCCAGAGGGATCAAGATTTAAGGAAAGGCCTGTGAGAGCTGATTTCTCAAAAGCAGCTTTCTTTAAATAATGGAGAAGGGGAAGAGAGGCAGCAAACAAAAAGCAAACCTTGTAAAGTGCAAATGTTCGAACGCAGTATGTGGCCAGCTCCACAGTATCGAGCAGCGTGACTTGGACCAGCCCGTGGGTTTCGGTGCCTCGGCTGGGCCAGTACTGGTCACACTTCACCTAGAAGAAACAAGCGGCACATTCAGAGGCACCTCCATTTCCCCTGGAGTTGAAGGAAAGCAGTCTTTCTGCATTTCATTTCTAGTTGATCTTTCTCTGGCTCACATTCTTGTTATCCCAATATATGTAAATGACTGCGCAGATGCCAACATAAACAACATTTTTCAAACTGGTAGGAATACTAAGTGGGAGCAGATTCAATTTTCCTGCGGGAGAAGAAAAAATAAGTTGCAGATCACAGCTGAGTAAAATCCGGAAAGAGGTATCTGAACCGTCAGAGTGCTCAGAGAACGGAGATCTGCTGTGGGATTCAGGACATCAAGCACTGCATTGGGAAGATTACGTTCTGGCATTTAAACTGGTTAGCAATCATCCACCAAGATTGGTAAGACATAAACTATTCCATTTTGAGTTACACGGATTTCCAAATATGCTGGTTTAAAGAAATGGAGAAATAATTTCTAAATCTATTGAAACAAAATAAATTATCCCCAGGACATCATTTTTTTTTTTTAAATACATAAATGGTGCTTTTACCCCAAATGAATTAAATCTGTAATGTCTAGGGAGAAAAGAGATAAGTGTTCTTTAAAAACAGTTACAAAAGGTCATATACTAGCAGTGTAAAGTTTAAATAATTTAAAACTCAATCATTTGTAAGGAACAATCTACAGTTTCTACAGGGTGTTGAACACAAGCCCATAAAAGGTATTCAACCCAATTAGCTGAACACGCACAGAGAATAATTTCAAGTCCAAAGTAAGCGTCAAATTTACTGAATGTGCCTGTTAGCGTTAGACGACTAATGAGAAAGGACAAACATAGCTCTGTATTTTTTAGTAAAGCCATAGATCAGAATATATCCACCCTTTCTATCTCAAATTAAATGGAAAAGGAGCACAATTTCTAACTGGCACCAACTGAAACATCTTTCTCTAAGTAAAACAAAACCCTTTCAGCCCGAATTTCTATCAGGCAACACGCTTTCTGCTTGAAACAGAAAGGCCCCAAAGTCACATCTTTGGATTTAAACAAAAGCAATAAGGCGTTATTATCCTAGACTCTAGAATTTTTTGGTCCAGTGAATAGAATTACTAGATAATTATTTGCTTTTATGCAGAATATAAATATGAGTAGCATTCTGTGAATAATACTGCAATTTTCTGTTTCACAGCTATTGCATCTGCTCTTTGGAGAACTCAAGGCTTTCTCTAACCAGATGCGGGGCCCTTCACTTAGCAGGCTTTATATATATAGAGTTGCTGTTGTTATGTGCCATGAGTCGCAGACGACTCATAGTGACCCTATGAAGGAGAGTCCTCAACACTTGGTGTCTCTCATCCTCTATCCAGGTTCATAGGGTTTCCAGAGGCAAGCTATTACGGAAGTGGATGCCACTCCTCCTTCCAATAGATAGATCTAGATCTAGATAGATACAGAGATATAGATATAGAGATAGAGACAGATATAGAGATATATACATACATACATATATACACGTACATATCTATACATACATCTATTTCTATCTCTATCTCTATCTCTATCTATCTAGATCTAGATCTAGATCTAGATCTGACATCATCAGTGAAGACCAGCAGGTAAACAGAGCCAGTGTTACTTAAATGGCAATGACTTTGTTCCTGTTACTATGGTGGTGGTCGTGGTTGTTTTAGGTACCTTTGAGTCAAGAATGACTCATAGTGACTCTACGAGCAACACATCTGAACCCTGCCCTATCCTGTGCCATCCTCACAATCTCTGACATACTCACACCCACTAATGCAGTCACTACGTGAATCCACCTGGTTGAGAGTCTTCCTTTACTTCACTGTGTCTCCACCTTCCAAGCATTAGGTTCCTTTTCAAGAAATAGCTGTTCCTAGCAATGGGTCCAAAGTATGCGAGATGAATCTTCACCACCCTTGCCTCTGAGAAGCACTGCTGGCTGTACCTCCTCTAGAACATGCCTGTTTGCTCTTTTAGCAGTCCATGGGATGTCCAGTACTCTTATCCAGAACCACAGCTCAAAGACATCAATTTTTCCCTCTGTCATCCTTATTCACTGTTCAGCTCTCAGATACACAGCAAGTGATCAAAAAGACACGGCCTGAATCAGGCGCACCTTAGTGCTCACAATGACATCATTGCTCCTCAATAATTTGTAGAGGTCCCTGACTACAGACTATGGTTACTAGTATTAGGTGTCATTAAGTGAGTTACAGTTTATGGGCACCTTACACTGGTGTAGATGGGAGAAAAGTACAAGAATTAGATCAAAGGCTCTGCTTTCAGCAGTGCCATAGATGACAAGTACACCTCTCACCACAAAGGCCCAAGATAACTGGAAGGCCCACAATGCAATATTCAAGAGAGTGCGCACAAGGTGCTCTTCAGAGCAAAGACAGAAGAGCAAATGCATTTCACGGTTTCAGTTGGGATGACACTATTTTCATATTAAAACCAACAAGTCATATCTGATGAGGACAAATACATCTATGGCGGGGACACACATGCACACACGCGCGCGCGCGCACACACACACACACGGTAATACAACAAAATAATCTTTAGGATCACATTTACTGCAATGAACAAAACTCAACGTATTTCAAAAGCTAAAGACTGGCTGTATTCAGATTTTGGTGAAATGAGATGGGGATAAAAGAAGTGCAAATGGCCTTTGAAAAAATTTTCTCTATTATCCCACGTAGACATCAACTTTGTCCCTAGATGGTATGAAACACTGGAAAGAGTCTAATTTAAGGAGTGCCTCTGCCACCCCACAAGTAGACAGTCTGAATCCACGAGATGCTCCACAGAGGAAGACGGACAATTTGCAGCCTCTGAGAGCCTGCTGCAGGCTCAGCTTGCCAATGTGAGGGTGATGATGGAGGGTGAATTTATCATGTTGTTGTTGTGTGCTGTCGAGTTACAACCAACTCAGAGCTGACCCTTCACTGTGTCAAAAGAAATTTGCAAACTGCAATTATTATTGCTTTGACTATAAACTGATCCTCTTCAGGGGAAACACACACACACACACACCACCTCACAGTACTGAGGTGCAAATGCAAAAATGTCTAGGTAAAGAAAAAAAAATATACATTTGTATTCGATTTAAGTAATCACTTTAATCTTCCTCTTCAAAATAAAAATATTTTAAAAGTAAATGTAAAAACAGGAAGCAACGTTTTAAAAGTTGTTATGTGCCATCGATTTGCTTGCAACTCATAGCGAGCCTATATACAAGAGCTCTAAATGCTGTTCTATCCTGTGCCAACCTTGCCATCTCAAATGCACTCATTCCCACCACTCCACTCACAGAATCGATCCATTTCATCGAGGGTCTTCCTCTTCTGCGCCACCTTTCCACTCTGCCAAACATGATGTCCCTCTCCAAGGACCAGTCCCTCCTTGTAACATGCCCAAAGTATGTCAGACTAAGCTTCAGAATCCTTGATTCCAGGGAGCATTCTGGCTTCACCCTCTCTAGGACAAACCTGTTTGTTCTCCTAGCAGTCCATGGTATATTCAACACTCTATCCAGCATCACAGCTCAAAGGCATCAATTCTCTTTCTATCATCCTTAGTCATTGTCCAGCTGTCCGATGCATAGCACATAACTGCGAAGACTATAGCCTGGATCAGGCACACCTTAGTCTTCAGCCTGACGTCATTGCTCTTCAGTACTCTGAAGAGGTCCCTCACAGGTGTCTTTCCCAATGCTATTCATCTCTTGATTAAAAGAAGACAACCCTATTTAGACATTGCCACTTTGTCAATAAACATTTCTCACAGGGAGTTGAGGAGAAATACTGTAACAGCATGGACAGAGTAACAGCCTGGACAGACAGACACACACATGTCACAACAGAAGCAGGAAGGCACGCCTCCTGGCCCTTCTCTCAGCACGCATGCGCACGTGCACCCTCCCCACCGTCCCCTCCCTCAACACCCCCGGCTCCTGACCACCTTCTCAGCACTTTGAAGATTCCACACAGGAGTCATCTACAAAGGTCTTAAATCTACTGACAAATTTCCCCCAAGTCTTTGGTGTTTAGTCACATGCTTTATAGGAAATTTCTGATTTTTACCACAAGACAGAAATTCTGAAGTAGAGTGAGTAGGAGGGATGCCGTGAGAGAATAACAGGGTTTTAGAGATCTATTTTTCCCAAATCAGCTAATGCAAATGAACCAACAAATGTTCTATTCTGACGACAGCCTTCCTTTCCCCCATGTTTCCCAGGAGAATCCTTCAGAGGCCGTTTTTAGAGAATTCCTGTGGGTGAGGCTTCATGCCTACAGCTCAATGTCAGAGGTAAGAAATACAGGTTGTTTCTCTGACTCTCAAGATGGTGGTGCAGTGTGTTCAGTGTTGTCTGCTATTGGAAAAGTTGACTTGAACCCACTAGCTGCTCTCTGGGAGAAAGATGGGCAGTCCCCTCCTATTAAGATTTATAGCCTCAGACACATGAACGAAGGTCACCATGTGTTAGCATTGACTTGACAACAGTGACTTCTCTCTGACTCTGTAAGAAATAGTCAGGGATGAAGGAATGGAACCATTGGATTCTGTCTTTTCCTATTTGGTTTTGAAGTGATCACTGCCGTTAAGTGCCATCTAGTTCAGTACGACTCATGATGACCCCGGGGACAGCAGTTCTGGACCCTGTCCTTTCCTGTGTCATTCTCATCATCTCACAGCCACCCTGTCAATACATCTGGTTGAGGGTCTTTCTCTCCACTGCTGTTCATCTATCTTTCCAAGGATGATGTTCCTTTCTAAGGCTCAGTCCCTCCTAACAACATGCCCAAAGTATGTAAGACGAAGCTTCATCACCCTTGACTCAAAGGTGTACCCTGGCTGCACTTTCTCTAAGACTTACTGTTTGTTCTTCTGGCAGTCCATGGGATGTTCAGTATTCTTCTCCAACACCACAACTCAAAGGCACAGGCTCTGCTGACTGATTCATGGAAGTTAGGCAGAATCCTAAGGAATGACCTGTTATCAGGAGGGGCCAGCTGTTGGGAAAATATATCATGCTGGGAAAGGCAGCAGGCCAGTGAAAAGGACAACGCTCTGAAATGGACCGACACCTCAAGTGAGCTGGAGGTCCTGTGGATGGTGTCACGCTTCCTTAAAGATACATCCAAGACACGTAGGGTTCCCGTAAGTCAGAGCAGACTCCGCGACAATGAGGCTCATAAGGCAGAAGAGACACATTCTTTGCTTTATTGATTGAATAAAAAGATGCTCCAGGATATTCTGATAGTTGTGAAATTCCAAATGACTTCCCTTCATCCATGGGGGCCCAGTCCCTTTGGAGAATTCTATGTGTCAGAGAAGGCTGAGAGGAAAAAAAGGGGAAGAGAAACATGGCTTCAAGGCTGTGGCCTGGAACCCTGGTCCAGGAACTCTATGAGAAACGTAAATGGAATGAGACAGCTCAACTTTCTGGCTCAACGGTGCAGAATTATTATGAAGTGACGTCTTGTATGTGGTAAGCTTTCATTTCTCCACTATTGTGAAGGGACCAGGTTGGCCAAGGCTAAAGTTAAGCAATGGAATGAATTATTATTTTACCTCTTTTCATGGCAATCAGACGTAAGTCCACAGAAAGATACATTCTGCTTGAACGGATGTAGTTGGGGAGCTTGTCATGGGGAATCTCTCGAAGTACAGTGAATAAATCTGCTGGCTGTTCTTGGGGGAAATACTTCTAGTTCCATCTGTTTCTTCCACTTGACTTGACTTGGAAGTAGCTGGCACATCATAGGCTCTCAACACGTGGCAGCCAACTTTCTGATCAACTCAATGGTGGCCTAAGCTGGCTTCTCTTGAAATGGCCCGAAGCTTTCTGTAAAAAAACCCCCTCTCCATTTCCTTTCTGCAAATAGTTATTGACCATATGGGCAAAGACCTGCTTTCCCACAGGGATGCAGCATCATTGATACAAAATGATTTGCCTCATGGAACTTTGGAAAGTCTGGGTGTGAACAGGTTCCAGAGCCAGTGGCTGACTTGCTGCAGGCAATAAACAATGTAAGGGACACCGTGACTGAAGAGAAACACATAGTCTTTTTTTAAAAAAATGAAAACGAACCAAACCCAAAAGCTAATGGAAAATCACTGTCTAGGATGACAGAGATTCTCATCACTGGGCCAATCGGCAGCATCATAATAGATGATTGAAGAGACTGAGATTGTTGAGAGCTTCAGTTTGCTTGGCTCTACAATCAACACTCTTGGTACCAGCAGCCAGGAAATTAAAAGATGAATTGCACTGGGAAAGTCTGCTGTCAGAGACTTCGCCAAAGTATTGAAGAGCAACGATGTCACTCTGGTGACTAAGGTGAGCCTGATAAAGGCCATAATCACTTGCTATGCACCAGAGAGCTGGACAATGACCAGGGTTGACAGAAGGAGAGGTGATGCATTTGAGCTGTGGTGCTGGAGAAGAGTATTGAATACACCATGGACTGCCAGGAGAACAAACAAGTTCATCCTGGAGAGAATGAAGCTGGGCTGCTCCTTGGAGGCAAGGATTCTGAAGCTTCATCTGACATACTTTGGACATGTTACACGGTGGGATCAGTCCTTGGAGAGGGACATCATGCTTTAGAGGGTAGAGGGACAGTGCAGGAGAGGAAGACCCTCGATGAGATGGATTGATTCAGTCACTGGGGTAATAGGGATAGGTGTGTTGGAGATAATAAGATTGACAAAGGATAGAGCAGGGTTTAGGGCTGTTGTACATAGGGTCACTATGAGTCACAGGCTACTCAATGGCACATACCAACAACAAAAACAACAGGATGGCTGGCAGAGGATTTAAAGGACTAGGGTTCTTCAAATGGACAGCAAATACACAGTATACTAATATTTCATAACCGAAACCAAAGTTATTATTGGGAGAAAAGGCGTGGTAACACTCATTTATTAATACTTATTTAATAAGGAAGAATATAATGAAAGAAATTTCTAGGTAACATTTATTTATATACAACACACTGATACACGCCGATTATGTATTTTATCAGCTGCCATTGTGGTGATTCTAACCCTGTGCTCCTTCCACAAGGTTACCAATGGCTGATTTTCCAAAGACAGCCAGGCCTTTGTTCCTGTGGGTGGAGTTAAACTCCCATCCTTCCAGCGAGCAGGCTGATTTTCTTTTTCTTTTTTTTAAATATATATATCACTAGGCCTTTCTTGCTGAGTGCTTCTGAGTCTCAAACATCTAACCTTTTGGTTAACAGCCTAATGTGTTAACTATACCATCTGGTAATCTCATATGTGTTGTTTCTGTTGTTATGTGTCACTGAGTTGACTGCAATAAAGAATTGTAGTTTACCAATAAGCAACAGATTGTAACTCAATAAGCACAACAGACTGTGAGCTCGCCCTGTTCTAAACCATCATAATGAGAGAAAGTTGATACTATATATCAGAATATATATTATAGTAGTCATCAAAGGTATATGTTGAACTTCATTTCTAAAAACTACATAATATCTTTTCTCATAATGAAAGAACATTCTGATTTAGTACATGATCATCTACAATTAGGACATAAATCCTATTGATTCTATTTTCCTTTAGCAATAGTGTCATTCTCTGCACTCAACTAGCGATTAGTCGTAGCTACTTTTCCCAGGTGGGAAAGCAGTTCTGTTGTTTGTATTTCCCCCTCCCTTTTCATTGATCTTAACTGAACACCATTGATGAAGATCTGAGGGCAAACGGATAGCTGAAACGAGGCTCATATGCCAGCATTTAACAACCAGCGCATCGACAGCTTTTCGTAGTGAAAGCCGTGGTGGTGGTAGGTGGTGTGGAGTCGTACAGACGTCCCATGTACAACACGCCGGTCCTGCACCATCCTCACACTCCACTGTGCTCGAGCCCCTTATTCCTGCCCCCACGTCTTTGAGGGTCTTCTCCTCTTTTTGTGACCTTCCACTTTCCCAAGCATGATGTCCTTTCCCAGGGACTAGCCTAGTCCCTCCTGAAAGCCTGTTCCAACTGCTCACTAGTTCATCTAACCAGTTTCCCATTTTTCATACTATTTACTAATTAAACAAGATTATATTCAGTTGACTGATGTATCTGCTGGCAGTTGCACTGAACTTTTCTCCATTATGTCACCTGTCATTATGTCTTAAATTTCTGATGATTTGTTGTAAGTAGAATATACCTAGTTAAGTAGCCTCTTTGTCATCAGCTACCTAATGGTCTCCCACCATTAAGGACTGGACCTCAGTGCCGGTCACTCTGAGTGGCATTCAGACCGCACAGGGCCTCACCACACACTTGTTCTTGCCTTGGTCCAGTAACATGCCAGCATCGTTGCCACTGAGTAATTCCAATTCATACTTCAAGGGTTCACTGAAAAGATAATTCCGTACACCAGCCAGCATCAGCGTCTTTCCTAACCACTATCCTGACCACTGGTGGTTCAGTGGTAGAATTCCTGCCTTCCATGCAGGAGATCCGAGCTTGAATCCTCACCAAATACTTCCTGTGCAGTAACCATTACTTTATTACTGCAGACTTGTATTACTGATACCACACTGAACATCCGTTACCTTCTAGACTTCTAGAGAGTAGGAAAAACCTGCTCACAGATATCTGAAAATCATGAGTCCAACAGTACAAAGCAACAGGTCCGTCTCATCTGTAACTGATGATGGGTAATGCACAGGACCGGGGAGGTAACTGAGTTGCCGGGAAAAACAAACGATACCCATTACATGCAAGCTGAATTCTGACTCGGCAACGCTACCACTCAGAGCAGAACTTCCCTTGGAAGGTGATGGTCAACTGGTGTAAGAAGCCAGATGCAGCAGGGATTTGCCCGCAGGGTTTGTGAGGCTGAAGGAGACTGCCTTATCTTTCTCCCTGAAAGCAGCCTGTGGTTCAAATTGCTGGCCTTTTGGTTAACAGCCCAGTGTGCAACTGCTTGGCTACCAGGGCTGCTGGGGTTACCGTGAGTCTGTTACCAGGGATGCTGGGGTCATTACGAGTCAGGAAAATTTGACAGCAGCCGCCGCCGCCGCCACCACCACCACCAGTTATGCTGGTACGTGCCAGATCAACGTCAGCATGGCTAAGAAAGGAACACAGCAAACCACGTGCTGGAGTCTGAACAGCTGAGAGCAGAGGGGTTAATCGAGAGTTTTCAAAACCTCAGCAACAGTATGTCGCAGACAGCATGTGCCATAGCCCGGGATGTGGAGAACAAGCGGGCCTGGGCGCAAAGTCGCCAGGAGCAAGGCTGCAGCACCTCCGGGTCCAGCGCTTAGCCCCTTGTCCCCAGCCCTCTTTAATCAGAATGCTCTGAGACATATAGCTAGGCTTTCTCCACACGGGGGCCACCCGGGGGGAGGAGGCAGACTCTGGAGGAAGCTACTCAACAGAGGGGACCTGGTAGGATTTTCTCTCTTCTATCGGACACTGTGTCTGCCAACAAGAGAAAACCAAGAGTACGGGACTAGCGAGATAAGGCCCCACACCTCCTCCAGGCTGCCAAGCTGAGAATCATTCTTTTTGTTGCCAGTGTCCTATTTACATTAAGTACCCACCACTTTTCAAAAACAATCCCATACATCATGCAGCCTCTCCGGGCACTGCGTGTGCGGCCACGGCGGAAAGCTGCTGGAGGAAAGAGCTGGGCTCTGCTGTCCTAGATAGACGGCGTGCTGGGCACCAGTCAGAGAAACGAAACGTTCAAGGCCTTTGGTGCTTCCAGTTGTATTTGGAAATGGACACAGACCTGGCATTTGGAAAGCGTTTGCTCTCCATTAAACTTCCCGAACCTTGACAAGCCAGAGGGGCCAAGAATGAGGCTGCCACTGGCCAAGGCTGGGCCTTCCAAAGCCGATAACAGCAATGGAAACAATAACAAGGCCATTAATAACCTCCAGCAGGCTGCCGGCCACTTTTAACCCCAGAAGACCTCAGAGTCTGAACAAATTGCAACGTTTGTTTTACAACAAAGTACGAGTACATTTTTGCCAGAACTTCCTTTTTAAAAAGAAAAAAAAAAAACCCAAACAATTCCCATCACTTGCCCAGATGTCATCTTAGGTATGTGACAGTGGGGGGTTATTTACAGGTGACATTTCAGGAGGGGGATGTCCGAGGTGGAGGTGGGAACAGTCTTTATGTCAGCAATGATAGCTTAACAAAATTCCAAGACCTGGTCAATACAGTTGTATTATTGAGGTTTCTTTCTTAAGCCATCACCCAAACTCACTGGCACTGAATTGATTCTAACTCACAGGACCCTTCAGGACAGGCTAGAACTGCCCACAGGATTCCAAGGCCATCACTCTTCACAGAAACAGACTGTCACATCCTTCTCCTGTTGAAAAGCTGGGGAGTACCAACATTTCCATTAGCATCCAGTGCTTTATCTACTGTGGCACCAGAGCTGCCTTAAACTTCTCTCTCTCTCTCTCTCTCACACACACACACAGAGATGGGGGGAGGAGGAGAAGGAGATGAAGATGAAGAAGAAGAAGAGGAGGAGAAGAGAGATTGAATTATTCCTTTCTTATAGTTTCCAAATCCGCACTATTTCCTGAATACCCCACAGACTTCCCCCAAACCCAAACAAGTCTGTCTAGGAGAAAAGTGCAACCAGGATGCTCTTAGAGGCCAGAACGCTGAAGCTTTTCTCACACACTTTGGGCCTGTTGTCGGGAGGGACCAGTCCTTGGGAAAAGACACCATGCTGGGAAAGGTGGAAGGTCAGAGAAAGACAAAGCCAACCCTCAGTGATACAGCCTGCCACACTGACTGTAGGATGACATGGCACAGGACAAGGTTCTGCTCTGTTGTTTACAGAATAACTACAAGCTGTGGTAAGTCAAGTTGATAGAACCTAACGGCCACAAGACCAGACCTTCCTGCTTTTGGAAAAAGATTATGATATGGACAGAAACATACAATGCTGAAGACAATTCCTGGGGGCAGGTGTCACCTCAGCCAAGCCCACTTTGGGGATAAACTCACGGGAGCCCAAGTGTTTCAAGTGAGGAGGCCAACCCTGTGCCCCCGCTGCCCGCAGGTTACGCCCTCGGAGTGGAAATCTCATCTGTGTACGCTTTACTCTTTACCAAGGCTTCATTTTTTCCAAACTTCTTCCTCCCTCATGCGGTTGCCCAGGCCAATCCATGTGCTTATTGGCATGTTATGAAACATGGAAACAATTAGAGACCGCATTCTAGGGCAAAAGAAATGATTCACTACAGAATCAATGAACTATGCAGAACTTGAGAAGACCTGGCAGGAGAAATGGAAACTGTGGCATAAACCCCACTAACAGTATCTCATATCACAGTGCGCGGTCGACGAGGGCCTGGCATCGATCTGTGTGCATTCAAGCCGCTCCCAGGCTCTCCATCCAAATCACCTCGGCTGAGCCTGCACTTTGTTTCTTTCTAGACCCTCGAGAAAACCGTCCGCGACATGCTGCCACCCGTCCTCATCAGGGCAGATGGCCGGACGTCACCTCACACACACAGGCTTCTTGTTAGGTCTGGGCTGCGTTCAAGGCCGTGTCCGAGGGGAGTGATGACACGGGGCAAAGAGAGGATTTTCAAGTTGCCAACACTCATAAGGACTTCTTTAGCCATTTAAATGCCAAGAACAGCCAGTCCTCTTAAAAGAGGCCAGTGTTAATGTCCAACACGTCCTTGCAGCAACTGCAAAGCTTTCTGCTGATGACTTTAACTCAGCAATGATGACAGCCAGCCAGTTGGGATGGGGTGAACTCCCACCTCTTGTGACACTGTGTGTTATCAGAGCAGCTCAGTGCTCCACGGGGATGCCAACGCTATTATTTTATTATTATTATTATTATTTAGCCAGACCTCTCTTTGGAGATGCTTCCGAGGGGATACAGATGTCCAACCTTTTGGTAAACACCAACCATACTAACCATTTGCACTAAGGACTCCACAGGTTACCAGTCCTTGCTGGTAAACCAGTCGGGTCCATGTGCCAATATGTAGAATGAGATGGACTGAGGTAAAACAGAAAGTCTGAAAACAGGGAGATGGGTCCTGGGGGGAGAATTTTGTACTATTATAAAAGACATAAGAATGGAGAAAAGAAGAGGGTGAAAAAATAGAACCAAAAGGAAATGCAGAGGTGGAAAAGCCTTATCTTTCACTGACATTCATCACGTCGTGGAAGCCATGTCTTTGTTCTCACTGTTTTCATGTGTATTGTCTCCAGAAATGGTTTCAGTGAAAACAGCAACAGACATGGTCTGTACTGGTTAATCTGCAGACCAATGAACACATCCCCTACACCAGCAAAATAAACGCAAGAGGACCCCAAGCTTTCAGCTACATTCTCTCTGTGACCAGAAGGCATGGGTGTGCTATGCTAGCAACTGTTGGTCAGAATTCACTGTCAACCACAGAAAAGCAAACTCATTTCGTCTGGGTATAGGAACTGCCTTTCATGCAGAGCAGCTTCAGGGAGAACTAAAGTTATCAAGAAGTCCGGCGGCACAGCCCACAGCATGGCAGGTTTTAACCCAAAGGTGGCAGGTCGACTTCACCAATCACTCTGCACGTGCAAGACGGGAGGCCTTCTCTAGGGATGACTTACGATCCTGGAGACTAGAGGGCTTAGACTCAATGGCAGTGTTGCCTGTAAGTTATACGGAGCAGACAAAGCTGCAAATCTCTCCACAACAGGATGATGGTTGAGGTTCACGGAGACATTTTCCACATCCCTAACCTCACATAACACCCACATTTACCATCCTAAAGAACCCAAAGAGAAGAAATGACGTTTTCTTCCCCCTCCCCTTTCGTTCTTTTTAAAGATATAATTCATTCATTCTCATATAGCTAGTAAATGCTCGATTTGGGACTGAACCCAGACGTTTCGACTGCAAAGCATCCCGACTTGGAACTATGCCATGTGGGTTCCTCTCCCTGAGGTGGAGTTCCTTACCGTATCCCTGATCCTACATTCTATTCTCAAATCCTATTCACAGAAGTGTGCACGTGCACACATACTTCTTCTCATCTATTAAGGCACTGAATGTTATTTTAAGAGCCTGAGCCTTAAATTGTAAAAATTTCAAACTACAGCCGCGAGAGACAGTCTGGTTCAGCCACCTGGACCCCCGTTCCTTTATGAGGGAGACACAGGCCTTCATATAGCACCAGCCTGGTTCAAATGTCTGTTCTGCAATCAGCTGTGGGGGGCTGAGAATTCCAAGTCCCCAGGCCAGCCCACAGAACTCAAAGCGTTCCAAAAGTCTGAAGCTAGTAGTTTAGCAACGTGGAACCACTCCGTACAACATTGTTTATCTTGTGAAAGGCAGTCCAAGCTCTAGTTTGAAAATCCAGATTTCTCTGTCTCCCTACTACTGTGGGTTAAAGGGTAACTGGATAGGGAAGGAGGGGGGTTGAGAATATGAGGGAAAGAAGAAGCTGAATGAGCAAGGGAGGTCCTATGGGAACCAATGATTCTTAAAATCTCTCCTTTACTATTGCTACTAGTTGGCATGGAGTCAATCCCAACACATGATGACCCATGCGTAACTGGACCACTGAAATTTTTTCACATTTTCACTGACTGATTTTTATCCTAGTCTATCTTGATTTGAAAGGTCCACTGAAATCGGTTCTGCATGCCTCCATGACAGAACATTGGCGGGGAATCAAACCTGGACCTCTATCACCAAACCGCCTTGGCTGTGGCCAATCTCACTCTCTCCATTGTCCTAGGCCCTTGCTTCTCAAGCGCTCTAGAACAAGGAACAAAAGGGCTTTTGGGTTTAGGCTCCTGTGAGCTGCCACTCATTTGTGTCGCCACCTTGATGCCGAGGCTCCTGAACTGCCTATTGGCTTAGACAAGTCACCGCAAGTTTGGGGCCAGGCTGAACCACCACAGAACAGAAAAATCACAAGGCAGCATTTTAATTGGCCCCCCTTAGGCCACGCAAAAAAGGAGAAAGCTAACTTGCAAAAGCAAAGAGTAATTAATGACGGGAGCTAGCAGAGGCTCATTTAGTAACTTCCAAGTAAGTTCTCCTGGCGAGGGGGAGGAGGGATGAGGAAGGTGGCCTGCAACATAAAGATAAACCGCAGGTATTTAACTCACAATGCTCTCTGCCGAAGGACTGCTCATTACCATCAGATGCCGCGCTGGCAGTGGGGCCAGTTAGAACTAACTTTATTATTAGAAGCAATTAGGGAGAAAAGGGGCAGAATTTCATTTGGTTATTTCAAAACAAGGTTCTGCACACTGTTTAATGAAGGCCTGCAGTGTCAAGATAAAATGTGTGTTTTTCTGAAAACAGCTTTTGCAAATGAGTGCTTGTTACCAGCCGGTACCTGGGGCCAGCGAGCTGGGGTAGTCTGGGCCTGTACGAATTTTCAAACAGAATTATCCAGTTGTCTCAGCCGCACACACCTCCAAGCTCATGGGCGGGACTGGCCAACGGTGACTCCAGAGCCAGAAGATCCCACTCCAGGACCCATCTCCCACTTTGGTAGCTGAATGACCTTGGGTGACCTTCTGTAATTTTTCTAGCTTTAGTTTTTTGTTGTTGTTGTTGATTGCCGTAGAGTCGGGCGTGACTCATAGTGACCCTATGAACAAAAGGCCTGAAGCCTTGCTATAACTCTCGTCATTTATCAAAGTTTCTAGAGTTTCCAGAGGCGTGTTGTTTAGTATACTTGTATGTAAAGTGAGTATCATCGATTGGATTGTGTCCCTCTAAAACTTCTGTATGACAGAATATAGAAGCTACATAATGAACCCCCATGATCTAATAAACCAAATGGTTGTAAAAGGATTCATAGTGGAAAAGCAATACGTTTCAGTGTCATCTCAGCGCTAATCTGGTGTAAGAGCTGGAATAGTTATTACCTCACCAGCAATAAAAGGGGAGGAAATTGAGCAGAGGTGGAGACGGGGGGCTTGATACCATCAAGAAGGAATTGCCAGGAGTGGAGAGTGGCTTGTTGGACCCAGACCCCTCCTTTAGGAAGATGTTGATGTCAGGGAAGCCAAAGTCCATGGAACTCTCTAGGGAAGGCCCAGCACACAGCTGCTGAAGGAAGTCAGGACTTTCCCTCCCACTGGATCAAGAGAGAGCGGAAGCTTTCTCTGGAGCTGGCACTCTGGGTTTGAACTTCCAGACTCTTGGACTCTGGGAGAATTCATTTCTATCTATCGAAGCCATCGACTTAAGACGTCTCAGTTTTAGCAGCACTAGGTGACGATGACTGTGGGGATCATAAAGTGTGAATCTCCTCCTAGGGCTGCTGTGAAACAGAAAATGATCTCGTATGTGTGAGAAGAGCCCGGTGGTGCCTTGTAGACACTGCTGTCATTATTAACTATTACATTCAAGGATCAACATTTCATTGTAATAGTTTGCTTTGTCATTCAGTGCTACCTTTTGGAATCTTCTGTTCAGCTCTTTAGTGTCTTGAATCCTTCCTTGTGCTTTGGCTTCTCTACGTTCCAGTGCAATCTTTAGCGAGTTTCTTCTGACATCCATTTTGGTCTTTTCTTCCTCTTCTGTCTTTGTAATGACCGTTTGCTGTTAGGGACCTCTCTAAAGTACTCAAGAGCAATGGTGTCTCTTTGGAAACAAAGGTGCGTCTGATACAGGCCATGGTCTTTGCAATCACTTGTTATGCATCAGAGAGCTGGAAAATAACTAGGGAGGACAGAAGGAGAATTGACGTCTTTGAGCTGTGGTGGTGGAGAAGAGTATTGAATGTACCATGCACTGCCAAGAAAACAGATTCATCCTAGAGAGGGTTAAACCAGGCTACTCCTTGGAGGCAAAGATTCTGGGGCTTTGTCTGACATACTTTGGACATGTTGTAAGGAGAGACAAGTCTTTAGAGAGGGACATCATGCTGGGTAGAGTGGAGGGACAGCGCAGGAGGGGAAGACCCTCTATGAGGTGGATTGATTCAGTGACTGGGGTAATCGGGATGGGTTTGTCAAAGGCTGTGCAATTGGCACAGGATAGAGCAGGGTTTAGGGCTGTTGTACATAGGGTCGCTATGAGTCGCAAACAACTCGATGGCACATAACAATAACAACAACAACAACATTCAAGGATCAGCTTGGGCTGATTTATTTGTAAATGTTATCAGTGAAGACCTAGAGCTAGTAAAGGAGATTGTATTTGGTAGAGAGTCTAGGAAAACCCTCCATGAGATGAACTGAAGCAAGTCACAGTAGTCTTGGACATACCCATGACCTTGAAGCGCATACTGGACAAGGCAACCTTTGGCTCTGTTATACCTAAGGTCATGAGAGCTGGACCTGTCTCCATAGCTACTGATAAAATAACAACACACCCAGAGAACAATAGGATGGCAGGGTACAGGGAGAGCTGTGGAACATACATTAAAACACGTATTTGCTGTGTAGGGGGTTACTGTGAACACCAGTCAGTACTGGGTTCTTTCACATCTTTTGAATGCGGTCTATATGGTAAAGGATGAAAAGAGACGTGTCTTTATAGTTCTAAGAGTTCTGGTCTAAATACATTTAGACAATAGTTCAATTTCACTCTGGAATTCAGATGTTCTGCAGAGGACCGACTGCTCTGATGTTTGCTCATCCAGCTGTGTCCCAAGCTATTTTGCATTTCTCACCTTCACAGAGGGGCAACTTTGCCTAAAGTGCATGCTTTGCTTTACGCAGCCATTAAGGAGCCACCCTTACACCCTGAGCTCAGAGAAAGACTGCTTTCAGGAGGTTGGCTTAGAAGAACACCTCAAAGGGAACTAGGCTTTGGTTACAGAGTCCTGGGGCTTTAAGCATTGGGCAGGCAAATGAAAGCTCTGTGATGGAAACCCACCACCCACTCTGCAGGAGAGAGACAAGATGTATGTTCCTCTAAAGATACACGGAGTCACAAACCCCAGGGGCAGTCCTGCTCTGTCCCATGGGGTTGCTAAGAACAACAATGAACTTGACAGCACGGAGCTGGGTTTTTGATCTGTGCTTTGGCTAAGAAGCTCTCCTGGTGCAGCGGTTAATGGTCAGCTGCAAATTCCGAAGGTTGACTGAATGCCCCAACAACTCCATGGGAGAAATACATGGCCTTTTGCTCTTGTGAAGATTTACAACCTTGAGAATCCATGGGACAGTATGACTCTACTCAACTATGAGGGAGACTCTGAGTTAGAGGTAACTGACCGCAGTGGACTGGAACTTAACTTTCTTACGAATATAATTTTGGAGACCCCAAGAAAGGGACCTCTTATCTATGATTTCAAGGTATCCTCTATTCAGTGAGCATGTGGGCTATCTTCCGTTTTTTTTCAGAAGCTCCTTGCTTAACTTCTTCTGGTTGAAGACTGACTGGGTATAGATTTGTCTATTCATTTAGCAAAATAACCCTACTTACCCATTAGAATTTTATTTGCAAAACTGAGAGCCTTTAAGTAATAGAGCATGCACCATATATTAGACCCCTGTGACCAATAACACTCAGTATACAACTTCTCATTAGATTATATTAGCAACGATTCTTATTAAAATCTATTCACTATTGAAATTCTAAATTAACAAAGTCCCCTTGACACCTCTGCGTGTTTTCTAAGCTATTTATAACCCACTTCATTTCTCCCCACCCTGTTTCCCTAATTTAATTTATGCTCCATTAAATAATTCACATAAGATCCTTTTCCACAAAAGTTTATATTTTTGTATTGCAAATTATAAGAAAAAAGTTGGGAATGACTGGGAAGTGTGTACTGGTGCCACCACCTGCCTGCGAAGCCTGCCTGCCCGTTGGTAGCTTTCATTTTGAAATGAAACCAGAAGCTCTGTCAGCAGCATCACAAATACCAGCAGGGTCACCCGTGTGGAGAAATTTCAAAAGAACTACCCGACTACAATGACTAGGAAGAAAATGATGTATACTGCATTGAAACAGATGAGGGAGAGAACAGTTCAAAAGCGATAAATGATAGGGTATCATGGTTATTACAGGAATCCAGAATTAAGGTTGCACAGTGGGGTGCATTCTGGGTGTGGTGGGGAATTGTATACCATTGAAGGAGTTTATCTTTTGCTTTTCTAAGAGAAGAGAACTGAGTGGGGGTGGAGGTGGGGTGTGAAAAAAGTACAACAGTGAATGAATGGAAATCTAAAATATCTGTAAATGTTCATTAAAATTAATAAAATAAAATTAAAAACAAAACAAAACACAACAAAACAAAAAAAAGAGAAGTGCCTGGAGAGTTATTTCCAAAAAAATCAGCCAATTCTATAGGTCCCAACAGAACACAGCCCGATACAGGACCTGAAGATGAGACCCCTGGGTTGGAAACTCATTTTCATTTCTGGTGGGCTGGAACAAACCCACAGTTGACCCTCCAGCAGATTTCTGAAGTTATAAACTGCAAGGGAGGAGAATGATCCTCTTTCTCACTTGGATCTGCTGGTGCATTCAAACCACCTGCGAGGTGTGATCTTGGGATGTGCAGCGCAATGCCCTATGCCCTACATTACCAGAGTCCTCTGCGATGGAGGTATGCAAAACACCCAGGAGACACAACAATGGACTTAACTAGGGACTGTGGAGATGGCACAGGACTGGCCAGTGAGTCCTCGCAGTGAGTACACGCGGTCACTCTAGGCTGGAGTCCACTGGATGGCAATTAACTGTAGTAACATTCTTGATCAATGAGCTTATGAGCTTTGGAGAAATGTTCAGGCTGAGATTTCATTTCTCCAACCCACGACTGAATTTCCTCAAGCACAGTCCTCTTTTCTTCCTTGAGCATGCATACACATCTTATCACTAGAGCATTTCCTCTATGACAGACTCTGTAGAATTGTAAGGGATGGTTTCCTCAGTTATTAACACGCAAATAACGAGGTTAACTTCGGAACAGAATGGAGTGTGAGACACGGTGACTGCGCGGAGGTTATCAAAGGCGAGAGTGGAGGCTTGGTCTTACCCGGGACCTTTCTTCTAGCTTTGTCATCATGACGACTGTGGCACTCCGCTGCTCCCATATCATTCTCCAGAAGTCCCCGAACGTTTCGGGAAGCGAGCCCTGGGTTGCAATGTAAGCATTTTGTTTCCTGTAGCCATCTATGTAGTTGGCATTCACATAGTCACTGCCTGGGATACCTGCAAAACAAAGACCAGCGATTCAAGTAGGTGAACACATCTTAAGAGCCAGCAGCATGAGGCTAACAGCAGGGTTGTGTTATTGCTCTGACTGGTGACTAAGAGAAGTCACAATAAATCAAAGTTTCGGTTTTAAACAAGATTAAAGCTCACTGGAGTTGAGTCCATTACGATCTGTGGCAATGCTACGTGTCTCAGAGTGGAACTGTTCTGTTGGTGGTGGTGGTGGTGTTAAGTACCAGAAAGTCAGAAGTTATCCACGGCCGACTCTTAAGCAGGTTTTCAGAGGCAGGAAATTACACAGGAGATGGTTCACCTTTGTCCTGTGGAGCAGCTGGTGGATTAGAACTGCATACCTTTTGGATGTCAGCTCATCTCCTTATCACTAGGCCACCAGAACTCCCTGAAGTGTTCCACATGGTTTTATTAACGGAAATCTGTAGGAAAGCAGAAATCCAGGCCTATCTTTTGTGCACTGAGTGGGTTTGAACTGCCAATCTTTGTACTGTTAGGTGACACAGAGCTAATTCCAAGTCACAGTGACACCATATGCCACGGAACAAAGCAACGCTTAGTCCTCCATCATCCTTACAACTGGTACAGGGTTTGGCCGCCTGGCTGCAGCCACTGGGTCACAATCCACCCCACAGAGGCTCTTCCTCCTTTTCTCATGCTCTGCCTAGTCAGCATGATATTCTTCTGCTGGCATTAGACCCCTCTGCTGTGCCAGGTCAGACTGGAATCTCAGCAAAACCATCACACTGAAGAAATCTAAGAGTTAAGGAGTTGGTCTTTAGAAGAAGACAAGTTAGACTACCGAAGGGGGGTGGAAACCCAAACAAATGCAGCTAATGGTTTACGTCATGCCTTGTCTCAGACACTCTGCTTTCCCATTGCACCAGCAAAAGGTGGTGTGTAGAGAGGATATGCAATGTGGTTCCAGTCTTCTCTCACACTCTTCTCTAGATACAAAAGAAACACAAATGAAGTACAGCAGTACCCATGTGAAAATGCATATTCTATGACCGTGGGTCACAGGATAGCGAACATTTCCTTTCAGATTCAGCTAAGAGGGAACCCAGCAGCAGCCAGCAAGAAAATGCTGCTGCTCAAATGTAGAATGGACTCACTGGGGCTGCTCGAAGGACCAGAACAGGTGTGCTGTGCTAGTTAGGACGTTCAGCAGTGTACAGGACGTGCAGTCCACAAAGTGCACCCGTATTATAGTAATATTCTAATATATATATAAATAATAACTGACAGTCTACAAAGCACTTCTTTATTTAGTAACAATAATGAAAGTTAACCATTAAGGCACTTACATAAAATCCCAGCACTTTCTTAAATGCCTGCCATCCCCCCAGATCTCAGAGATATTGTGGATCTGGTTCCAGGCCACCACAATAAAGTGAGTGTTAACAATAAAGCGAATCTCATCAATTTTTTGGTTTCCCACAACATATAAAAGTGATGTTTATACTCTACTGTGACCTATCAAATGCATAATGGGATTATGGAAAAAGTCTACAATGCTGTGAGAATTCCTAAAATGTGACTTAGAGACCTGACGTGGACAGTGCTGCCGAGATCATGGCCTGGGCAGACTTGCAGGATGGCCACAAACCTTTATCTCTTGAGAAGCATGGTGTCGGCCAAGTGCAATAAGGTTAAGGCTACATGTACAGAGTCATGTCATCCTCACAACGGTCTTAGGAGACAAGCTCTGCAGTGACCTTCCTTTGAGAAAGGGGGAGACTGAGGTATGTTGAGATGAAAAGAAAATGTGACCAAGTTGGAAGGGTGGAATTCGAACACAAGACACCTGGCTGCTGCGACGGTGCCTTGAACTTTCCAGAGTGAGCGCCTCACATAAAACCCGTGATGCTGCGGTAACACCTGAATCTCTCCCTGGCTTAGAGCAATCATCTCCTAATTGTCCAATTCTATTTCAGCTCTCCCTGGTTTGTCCTCCAAATAGCCAGAGAACTGGTTCTGAACTCCTTCCCTTCAAGCCCAAGCGGCTTCCTATTATATGCCACATGAAATCCAGACCTTCCACATGACCTTACCAAAGTTATTACATCTGTTAGACCCCTACCTCATTTCCCTCAATCCTCTTCGACTCTAGACATACGAGCCACCTTCAGTGATACCAAAGCCAGGAAAAGACACCACCAAAATAGAAAACTATAGGCCAGTATCTCTCATGAATATTGATGCAAAAATCCTAAATAAAATACTGGCAAATAGAATCCAATGACACATAAAAAAAATAATCCACCATGACCAAGTGGG
>NW_006399764.1:24079781-24102408 GCF_000299155.1 Elephantulus edwardii | reverse complement strand
AATAAAATAAAATAAAAAAAAATAAAAAAAAAAGAAAACCTGGTTTTCTAACCTTAGCACTATCCTAATCCTACATTCTAGGGGAGTTCGGGTGGCCTGGTGCTCTTTGGGGGCAAGAATGATGAAGCTTCGCGTCACATACCTGGGCATGGTGCTAGGAAGGGTTGTTCTTTGGAGAAGGACATGATGCTGGGAAGGGTGGAGGTGCAGTGAAGGAAAGGGAGACCCCCAATCTTATGGACTGACACGGTGACTGCTGCAATGGGCTCTTGTGCATCAGGAAGGGTGAGGAGAGATGGCACTATATAGAACAGGGTTCAGATCTTTTGTTCATAGGGTTGCTATGAGTCGTACTCGACTCCACAGCACTTAACAACAAGAAATGGTAAGAAGTTGAGTTGCCAACCCAAAGGCACATAATTGGAATTTACCAGCTTCTTGGTGGGGGAAAAAGATGAGCAGCCTCCTCCTGGGCGATTTACAAGCTCCCAACACCTTCTGGAGGGTCGGCTACGAGTCAGTTTTGGCTTGACGTCCCGTAACACTAACAGCATCCTGGGTGCTAGAAAGTATGCTGCCTCCTTTTCAACAAAAACATTTTGCCACCATCACAGAAAGTCAGCCTGAGTACTCTGGGTCTTAAGTTCCCTCCAATACCCCTTCATATCACTTATCACAGGGGGTCGCTGCTGTGAATCCTGGTGAGCTCGTGCACTGCCTGTTTTGACCACGAGTCTGTGCCCCTTTTGTTGACCTGTTCTCATGACAAAGGGAAAACAAATAGCCCTAGTGCCTACAATCAACATTTGTTAGAGATCTCATTTTATTTATAATTTTACCTTTTTAAGATCATTTTTATTGGTGAATATATACATAGGCAATGATATACTCTTTATACACATACAATTCCATAACATTTCAGTTTCCAAGTGTACAATGATTCTCACTATATTTTTTCCAAATTATTCTATTGGCCACCGTTATCTTCAACTTACTGCCCTCCAAGTTTCTCAACTAACTTGTCCAGTTGCCCTTGTCAAGTTTATCTCACATAGATTATTCCTCAAAAGAACAATGCTCAAAGCAGATGTATTTTATGAATCAAGATAAATTATTTTGAGATCCAAAGACTTCAGAGGAGAATTCTGGTTAAAGGTAATTTCAAGGCAATGGTTTCAAGGATTCAACCAGCAAGAGAGCTCCAGAAATTCAGGATTCCACTGAGAACTTTAAATTCTGGGTTAGAATTTTAATTTAACAAATATAGTGTAATTGCAAATTTCAGTTTCACTAGGATGCCTTTAAGATACTTGCAAGTTGGAGTTTCTAGGGAGCCCGCAAGTCAAGAAACCAAACTATTCCATATGAGAAAAGAATAAAACAACAGCCTGAGAAAGGCCGAGGACGAGCAGCTCATGGGAGTTTGGAGGAAAATAATAAATGCTCTCTGTCATTGCTGTCTGACTCAGTTGAGTCTCTTCTGGCTCATGGTCAGTCTTCCCCTGCCCTCGCCACACTGCAGAGTGGGGCAGCTCCACATGGTCTATTACCTTTACCGGAGAGAACTTTCAGGTCTTCTCTTCTACAGTTCCGCTGGATGGTTATGTACTACCAGGCTTCTGTCTACCAGTTGAATCAGAAAATACGTCTGATACCTAGGTAGGTTTTCAATTCTAAAGGGCATATGTGAAAGACAGGCATTTTTCACAGCTAATAAACCATTTACAAATTATCAGAGTAAAGAAAACCAACCAAACAGAATAAGCTTCCTAGAGCGGCACTGAGTTGTCTCTGGAGCGGAATACTTGAGTTCTGTAACAATCCTCTGTCACCGAGTGGATCCCGATTCACAGTGACACTCTACGACACAGCAGAACTGTTCCACAGAACCCTACAGATCTGATGAAATAAATCCTCAGAGGAGCAAACTATGTCATCCTTCTTCGGTGAAGCAGCTGGTAGACTTGAACCATGGGCTTTTCAGTTATTAGTCAAACGTTTAATCTACTTTGCCACTCCAGCTCCACGCAGCCTTGGCAAGCTCTCAGAGGCAGTTCTACTTGATCTCACAGAACTGCTCTAAGCTGAAATTACTCAACAGCAAAAAGGGGCACAATCACTTTCCATGGATAGCAGCATTATACAGGAAGTCGTACTAGAATCTCTGCATGGTCCTTTCTAGCCCTGAGAAAATGAGCCATGGAATTATGAGGAAAAGGAATATTTTCCATACAATGGACCATATGCACTCAAGTTAATATCATTATATTTCACTGATTGCCACTTGCAATTACTCTGACTGCTTTTCTGATTCCAGTTGTAAAACTGATCCTCTCAAGAAAAGTAATGGAAGTCAGATGGCAAGCGCGGCTCTCCGGGACGCAGGCATGCATATGGAACACCGCAGGCAGCAGCTCGAAAGCCTTCGGAGCAAAAGCTGAAAGGCAAGATTGATTGTGACACGGTTCTTCTATTGCAGCTACTCAGGAAGCCATCGGGGTTCTGGCAGCCCTTTGGTGATAAAGATCCTAGTCCTCCAAGACAGCAAATTAACTGCAGATTTAAAGGATAGTTTAAAGAAAATCCTTCAGTTACAGCCACTAGAAAGCCTGCACTTCTGTACAGCCACAGGACCTAGAGTTCAGAGTCAAGAATGATCCATCTTACAACCTGGGAGAAGCCCACTTGTTAATGAAACATGTTAATACGGCAGATGATGGCATGACATGACTGATACAAAAGGGTTCTCACCAAGGTCTCAGATCAAGGTCTCTGTCAATGATCCGAAGTCTGTCAAGTAGGTACTGTGACATATCCCTCTTTTTTTTTTTTCTTCCATACTAGCTTTACAACTTTTTTTCCACATTATTTTTATTAGTTTCCTTACAAAGTTTATATACATCGTGTTTCACACTTTTGTTCATTCACATTGTGTTTCATACACTCATTCTCACACATTGTTTTATAATCACCATTGGCCCTTGCCCATTACCCAGGTTTTTCCCCAGATCTTTCCTATTTGCTTTTCCCCTCTTTCCACCCACCAACTAGTGCCTTCACCCCTGCCCAGCCCTGTGCCTTCACCCCTGCCCAACCCTGTGCCTTCACTCCTGCCCAGCCCTGTGCCTTCACCCCTACCCAACCCTGTGCCTTCACCCCTACCCAGCCCTCTTAACATGGGTAACACGTGTCTGACTGATGAAAGTGAGGACAAGGAGAGGGATGTGAGCTTGACACTGGGAGGAAGGTAATCAGTTCCACCCAATACTCCTATGTAAATTCCATTCAGTCAGTACACTATGTAGCTGTTGTTGACTGTGATGTATAGGAGAGATATTATGGGCTGGACTCTAGACCACCACAATAGACTGAACTGCACGAATGCTTTGGTTTCCAGGGGAGTTATGTTTATATTGTAATCTAGTAAGTGTGCAACGACAGTGTTGTGAACCAGTCTGAAGTTTTCCCCAAGTTTGAAACCACTTGCCTTTGGGATTGCAGTGCGGCTTCTTGCCACTAGGCCACCAGAGCTCCCTGGTACGAATGGTAAAGTGGTCAACCACGAGCGGGAAGACTGGCAGTCTGAAGCCACACCGAGGTGGGCATCTTGGCAGACAGGCCTGGTGACCTGCTTCATAAGGTCGCAGCTCTCCAGCGTCAGTGGGGTAGTTCTATCTGCACACGTGGCACCATATGAGGAGTTACCGACAACTGTGGTGTGCGTGGTGTGCGGGAGCTGTGCCTCTAACCCAAAGGCTGGGGTTCTCTGGAGGTTCAAATCCGCCAGCAGCTCCTTGGGAGAAAGATGGGCAATCTCCTCTCATGCAATTTACAGCCTCCTAAACCCAATGCAGGGTCAGCTGTGAGTTGGCTGTGATGTGACAATGATGAGATTTCTGAGAAGCCCAGAGAAGCCTGGGTGCTGTGGTGCCTTCCCTGCCACTAACTAGGGAGGGGAGGGCCTCAAAGAGTCCAGGCACTCCACAGGACAAAGGGGCGGAGCCACGGCCTCTGGGACCAGATGCAGGATTGGGGGAGGGGGTGGTCAGGATCCACAACAGCACATAGTTTGGCCTTTGTTGTTGTTAAGTCCCATCGAGTCATAGACGACTCATAGGGACCCTAGGAACAAAAGTCTTTGGATCAACAATATTCATTAGGCCACTGCGCAGGCCCTGAAAATAACTGAAGCGCTTCTTGCATTTCCACTTTTGTCGGTAAGGAAGCAGCAGGTCTGATGAAAGCCTCCATCTGACACTCCCTTCATGCAGCCTGGTGAAAGGCATTCAGGTGTGGGTTCTCTCACAAGCTCTTTGTAAATGTGGAGATGTGAGAGACAGTATGCTTTCAGAAACTCTAAGGTCTCCTGTGTCCTAGTCCTGTTCATGCAACCCACTCAACAAGCTGGCTTACAATCATGAATGGCGGAAAAACGCCTTTTAAAAAAATATACCAACACTCGCTAGGATGCCAGCGTTAAACAGCCATCTCCTTCCAGTACATGAGACTCAGGTTTTCAACGTGACTCAGTCCTGGAAAGTTTGTCAGACCAACCCATGGAAGAGAAGACCCACGAACTGGCTTTCACAGGTCCTGGTGCCTTAAACGGCTCCTGAGATGCTGCTTTTGGGAGGCTGGGTCTACAAAATGCACTCACTCTTTCTGGGATGACCTTCTCCATGAGATGCACATTTGTTTATTTAAGTCTCAATTCCCTGCCTTAACCAGAACATGATTTGCATCTGCTAATGCATCACTAATCAGAATGTGCTCCTAATCCAGAAGAAGTGAGCGGGAATTAATTGAATCCCTCCAGGGTTATGATGGACAGAAAGCTAACTTAAAACTCAGTCCAGAAAGAGGGGAGAATTCCTAGGAATTAGCTCGTTGCTTTCACTTCTTGGTGTCAAGGAGACCTTTCCCAAATGCGATCACAATAACGGTTCTTTTTTTTTTAAACTTTTGGGGTGGAGGGAGACGAGTTAGTGAAATGGCAGAAGCTTCCAAAGATGTTTTCTTTCAGCTTATTCAAAGCAAAACCTTTAGACTAACCAGCCTTGCTGGAGCGCTGTCACTGGCCTCAGTTGGTCTTGATGCCTTGTTCTGAAAGGCCAGCCAGGTGGCTCAAGAATAATTCTTAACCAAGAGTCCAAGGTTTTGCTATATTAATACCAACTTCTGACATTTTCCTACAATGTTAGTCCCATGTTCTCTCCAGATAAGCCGTTCTTGTGATGCAGCCTCAAGTCGGAACCAACTCTAGTGGGTTTTCTGAGCCTATAAACTGCTGTAAGCACCTGGTGGACTTGATAAAGGTATACAGAAATCTCCTACCACTATGGTGGTGCTGTCTATTTCTCTCTTCAATTCTGTTAACTGCTGTTTTACATATATTGCAGGTCTATCATTTGGTGCATAAATGCTGACCAAGGTTATGTCTTCTTGATCTAGTGTGCCTTTAATCAGCATGTAATGCCCTTCTTTATCTTCGATGGTGTTTTTCATCCTGAAATCTATTTTATCAGATTAGTATTGCCACTCCTGCTTTTTTTGAGGCTGTCATTGGTTTGGTCTATTTTTTCCTAGTCTTTGATTCTGAGTCTGTCTTTCTCTTCCTTTTTTAGATGTGTCTCTTGTAGGCAACATATTGATGGGCTTTGTTTTTTTGTCCATTCTGCTACTCTTTTTCTCTTAATTGGTGCATTTAGTCCATTCACATTAAGTGTGATTATTGTCAGGCCAAGTTCTACTTTTGTCATTTTGCTGTATTTCTTTTTCTGTTGTTTCTGGTTACTACGGTCCTTTCACTTTCCTTTGGCAACCTGGTGGACTTGAACTGCCTGCCTTTGGTTTGGCAATTAAGCTCCCTAAAATTAATACTCATGTGAAACAGTACAACAATATAAATTGTTTACGACTCTAATTGTATAAATGAGAAAACGGAGGCCAACTCCTTTGAATTCATATCATGTCAACATGCCTTCTTCCTGGGTTCTAGTGCATCCCGCCATCTATGTTCTAGTTCATTCCACACAGACTATGTCTTCGGGTGGCCCTTAAATGTACTGCTTACATGATTTATACTAGATCAGCCTCTGCGTTTAAGGCGAACAAGTTAGGACAGAATTAAGCAAGTGCTGGGCTCTGACGTCATTTACTGGTAATTGCCAGTAACAGGTTTTGGTGGAAAAATAAGCCTGGGCATGAAGTTGGGCTCACATTTTCTCCCATTGTCTGCAAAACTCTGGAAACTAGAGCATCAATTCAAGATGTGGTAACAATACCTCTATCTTCAGCTAAATATGAAATTAACAGAACCAGCTTGATGTCATTGCCTCTGCACGCACCTGAATATTAACAGAGGCGAAGGGAATGCTTGGAAACATGAGGCCACTTATTTTGAAAGAGCAGCCTCATTAATGACTGAAGAATGAAGTGCTATAGAAAATACACTGCAATGCCAAAGAACATCTGAGTAGCCACAGTCCTCTCCGAATAAGTTTCCTTTCTGTTAATTACCAGAGAACTAATTGGGTTATATGACTCTTTACTTCAAAATATTACCTAATCTGCTTTTGATGAGTTTTCTGGTCAGCTGATTTGAAAAGATTTTTCAGGTTGGAAGGGTAAAATAATAATAGATTTTTGCCTTGCATTACTTGAAAAAGCTGAGCCCCCAAAATGTATTTTTTTATCAATGTGAGATTGTTGTTAGGTGCTATCGTGTGGCCTGCAACTCATCGTGACCCTATGTACAACAGCCCTAAACCTTGCTCTATCCCTTGCCAATCTTATTGTCTCTGATACACCTATCCGCATTACCCCAATGACTGAATCAATCCATCTCATCAAGGGCCTTCCTCTTCTGTACTGACCCTTCACCCTCCCAAGCATAACGTCCCTCTCGAAGGACTGATCCAGCCTTGCAACATGTTCAAAGTATGTCAGACAAAACTTCAGAATCCTTGCCTCCAAGGAGCAGCCTAGCTTCACCCTCTCCAGGATGAACTTGTTTGTTCTCCTAGCAGTCCATGGTATACTTGATACTCTTCTCCAGCACCACAGCTCAAAGGCATCAACACTCCTTCTATCATTCCTAGTCACTGTCCAGCTCTCTGATGCGTTTGTTGCAAGTAATTGCAAAGACCATGGCCTGTATCAGGTGCACCTTAGTCTCCAGACTGACATTGCTGCTCTTTCAGTACTTTGGAGAGGTCTCTGACAGCAGACTTTCCTACTGTAATTTGTCTTTTAATTTCCTGCCTGCTAGTACTAAGAGTGTTGACTGTAGAGCCAAGCAAACTGAAGCTGTCGATAATCTCAATCTCTTCACCATCTATAATGATGCTGCCAATTGACCCAGTGACGAGAATCTTTGTTTTCTTGATGTTGAGCTTCAATCCATATTGAAGGCTGCAGTCCTTGACCTTCTACACCATTATAAAAGAGAATGTAGGTATGTTTGCATCATCATGCATTATGTGTCCCATTGTCATGTACTACCAAGTCTGAATCAACACAGAGCTGACCTCTGAGTGGGTTTTTAGAGGCTGTAAATCCCACAGGAGGAGACTGTCCCATCTTTCTCCCCTGAGCTGGTGGATTCACACTGTGTGCCTTACCAGGAGGTCCTCTGTGCTCCCTATTTTGCGTCATAAGGAAGGTCATATATTTACTTTAATGTATTTATTTTAAAATCTTAGGACAACACCAAGCACTTGTTAAGAACTTAAAGAGATGGATCAGGAAACCAGGACTCATGTCCTAGAATGACAAGTGCTGCTGCTGGTGTAAAGGGGCAGAGCTGCTACCTGGGCCATCTGTCTCTCTCTCTCTCTGTCTGTCTCTCAAGCCCACCCTTTGGTCCCTCTCCCCTTCCCTAAAGGAGAGGGCTAAAGGCAGAACTGCTAAGAGAAAATGGGAAGGGAAAGGAAAAAAACCAGATGATCAAAGTAATAGTATTTCTAACATGAACCAAAAAGGGGGTTATATCAGAAAGAAGCTCCCTCCTCAGGAATGCAGGGAAGCCAAACCCTGAGTAACCCCACAGGCCCCAGGCGGGACTAGCCTGTGACCCCTCTCAGTGACCCTGGGCTAACAAAAGCAGTGCCCACCTGAGAGTTCTCTCTTTTACTGCTGGAAACGGGATAAACGGTTTGCCTCCACCCCTGACTTTCAGGGGCGTTCCTCTCTGTCCTTTCCTCTGTAACTCTTTGCAAGGTCCACCTTTCATACCAGCGATGTTCTAACCCTTAATAAACCCTTTTCCACTTGGTTTTGCTAAATTACTACTGTGCACATCTGTTCACCTACTTACAATCATCTCAGCTTACCTCCTCCTCGTGGGAAATATCAGCAAGTGATGAAGATCATAGGAACTCTGGTTTAGCATCTTTCACTACTACTACTATTACTACCATCATCACCACCACCACCACCAGGGCTGCCACCACCTCACCACCACCATCACCACCACCCACCACCATCACCTCCACCACCACCACAGCCACAGCCTCCATCGCCATGGCCACCTCCGGCGCCTCAGCCACCACTGCCACCCACCACCATCACCACCACCACCATCACCTGCCACCAGATGTCTGCTCTTCAACTTGTCCAAACTTCTGATTCCTTATCTGTTGAAAAGGTCTGTTGGGCTAATTGTTCCCTCACTTCCTTTCAAGTTCAAATATAATATGGCTCTCTCTCCTATTCTTACTCTTAGATTTAGGAACTCCTGGAAAGTTCTTTTTAAGATAAATAGAGCCTTTGTGTCCCTTAGGTCAGGCAGGAACAAGTTCTGATGGGATTCCTGTCCCCTCTACCTCGGCGAGAATGAAAAAAAGGGGTCAAGTGGATCTCCCCCTCATGGCTCCTGGGACAAACTGCTCCTATACCTCTGAGCTGGGTATGGACACGGAGCCAAATAATTTGTTCTCCAACTCAATGTGACATCAAAATACAGGTGCTTTATTTTACTTATGTTTTACAAATTCCTAGTGAAGTAAGACTGGGCTAAAAAGAAAGTATTTTCATTCCTGATTGTAAAGTCAAAGCATTTAAGGCCCAATTGAAAAATGAAATGAACACAAGCTTTTAGTCAGTCAACCATCTCCCTCCTTCGCTCTCAACACAAATAAGCAAAACACCAAACAAACCTTCACCCACTGCTGCCGGAGCCCTAGAACAGCCTGTGTACAACTCACAGAGCACAGGGAAAGTATACTTTTTGGTTGATAAAAGCAAAACCAGGAAATAGAATAATAAGATCTAATACCATGTTTAATGCAAACACAGCAGAAGTTATACTGTTTTTGCGAACGCATTACACCCTTGCACACTGACTTCCTATGTGTGTATGCTATGCACATGAAACATATGTGAGGGTGTATATTTATGCAAACTAAAAACTTGAACTCTTTGGTATCAAGTTTGAACTCACTTATAGCTGAGCTTCCAGGAGGTTTTCCCAGGCTGCAAATCTCATAGGAGGAGAGAGGCCATCTTTCTCTCCAAGGGCTGCTGTCCAGGGGTGAACTTGAACCACCAGAGAGCGACTGTCTCTGAATCAGCAGTGCAACTCACTTCCTACCAAGCCACCAGAGCTCCCTGGGGGAGGCTCATAAATATGTGGGTACACTGTTGTTGTTTAGAGTCAGAACCGACTCAGAGCTGACCCTCCAGTGGGTTTTCAGAGGCAGTTAATCACACAGGAGGACACTGCCCATCCTTCTCCCGTGGAGTAACTGGTGGCCTCAAACTGCGTGCCTTGGGAATTGCAGCGCAGCTTCTTGCCATTAGGCCACCGGAGCTCATGTGGCCACATTAAGTGAAAAAAAAAAAAAACCATGGCACTACTTTAGTAGGAGTAAATGCATTTCATCATTTCATTCCAAAGTCACCAGCCTTCTTTCCCTTTCAATTGCATATGAGAAACTTTCAATGGTTACATCTTAATTTGAAGAGAAAGGATTTTCTCTGCAACATTCCAGAGAAAACCACATTTCTAGAAAAGGCATAGTGTATTGTTCACCATTTTATTTCCAGATGAAACTACAGTTTGGAAAACTGTATGTCACGTGGCTGCAAGAGGCAAGACAATTTTTGTGGCTAAGTGCACATACCTCACTGGCTGCATCTCAGCCCATGAACACCCCAGGGTGATGGTGGCTTGGACCACATTCAGGGGAGGCAAGACCAGCCTTTGATATCTCACTGCTTCGTGGCAGTCTCTCCTTGGGTGTTCTTACCTGTCCACCGCTGAGCATTCCATCCAGATCGGGCAAATGAAAATGTGATGGGGATTATACTGTAGTTGTTAACTTTTTAAAAATTATGTTATTTGTAATTTTAATGAAAATGTACAGATGTTTTGGATTTCCATTCACTTATTGTTGCACTTTTCTCCCTGTCCACCCCTCTCCTCCAGTTTGCTCTTCCCTTCGAAAAGTAAAAGAGAAATTCTTTCATTGTTATACAATATCTCCCCCCCCAAGTCCACTACACTGGGCAGCCTTCGTTCTGGACTCCCGTCATGACAATAATACCTAATCACATATCCCTTTTAAACTGTTCTCTCCCTCATCTATTTCAATGCAGTATATGTAATTTACCCCCTCTTTCTCAGCCTCCCCCCAACCCCGATGTCAGTCCCGTTTTACAACAGTGGCACTATGATTGTATTGTTTTAAAGTGCATTCTCTCACAGACCTCAGATGTTGGAGAAACATCAGCCCTGTCAGAGGAACTCAGTGTTGGACAGGAAGGAGGCCACCTCCTAACTAAAGCAGAGATTAAGATTCTGCAACGTACATCTTTCTACCACATGGTCCTCGTCAAATTAGCTTACACTGCTACCAGTATTCAAGGACTTCATTCAGCAACAGGACAGAAAGAAATGCAGTGTGGAGGCTGCATCCTGGAGCTGTCTACAAGACTCCCCGGGAGCCTCAACCTCATCATTGAAAGGATGAGTATCATCACGCTGTCCTTATCCAATATTCTATGAGCCTAAGAATTAGTCACATGATGAAGATAATAAACAGAAACTAAATAAGCCCAATCATTCTTAATACTCTTCTTATTAAACATAATTCTAAATCAGAAAGTCCTTTCCTTAACAAAAGCGATTATGTCATAATTTCTCAACACTACATCCTGCATGTCTATTCTAACAGCAGAGCTACAGGAGATGAAGAAGGTTTAGCCACAGCCTTAGCATAATGACACGTAGAGTCATTAGTGTAATCTGCATAGCAGAACAATAAAAATGGGGGGGGGGAATTCCCAGTAACTGAACAAAAGACAATGGAGATAAAAATAAACTCGCTTGCAGTGCTTTCTGATTTACTCTTCGATTAGCTCCCCAGGAACCACAGTAAAAAAAAAAAAATTAAAAAAATAAAAAATAATGGCACGAGCAAGCATCCTTCAGAAGGGCTTGCTTTCTCTCTTTTCTGGGAAAGAAATAGCAGCAGGCAGAGTCTGAGGCAGGAGAGCAGGGGAAGAACTGGTCTTAGGTGACTTCCCACGACAAACTCAGCTCCTTGTGGGAGAAGCACATGGACGGAGGCCCATGGCTGCTGTCATTCGGGAGACTCCCCAGGCCCAGGGCTGTTGTCATGTCAGCACCAGCCTACAAGCGGGAGAGCCGTCCTGTGCCAGCGGGTTTTCAGGGCTTTGAACTTTCAGAAGAAGATCACAGGTTTATCTTCTCATGTGCCTCTGAGCAGGTTCAAACTGTCCACCTTTCGGGTGGTAATCAAATGCTGGACTATTTGTGCCTCTCAGGACTTCCTGAGGTTATCACTGCGGTTGTTAGATGTGCTCAAGTTGGAAACAAGCCACAGCTGATGCTCAGCAGGTTTTCAGAGGCTGTAAGTCGCACAGAGCCTGTAAGTTACACAGGAGGAGACTGGTCATCTTTCTTTCAAGGAGCACTGGGTGGATCTCAACGACTACTTCTGGGTCGCCAGTCCAAGTCCTCACCCCTGGGCATCAGAGCTCCCCTAGGTAGCCGTAATCAGCTGGTTAAGTTTTACTTAGGCTGCAAGGAACTGATGACTTCGTTTCTAGCTTCCAAAGGCCAAGTCTCATCTGGATTTCTATTTGAGAGAAATTACACTATAGACCTTCATCTCTGCACTGCTCTTCACAAAGAGGGATGCTTTTAAATATTAAAGAAATGACAACTTCAACATCAAAGGCTTAACTGTGTCAATCTGGAAACCATCAATTGGCAAAATGAAACTTTAAAACGCTGAAAAACTGTGCTCTCAGCCTAAACCAATGAACGACACAGAGATGCTCTGAATAATGTGAGAAAAAGAACTTTGCCAAAATTTGCACACTCAACCAATCACTGCTGTCGGGTCAGAACTGACTCAGCAGGTCCTCCAGCAGAATAGTCAAGAGGCTGTAAATCACATGGGAAGAGTTTACTCATTTTTTGCTCAACAAGCAGCTGCTTGTGGATTTCAACCACCAGAGGGGAGATCTTCCAGATAGCAGCTCAGCTCCCTACAGCCTAGGCTGAGAGCCCTCTCATAACTACAAAAAGGGCCGTATCCATGTATCCAAGAAATTACAGCGGCACAGTGGATGATAACCAAAGGCTCCAAACATGTTTTACGACTACCAAAAGGTACACAATGTAAAGAACCTGGGCGTCTCCAGAGGTTCAAATCCAACAGCTCTGGTTCCCATGGGAGAAGATGGGTAATAGCCTCCTGCTAAGATTTACAGGATCAGAAACCCAAAGCAAAGATCATTATGAGCTCTGACTCAACAGCACATGGCAGCAACACATAAGAATACTAGCTACACTTGAATTGATTTCCCTTTATTTTGTTTTTAACTAATTAAAATAAAAGCAGGTTGTGGCCTGAAAACAACAACAACAACAACAACAAAAAATAAGCCTCTTGGGGGAGGGAAGAAATGTGCAACAATCAATGAATAAAAATATACTACTAATAAAAAAATATATATCATATATTGTGTTGTTGTTAGGCACTGCCGAATCGTAGACAACTCATAGTGACCCTATAAACAGAAGACCTGAGCACTGTTCATAGAGTTTCCGGAGGCAAGCCATCTCGGAAGTGGATGCCACTCCTGCTTCCAGGTTTGTTTTAATCGGGAAGCTCCATCCAACAGTGTCCACCAGGGGTAACCATTATCGCATTTGGCACATCATTGTCAGTGTTTAGCATCACAGTAACCACAGAGTTACCTCTGTTCAGCAATGCACAGACCAGTGCTATACCACCTAGAAGTATTTGTTTCACAAAAAAACCCCAATTTGAACCAGTCCTGAGAGCTGCAGATAAATATCTCTTCCCAGCAAGAGTAAGTCAGCGGCTGTGCTACAGGTGCTGACAGCTGTCAGGAGTGGGCCTGGTAGACTTCCCTCTGAAAGCACAGTGGAGGAGAGGCTAGGGAAAGGCGGAAACAGGGAGTGTAGGTGGCTTACTGGTACGGCATTGCACCGTGAACCCCAAGATATGTGGTTCAAGCACACCAGCTGCTACCTGGGAGAGAAATGGACAATCTCCTCTAGTCTGATATACAACCTCTGAAAGCCTGCTGGCAGGTCAGCTATGAGTTGGTTTCTCCTCGGTTCCACCTCGATGGCACATAACACAACAACAACAACAACAACAACAACAACAACAACAACAACAGAGTACGTGTGTGGTGGATCAGCTGCACAGGGAACATCAGCAGCTCCCTGCCTTTTTTTTTTAAATATTTGATTTATATTAGAGGCACCTATTCCCTGCGAGCTGCTGTCACATCTTAAAGGTGCTAAACTATACATCTCACAAATAATCAGGTGGTTGTAACATCATCTAAACTATTTACTCTTGGATTCTCCCCCCCTTGAATTCCTTCTATTATGCAAATCCAAAAGCAGATGATATATTTTGAATTTTCATGTAAAAAAGCACATTCTTCTCCTTGCTGAAATTTGTAATGCTATTATCAGCGCTGGCCTTCATTTATCAAACACCAGTTATTTTCTTTCACTCAGCGAGCACTACAAATACAAGCAGTAATCTCACGTAGGAATGACTCATTTTTGTAGAGGCTGTGGATGTGGATGTGGGCACAGGACAGTTCACGTAAGGAGAAGAGGCCGATCTATAGTCTACTCATAACACGTGGGCATCATTACGGTTATTATGAATCTCAAAAGATGCTAATAAAAACATCACGATTCTCTAAAGCTTAGTAGTATTTTCTTTGTGTCACACACTGTTTGAGAAACTTACAGCATTATTCACTTTTTCTTCCTAATAATCCTATGAGGTAGGATTCTAGTACGTTTTCATACAGGAAAATGATACAGTCCTATGCAATGTGTGTGTCATTCACAGTTCAAGGATGTCAAACAATACGGTGGAATTTTGGAGAAAAAGACAAGAATGGGTTAGCCTGTGTGTAGAAAGACTTTGTGGATGTGATGAAGTGAAAGGCCTGGTTAAAGGAGGTAAACTGGATTCCAATGAATTGCATTGTTATACATTTCAGAAGTTTAGGACAATTACTTCTGTTTCTGAGCTTAAATTTTATCATTTATCATATATCATATATATCAAATATATATGTGTAGCTATCACATATATATATTTTATCTCTCTCTCTCTCATATATATCATGTATTTTGTATTGAAATAGATGAGGGAGAGAACTGCTTAAAAGGGATATATGAATGGGTATTTTGTCATTACAGAAGTCCAAAGTGAAGGCTGAATATTGGAGTGGACTTCGGGGGAGGGACTGTGTAACGATGAAAGAGTTTTTCTTTCTTTTCAAGGAGAAGAGTGAATTGGGGATTGGCGGGGGGGGGGTGCAGGAGAAAAGTGCAACAATGAATGACTGGAAACCCTAAGTCTCTGGAAACTTTCATTAATATTAAATTATCATCTCTAATACAAAGCTCTTCTTCTTTCTTCCTAGTCTGTCTTAATCTGTATGTTCAGATTTAGAGAAGTATCACACTGGCCAGCGTTTTACAGAAAGGTGAAAGATATATCCCTTATTGTGGAGTTAACCATTCGTATCAGTGTTGTCCCTGCCCTTGGCACACGTGTCTTTACTCACTTATTTCCCTGCTCCCCCATCCGCCAGGATACCCATCCACTTCTACCCACTCCTTTCAGTATCCATCTCCCGTTGTCCCCCCCTTGATCTGATATCTTATATCTGAAGCTTCCTTGGCTTCTGTGATTCCAAATACGTTGGCTTCTGACTAGGAAGAAGGATTGGCCATCCACTTCTGAAATAGCAAGCCTCCAAAAACCCTATGTATACTTTGGACATGTCGTAAGGAGGGAGAGGTCCTCGGAGAGGGACATCATGCTTGGGAGGGTAGAGGGACAGTGGAGTAGGGGAAGGCCCTCTATGAGGTGGATTGATTCAGTGACTAGAGTAATCGGGATGGGAGTGTCAGAGACAGTGCGAATGGCACAGGACAGAGCAGAGTTTAGGGCTATTGTACATAGGGTCGCTATGAGTCGCAAGCGACTCGACGGCACATAGCAAAAACAACAACACAAAACTCAAACATGTGGCCATTGTGTTGGAACTGATTGATGGCTGACCCCCCTCTCAGTTTTCAGAGGCTGTAAATTACAAAAGAGGCGAACACCTATTTTCCTCCTCAGAGCAGCTGGTAGATTTGAACTATAAGCAGAAGAACCCCCCACCCACTAGACCACAAGAGTTCCCTAGAGTTTCATATGCCTCGCGAAGTATTTAATTATTGTGTTATTGTACTACTGTGTCCAACAGATAATAAGACTGCTGTAATGTACTGTCAATTCTGCACTGAGTCACAGCTGACCCTACAGCAGGGTTTTTGAGGCAGGAGATCAGACTCGAGATGGCCCACCTACCTTCCGTGGCACAGCTAGTGGATTTGAAGCATGTGCCTTTGCGGTGACAGTATAGTTCTTCACCAGTAGGCCAGGAGAGCTCTCAAGATAACAAGATTACTGATGAGAAAATATATAAAACTAACTCCTAGATGTTAACAGTGAAGTTAGAGGTTAAAAGGCTGCCAAACACATGACAGTCAAAGAAGTCCAGTTACTCAGCAAGTTACAAGGATTTGATGTGATAGATGAACTTCAACTAATGTTACAGAGCAAAATGTGCATGCATGAATGAAAACCAATTTAACAAAAAAAAAGAGGAAAAAAGATCCACAGCTCGTTAGTAACTTAGGTGATGCAACCTGGAACCACATTTGCCTGCTCTCTGGTCTGAAAATGACCTCATTTCTCCGACCTTGACAAAGGCACACCTCCTGAAAGCATCTGTATTTTGCAAGATGCTGGATATTATTCCACACTCTGTCTATGTATATGTGACTACTGTCTTTCTCTTTACTCATCATTTGAAGATATTTCTTTTTGGTTTTTAAAATGAATCGCATTACATCTCCATGCATTTGTTTTCTCTTAACAACTGCTTATGAGAACCCAATGGTAATTGAATTGATCAAAAACTCATTTGTTTACCCATAAATTCAACCATTGAAAACAAGTTAAAAAAACAAAACAAAGACTCCTGAATCTATTTTACATTCTTTTTCAGCAAAACTAAAATGACTATGACTTAGAAGCAATGTCTACATTTCAGACCATCAGTTGGCACGTCCCTGTCCACACACAAGTATTTTTATGTTTTTATCTTTTCCCCTGTTCTGAGCTAGTAAGGTAAACTGTTTTGCTCTATTAAGCAGGGATAAAGACACCGTGCGTCTCTGTGGAGGCTTCCAGCTTTCTCGCTAGTGTTCTGTCATATCGCTCTGCACAGCAATGTGAAGGGAATGGTTTACCAGCATCAAAAACAGAACAAAAAAAACCCAAACAAAAAACAAAAATACCAAAAAACCAAAACAAAAACCAGAACAATGTGAAGGGAATGGTTTACCAGCATCAAAACCAGAACAACAAAAAAAAAAAAGCAACAAAAAAACAAAACAAAACAAAACAACAAACCAAAAAATAAAACAAAACAAAACAAAAAAACAATACCAGAACAATGTGAAGGGAATGGTTCACCAGCATCAAAACCAGAACAACAACAAAAAAACAAAAACAAAAACAAAAAAACCAACCAAACAAAAAAAATAAACAAAACAAAACAAACCAACAGAACAATGTGAAGGGAATGGTTTACCAGCATCAAAACCAGAACAACAACAACAAAACAAAAACAAAAAACCAAACAAACAAAAAAATAAACAAAACAAAACAAACCAACAGGACAATGTGAAGGGAATGGTTTACCAGCATCAAAACCAGAACAAAAAAACCAAAAAAACAAAACAAAACAAAAAACAAAACAAAACAAATAAAACAACAACAACAACAACAAAAACCAGAACAAAGACAAAACCACCAAGAGTACGTTAGGGATACAGGTGGAACCCCCACAACAAGCACGTTCTTTTGCACAAACTGTGCCCGATGTCACTTAGTGTTTTACGAGAGAAGGAAACAGACGCAGCCCTGTGTTACTCGTGCTCCCTTTGCAGGACACACTTCAGTTAGCGACTCTGTGGTGTCAGCTGCCAGCATGTTCTCTTCTCTGCTTAAGACACAGGATGCTCGCCTTTCCCTTCAGCAGCTGCTGGTGAGGGCTTTACTCTGGGATAAAATGCTCTTCATGCCTGTAATCTAGATTAGAGCTCTTCATATAGCCCATAAACGTCAATTAAATGCCTCTAACCTTTTGCATAACACTTAAAATGGAAAGACTCTTGCTTTCTAGGTCAGCTTTAGCTTTGGAGTGTATTTGCAGCCACAGAGCTATAAAAAGGTGGGTTTTCATTTGCTTCGAGTGCTTGGGCTTTTCATAACTGTAAAAATAGCGTAGGAAAGAAAGGTACGTAGTTTTCCAACCATCATAATAAAGGTGCGGGAGGCAGAGCCTTTGTCCTTTGACACACTTTACTGTGAAGATGGTGGAAAATAACAGGTTAAGGGAAATAATGGCAGAGTGGGCAAAATTCAGCAGTAGTAATACTGGGCGGTCTAGTTCTGAGTGGCAACAACACCACAGGGTAGAAAGGAAGACGGATAAGTTCTCTCATGACAAAGAGACTCTCAATTATGTTCATTCACTTGTTCTATGATTTGCATTGGAAAGCATTTTCTAAGGGCAGCGATCATCATGTTACTGTAGCTAAAAAAGATTGAGGAATTGCTGATGGTTGAATACGAGCTCCCAACTGGTTGGGAAGGAATGAATGTAAAGTGCTCTCATGAATCTTGAAGGAAGTCAAGCACTGATCTAAAGGAGCTCTGGTGGCCTGTGCTTCTATACTAGGCGAGCGATTAACAGAAAGACAGCAGTCTGTACCTACCAGGAGCTTCACAGGAGGGAAGAGGACGTGGTTCCACTAAGATTAAAGCTTTGGAAACCTCCAGGGGCAGCCTTCCTCTGTTCTACAGGCTCACCGTGAGTTGGAATCAATGAGCTGAGAGAATTTTGGTCTGTTCAAGCTTGTACAAAGGAGCCCTGGGGGTGGACTGGCATTAAGGTACAATGGAAAGATGAAGGGTCCAAACTGACCAGCGGCCTCACTATGTCAGAAAAGACAGTTCCAACCTGTGTCAGAGTGTCACTATGACTCAAAATTGGTTCAATGGTTCATAACAACAACAACAACAACAACAACGAAGTGTATTTAGACGGTAACCTTCATCCTAGAGGCACAACCATTCCCCTCTGGAAAACATTCCTCAGTGTAACTTTGAGAAACAGGTTACCACCTCTATCCACACTCGAAATAAACTATCGGAAGTGATTTTCATATGCTTTATTTATACAAATCACCCCATTGTCAATTCCTGATCTTTAGCTATTAGCTATTAGCCATCCAGATTTGTCAAAAACAAACAGAACTCCCCCTTTTCTTAAAGAAAATAATAACCAGTTAGTTTACGGGTACCTTCTAATAATCCCGCTTGTTTGTATACCTTGCTAATCATCACAGGGCAACGCATGGCCTCAATTTACTTTGCCTGTATAAACACCAAGCACACAATGACATCTTCCATGTAGGGCAGGGAGGAATGCTCTTGCATGTCTGTGCATGGTGAGTGTGCATGTATGTAGGCATGGTGTGTGCACGTGATGAGTGTGAGTACGCACGCCTGTGGAGAGGAAGTGTGTATGCGCATGGGGGGGTGTATAAGTCTGCACATAATGACTGTGTGTGTGCGCGCGTAGTAAGTGTTGTGCACACAGGGGAATGGAGTGCACGGTAAGTGTGTGCGCGCAGGCATGGTGATTTTGCAGGTGAAAACGTGTGTCTGTCGATGGTGAGTTTATGTGTCTGTGTATGAGAAATCTATGTATATGCACAAGCTGAGCAAATGTGTGTTTGGGAAGTATGTGAGTATGTGTACATGATGAATGTAAAAGGGTGAAAGAGTAAGAGCAGGCTGTATCTGAAATTCTGAGACACTACTTTCATAGACAATTCATAACTGAACCAGAACTGTATTTTCACACCCTTAACCGCATGGCAGTGAAGGCGTAAGGTTGTTTCCTTACCTTCAATGGCGGACAGGAGGACCCGGGAATGATCATAGGCGATCACGTTTGCATATCTATTCTTTGGTTTGTTTACTTCCAGGTTCGAATGCTCCCAAGTGAACTGCTGGCCAGGGTCAATCGACTTCAAAGAAAAAAAAAAAGCACACACACAATCAATACTAAGTACCACGAGTTACAGGCGTTTACCCCTGTAACAAACATGATTGAGAAAGACATTTCTGAGGCGATCCCGGCTGTGAGGCTGAACATTCGTAGAAGCAGCAAAACATGAAATGATTCATCATAGTAAGAACCAGTCAAAGTCCCCGGCACTGGTTCAAGTGGGACAGCCTAAATCAATACAGATGGGCTGCTGCTACTCAAGGGCAGACTTTCATTTTTTAAATTTGTTTTTCTTTTTTCCAGGCCTCTCTCTTCTACTGTGGTTTATAAGTGATTTTAGGGACATATTCTTCCTAGGTCTGTGAATGTTTTTACTCGCAAGTCCTCTGCTCAAGTTTTTGCTAATTAGAGCTAATGAGTCAGCTAGTCTTTGAAGCCGACTGACTAGTCCTGCACTGGCTTCATAGACACTCGTTCTACCTTCTCTCTTCAAGTCCAAGTTCAAATACTTATGGCAACCTAAGGCTTCAACTGTTTCTGGAGAACATATCATGACCCGTATCCCAGAGCAATTTGTCCCAATCAGTTATTTATAAACAGGAAAGAGTACTGTTGTTGGTAGGCGGCAAGCTGGTCCCAGCTAACAGCAGCTCTAATGCGGAACAGGGTGAAAAGGTAGACTCCCGTGTCACGTTCACCTTCCCCACTGTGCGTGAGCCCACTGCTATAGCCCCTGTGTGAGCTCATCTTCCGGAGGTGGTGACTTTTAGTCCCACTGTCTACTTTACCAAGCATGCTGTCCCTCTCCAGGGACCGCATCTTAAAGCAATAATCAATTCAGGGCATACAGACTCTAACTTGTTTTCTATTTATCAGTACATGCTTTATAATTATTTTATTGTTATTATTATGTGTCATCCTTATTTATGATACTGTGTGCCTTTAAGTAAAATTCAACTCGCAGACACCTGCATGACAGCTCCAAGTGGCTTCCTGGCTGGAATCTTCACTAGAATAGATAAGCGGGTATTTCTTCTTATACTATCCTGGCTTCTAATCATGTTTATGTTGTTGAGGACCCTACAGTCAGAACCAACCCAGAGCTGACCCTCTAGTGGGTTTTCAGAGGCAGTTTATCTCATGAGAGGAGACTGCCTATCCTTCTCCCACAAAGCAGCTGGTGGCCTCGAACCATGTGCCTTTAGGATTACAGCACAGCTTCTTGCTAGTAGGCTACCAGAGCTCCCTATGATGTTTATAGATTTTGTTTATTTCCATAATTTATCTTTTATGACTTTTAATGCCTTCATTTCCTACTCAGTTCAACTGAAATCTGCTAACTACATAAAATACATCTTAAACTGATACAAAATAATATATACATTCATTTTTATAGTTAAATACCATCATAGCTTGAGGACTAAACTGAAGGGACTTTTAAAATTTCCTGCAACAGTAAAGAAATCACAACTCACTATTTGTTCATCATAGGATACTGACACCTCCTTCAGAGTTGTAATTTCATGGTGTATGCAAACACAAATTAAGTAATTACATAAACATTATTTTAACATATCAAAATGAGCTTTCCAGAAATAAGTAATGACAAATTAGTTTTATCTACAGGTAAAATGAAAAGAAAATAGAAGGGCATTTTATAATGTTAATAGAATTTATAGCTGTTATTTTTTATGGACTGTTTATCCATGCTTTTAAGAATCCTTGTAAAATTTGAACGTAAAACCGTATATAACAACTACTGCAATCTTAGAAATGTGAACCCTTTACCTGTTACAAGTGAAGGAGTTCAACACAGAAGGAAAATTCACCAGTGTAAAGCATCACATTTATTAACACCCTGTAAATATACTCACTAGTAGATACTCCTGCCTTTGATTTAATATGTATTTTAAAACCCCTTTTCTTTCTCAATCCATGTTCATCTTTAGCTAAAATAGTCAAGCATTGAGTCATTGTTGTTATATGCCACAGAGTAACTGTTACTATCGCGACCCTAAGTATTACAGCTCTGAAACCTGTTCTATCCTGAGCCAGTCTCACTGACGCCAACACACTTAATCCCACTGACCCAACTATCATGTCAACCCATCTCATCTGGAGTCTTCCTCTCTTGTGCTGTCCCTCCACTCTTCTAAGCATGATGTCCTTCTCCAAGGACTGGTCCCTCCTGGCTACCTACATCCTCAAAGTATGTAAGACGAAGCTTTAAAATCCTAGCCTCCAAGAAGAAACTTGGTTTCACTCTCTCTAAGACAGACCTCCTTGTTCTCTTGGCAGTTCATGGTATGTTCAATATTCTTCTCTAGCACCACAACTCACAGGCATCGATTCTTGTATGTATGTATGTATGTATGTATGTGTGTGTGTGTGTGTGTGTGTGTGTGTGTGTATATATATATATGTTTGGCTACATTGGTTTTATGCTGGATAATGGCTGCTTGTAGAGGGTCATGTATGGAATATTCGGGGTTCTTTTGGCTTTATTTAATGGGTGTCAGGGGATTGGATTTGCCAGATGAATTGGGGGTCTGTGGCTCATAGTCCACCAGTATTCGGGTATGTCCGAATTAAAAAAAAAAAAGTGGTAAGGCCCTTGGGCCTGTGGCTCTCAGTTCAAATGTTAACTGATTTCTGGATGAACATTCTTTTAAGTTGTACATCAGTGCTCTTTCTATTTGCTCTACCAAAGTAACTTAGAGTTACTGTGATGATGAACAACTGTGCCACAGGTGTGTCAAACACCATGACTGTCTACCCATCTTGGGCAGTGTTTGGTGGAGCTCCCAGGTGGACTGAAGTTTGGAAGCAGGAGTAGCATCCACTTCTTAAACCACATGCCTCTGAAAACCTTATGAACTTGGAGAAACAACAATGAAAGATATAGAAAGGCTTCAAGGCCTTTTGTGTCTCTCTCTCTCTCTCT
>NW_006399764.1:24072198-24079421 GCF_000299155.1 Elephantulus edwardii | reverse complement strand
ACACACACACACACACACACACACACGCCACACACACTCTCTCTCTCTCTCTGTTGGAAAACAGTAGAAACAGCAGCTAACTTTCCCCACATCTGTTTGACAGAGAATATCAGCTCTGTCTATAGTATGCTTTGAGTAGTAGTCAGCAAAACAACTGCCCATGGCTTATAGTCTGAAGAACAGCATTAGGATTTCCCCTTCTCTGGAAGCTCATCATCTCTCCTGTGGGATGCACATCTCTCCAAGTACTCCCTGAGTTCAAGGCAGCAGCAACATTCAGTCACCCAGGCAGGAGGTCTTCAAATCAACCTTGACCTTCTCCACACACTGCAGCTGCATGCTAGCCCAGGCCCATCTTAAAATGCTCAAATCAGTCCCAAATATTTGCCTTCACTATTCAACCACTGAAAACATGTTAAAAAATTATGATTCTTGAATCTAGTATAACAGAAGAATCAATACCTTTCAGCAGTGGAGCTGGAGAAGAGTACTGAATATCCTATAGTCTGCTTAAAGAACAAACAAATCTGTCTTGGACAAAGTGCAACCTGGGGTTCCTTAAATGTAAGGATGGTGAAACTTTGTCTAACACACATTAGGAATGTTGTTAGAGACGGGCCAGATCTTGGGAAGGGGCATCATGCTTGGAAAGGTGGAGGGTCAGTATTGAGAAGGAACCCCTCAAAGATGGATTGACCTCAATGACTGTAACACTGGACTAAAGTACATAAGAGATGATGAGGGTCACACAAGATAGGGCCACGTTCAAATCTGTTGTCCAGAGGGTGGCTTGCATCATAGCTGACATGACCGTATCGAACAGCTACAACAATAGAAAGAAAAGCCTGCTTCCAAATACCAGCCTTTGAAAACTCTATGGATAACCACAGTTACCACGTTCACAGGGTCCCTAGAGGCATACCTGACTCCACACAGTTCACGTCACTACACAGAACAAACAGTTCCACGAACGCTTATTAGCTCAGTGAATGACTCGATGGATGAAATGTTGTTAAAAGATGTTCATAAAGAGACACGATGTTGTGATTCTTTCATCGAGCATGGGAGTTAGAGAACAAACTGTAGGAATGGAAATGTTCAGTGCACCAAAACTTTATCACTTAACCCTCATTAACAATATGGCTTAGTAATTATGCGTGTGATCCTGAAATTATAATTACCGCTGATCGTCTACTTTCCACTTGAGCATTACTGGGTACATAAGCTTCTTACAATCGCTCACTAAGACATCCCACGAAGCTACTAAGCTCACTGATGTATGGTGTTTTGGTTGGAAGATATTACTGCCTTGGACTGCCTTCCTTCACTCACAATCTGATCCACCACAGATGGGTAACATGGCATGTATTTAATTAGAGTCATGGAACTGCATCTTTCAATCCAAAGGCCTTGCTACCTCATGTCCATTTCTGCCCTTGGCACATCATCTCAGCCTTCTGCATGACTTATCTGATGCTTCCACTGAGGAGCTTGAAAACCAGTCATGGAAACATGAGCTGCGTGCCACATGTTAATACGCTTAGGCACAGAGTGTGGTCCCAGAGAGGAAGATCTGTAAGTAATGCGACAATTATAATCAAAGCTGTTAGGTCACTACACTTTACTCAAAATGACCCCTTTCCACGGCGTTTATGCAGTAGGGATTGCCGTTTTCTTAATTTTGTAGGTTAGAAAACAGAAAGAAAGAAGGAATAAGTTCCTTCATTTGTTAAATAGACCAGGGGATTCTATAGGCCTGACATTTGGCTCTTTGGTGATTAGATAATGAGGTCAGGTTCACACAGCTAGACTCACACAATTGCTCTGAATCCCAGGCCTGAATGACTTTCAAGCACAGCTGATGAAAGCTGTTGTTGCCTTCCACTCAGTCAGCCCCACATCTTGGTTACTCCATGCAAGAAGCTGACATGAATGCAATCCCTCATTTGTACCAGGACCGGTGATCCAATGTGGGTCAGATCTTTCTGGTCAAGGGGGTTTTCACTATGTGATTTTTAGAAGTAAATCACCAGGCTTTTCTTGGTAATCTGATTCGTCCAGAGGCTCTCTGGACTAAGTGTTTAGCATCACAGCAACAACCAAGGCTCCACTGATAAGTGGTAGCTGCATATGCAGTGACTGACCGGGAATCAAACTTGAACAGAAAAGTATTGCACTACTGAGCCACCAATGTCTAGAACTGCTAACTTGCTGTTAGGTGTCTCTGCATCAGTTCCAACTCTGTGGGACCCTAAGTACAACAGGAAGGAAACACCGCTGGTCCTGGGTCAGCCTCCCAATCTCCGCTCTATTTAAGCCCACTGTTGTTGTCACTTTGTCAATTCATTTTGTGCACATCTCCCTCGTTTTCGTTGACTCTCTACTTTATCAAGTATCATACTGATCTCCAGGGTTCAGCTCTTCTGAAAATATGTCCAAAGCACGTAAGACTAAGTCTCCGTCCTCACTTTAAGGACTTCTCTGGCTCTCCTTATTACAAGACAGATGTGCTTATTCTTCTAGCAGTTCATCGTACATTCAATATTTGTGAAGACCGTAATTCAGAGGGATCAATACTTCATCAGTTTTTATTATTCATCCTGCAGTTCTCTCGGGAGTGGGTACAGAGATGTGTTGCCAACTCAAAGACACATGGTTCGGCGTCATGAGTCAGTTCTGATTCCAGGAAAATAAGAGGGAGCCCCGCTTTCACATACCTATGTTCTTGCTGTTGTTAGGTATTGTCAAGCATAACTCATAGCAACCCTATAAACCCTGTTCAGCTGACCTGAATCCTATGCTGTCCTGTGACAGCCTAACCATCTCGGACACACTAGAGCCCACTGCTGAAGTCACTGTGTCAATTCACCTCACTGGGGCTCCTCTCTCCTTCTCTCAACCTCCATCTCTGAAAGCATGATGTCTCTTACCAAGGCATACCTCACCTAGCTAAGTGTTCAAAGTATGAAAGACGAAGCTTCGCCATCTTTGCCTCCAAGGAGTACTCTGGCTACACCTTCTCCAAGACATATTTCTTTGTTCTTTTGGTAGTTAATGGGATATCAGTACTCTTCTCCAGAATCACAACCCAAAGGCATAAATCCTTCAGTAATCCTTATTCACTGCCCACGTCATAGCCTTCTCATCACATGCAAATGAGGGGACGGAAAAAACCATGGTTCAGGGCAGGCTCACTGTAGTCTTCAAAAGGAACATCACTATTATTTAGCATTTTTAAAAGTCTCTTTCAAAACTGGGTGAAATATGTTTACGGCATTGAAGTCTATGGGGGAGAGAACAGTCTAAAAGTATTATATTTTAGGGCATTATTTTTATCATAGGAGTACGCAACGAGGGTTGCAAAGTGGATTATATTTGGGGGTAGGGGGTGGGGTTTGGGGAGGTGAGGGGGGATTGTGTACCAATGAGGGATTTTCTTTTGCTTTTCAAGGAGAGGAGCAAAGGGGGGGGAGGGGGGAGGGGTTTGTGCAGGGAGAAGGGTGCAACAATGAATGAATGGAATTCCAAAATCTCTGTAGATGTTCATTGAAATGAAAAAGAAACAAACTAAATTCAAAAAAAGTCTCTTGCAGCAGATTTTTCTCTCTCTCTTTTTTAAATTTTATACAGATATATTTACAAAGTCTGAATACATTGTTTTCCACATAAGATCCTTCCCATTTCCTTCATCCCTCACCCATTAAATTAGGCAACCCTATGATTAACACCCCACCCACTCACCCTTCTGCTTCCAACACCCCCTTGGATCCTCATACTCATTCCACAATAATGGTTTTATACAGTATTGGTTCTTGTGCGACTGAGTGAGTTAACTCAGCATATGATCTCCAGTCCCTCCCAAGTTAGGTAGTAACTTAAAAGTCATTGCTCCTGCGTGCTGTGTAGTAGTCCATTGTATGAGTACCACAACTTCTCAATCCATTTGTTTGTGGTTGGAATTGTGGACTGTTAGCATGTTCTTGCAATGGTGAATAATGTCTTACAGCAGATTTGACGACTGGAATGCACTGTTTGCTCTCTAGACTGCTGTTTCTAAGTGTGATGATTATGAGTTCAAGTAAAACAGTACTTGTGACTACTTAAATCTTGCCTCTGTTTATCAGACTGTTGCCTATTGGGTCAGCTGTGAGGAATCTGGTTGCTGACTGTTGAGGAGTCTCTTCCAATCCTGATGTCACATACTTAAGCCAGTTTGTATCCCCTTGCTCTATGTGAAAATTGCCCGCTGGCCTAGTTACAAATTCAACACAAGCAAATGTAAGTATTCGGAGACTCCAGTGGTTCAAAATCTTATCCACAACTTGTTATGATTGATGTAGTCAAGTATCTTTGCAAAGGAACTAATATACAGGTGAACACCTTTCTGGTATTGTCTGATTTCAGCCAATATCCATCTGACGTTAACCATGCTATCTATCCTTTGTTTCGTGTCCTCCTCTGAACCGAGCTTGAACTTCTGATGGTTCTCTATTGATATATTGCTGCAATCACGTTATGAATGATCTTCAGCAATTTTTGGCTTGCATGTAAGAGTAATGATAAGTTTGTAGAATTGCAACATTTTGTTGGAGGACAACACTCTGAAATGGACAGAAACAATCTCTTCCTATTGGCTGCCTTGATGTTATACTGGCTAAGAAGAATGCGTCTGATGTGAAGCATCTCAATTGGTAGCCTGCCAATTTCTAGACCCTTATTTTTTACCAATAGTCTCTGTGCTATAAACAATATCCATAGACCAAATAGCATAATTTGCAAGATCAATAACTTATTAATTGGAAATATCTTTTTATAAAAGATAATGTTTCACATAAACAGAAATGGCATCTATCAATATATACTTCTCTCTAGATGGCAAATACCACATGGTCTACAACTATGGAAAGAGATGGCGGGAAACTCAATATCAGGGCATATAAAAGTGGCTGGTTCGTGTTGATTATAACCCGGGACATAATCCCACCTGGATTTAGGCACCATTTCAAGAACAAATTTGATACGCTGAATGCTAACGGCTGATGAATGCATGCTGACATCCAGGCAATCATACATGAAGAATTAAAAAGGTCATTAAGAGGGCAAGGAGGAAAGAAAGGACCCAGATGGATGTCAGAAAAGACTCTGAAACTTGATCTTGACTCTAGAACAGCTAAAGTAAAAGGAAGTGATGACTGAGGAGGAGAGCTGCACAGAGACTTCAAAAGTCTAGGAGACCTGTCAAGTATTGGAAGGAAATGTGCAAGGACTTGGAGTTAGAATACCGAAGGGGAAAAACATGTTCAGCATTTATCATGCTGAAGGAGGTGGCAAAAAGTTTCAAGTCTTGAGTTGTAATCTGGAAGGGGTCTATGGACAAAATACTGAATAATACAGACAGAAGGAAGAGATGCAGTCATTGTTCAAAAAAATATTAAATTGGTCAAGGATTAACAATTTCAAGAGGAAGAAAGCAGATGTACAGTAGTATACTTCTCATAAACTATGATTAAAGACTATATTGCAGGGTAGAGGTCCAAGCTGTACTGAGGGCTTTGGTGAAGAAAAAAAAATACTCCAGAAACTGACAGGAGACCAGTTGAGCCAACAATTCTCAGCTGGTAATTACTAAGGTACGGAACCTCCAGGACGCTACTGGAAAGCAAAGAAGTGCAATGCCTGCACTGCACCTGCACAGGACTTCCCTTTCTCTTATGAGTCCAAATAATATTTCTTCCCGTCCCTCCCAACTTACCAGCTTGTGTCATTCTGGGACAATTACATAACAAATCAAGTTTTAAAAATGAGGTTGCCTTCCCCTGGATGTGAAAACAGATGGGCTGCAGCTTACACTCATACTAGATTTGCACGGATCAAACAAACATCGATTAAATAACGTTTCCTTGTCTTGGTGGCGCACGGCACCATCCATCTGTACCTGCGTGTCTGCCTGCACCTTTGGCAAGGCCGTCAGCACTGGCCATTATTTTTGGAGCTTGTCACACTGCTGAGAGGAGGGAACCCAGTAAATAGGAATAAACTAGCAAATGGAGGTGAGATAGAAGACGATCTTTAATATTTAGGGAAGGATTAAAAAAAGAAAACGGGCAAAGGAAAATCAAATTTCAATTCTCCACGTTAATGAGGGGAAGACATTGGGGATGATGCAGCCTCTGATTCACAGAGCCCGTTTTTTTGGCTAAGTGCCGTGAACACACAGCTGCCTGTGGAATTTCCCCCCCTGACATCTCCTCTGACCTTTTGTTAGGTGCTGTCAAGTCTATCAGGACTCCTAGCAACACTATGAACAAAAGAGCGAAATCCCGCATCATCTTCACAGTCTGTGTAACCTTCACACCAATTGTAGTCACTGCGTGGATCCATCTTGTAAGGGTCTCTTCCTATCTTTCTGTAATATTCCAACTTTCCGAGCCTGATGCATTTTTCCAAGTACTGAGCCCTCCTGACAAAGTGTCCAAAGTATGTGAGACAAAGTTTCACCATCCTTCCCTCTAAGGAGGACTCTGGCTGCACTAGCTCCAAGGCAGAATCAGTACCACGATTCAAAGCCATCAACTATTATCAGTCTTCCTCATTCACTGTCCAAGTCTCAGAGGCACAGGAAGCAAGTACTGGCCGGCTCAGTGGACCTTAGTCTTCAAGCTAACACTGTTGCTCTTTAGCACTCTGGACAGGTCTTGGTTACCTAATTTTGCTTTGCAGCTGATTTTTCTAATGCAACATGTCTATGGATTTCCTGACTGCTGCTACCTTGGGTGTTAACTTCTGAATTCAAGCTGTTGACAACTTCAAAACTTTCTTCCAGCCGTCATGATTTTGCCTATTGATTCATTGGTGATGATGTTTGTTTTCTTAATGTTGACATGTAAAGAGCATTGATGGCTATAGTCTTGGATCTTTTGCAGAAAGTATTTCAAGTCTTGTTCAGTTTCTACATGTAAGGTGTGTCATCTGCATAATGTGAGTTGCTGATGGACCTTACTCCAATCCTAATGGCACATTATTCTTGACATAATCCACTTTATCGAATAATTAGTTTAGTATATAGACTGAATTGCAAAAGTTGGAAATAGTGAAGAAGAATCAGTAGTCGGAAAACATGGGCTTGGTGCCAGGAATGAGGCTGGAGATAGAATGATTGAATTTTGTAAAATCAATGACTTATTCATTGCAAATACATTTTATAAGAGACACAAACGCAGGTT
>NW_006399764.1:24046325-24070118 GCF_000299155.1 Elephantulus edwardii | reverse complement strand
CAATGCAGGGAGGGAAGACCCTCTATGAGATGGATTGATTCGGTGACTGGGGTAATCGGGATGGGTGTGTCAGAGGCGGTGCGGTTGGCGCAGGGTAGAGCAGGGTTTAGGGCTGTTGTGCATAGGGTCGCTATGAGTCGGAAATGACTCGACGGCACATAACAACAACAACAACATATAGACTGAATAGGTATGGATAAAGGATACAACCCTGACACACACCTTTCGAATTTTAAGCCGTACAGTGTTTCCTTGTTCTGTTCACTTACACACAGACACACACACTTCTTGGTTTATGTACAGGTTTACATTAGCACAGTTAATGGTTCTGTGATTCTCATTCCTATCAATACCATCCATAGTTCGTTATGATCCACACAAAGCCCTTTGCATTCAAGTAAATAAAACATAAGTAAACATCCTTCTGAAATTCTCTGCTTTCAGTCCAGATACATCAGACATCAGCAATGATATCCCTCATTCCCTGGCCTCTTCTGAATCTCTGGAATGCTAGAAATTACAGCTGGACTAAGAAGAGGTCTTAGAAACGGTTCTTTGCAGGAGGATTAAAGTGGTCAACATGGAGAAGCAGCAATGCAGGTCACTGGCAATACTGATGTTTATATCTACATCAGGCTAAAATGTTGGTGGTTTTAGAAAAGATGGCCTCTGTGCATCAGCTCCAAGTTGTTTACTTTATTGTCGCAATCAGAAACTCCTTGGCCAACCTCCTTTCAAAAACTCCTTCTCATGAGAGAGCTGATCAGTATTTTCTTGTGTGATTTACTGCCTGTATGAAAGTTTTTTCCTGCATGAAAATTCACTAGAGGATCAGCTATGAGTTGGTTTTTACTTGATAGTAATAAGCTGGGTTTGTAGATTTTTTTAATTGTTGGCATGATACCAAGTTCAAATTCAAACATGTCCAGTTGTTTTGGATAGGGAGTGTTTTATGTTACTTACAACCTGCATACTTTATGTATCTCATATAAACACACCACGCTACTAAAAAAACCCGACAAACCAACTCCACTGTCATTGAGTTGATTCCAACTGTTACCAACCCTGCATGGGAAAGGAGAACTGCCTGGTATTGTTCCTCAAACTGTCATCTTTAGGGGACCAGAGGGCCACTTCTTTCCTTTGTAGAGTGGCTAACAGATTCGAAACTCTAACCTTTGGGTTAGCAGTCAAAACAATTTAACTTTGCCTTGGAGAAAACAAACAAACAAACAACAAACCTCTGTAGTTCTGAGAACTTTCAGTTGCACTTGGGTTTGTTTTGTTTTTTGAGCCCTGCTCCACTGTTCAGCGGAATATGCTCTTTCTGAGACTGACCCCCACCTCTCTCAGCCCTTCCTCTGGTTAGGCTGGTACAAACACAACCTTCTACGAAATATCGTCTGTCCGCACCCAAAGTTCTACTCCTCTGAGAAAGCGTCCTGGCCAGGCCTCTTTGAGCCTCCCCTGAGCGTGCAGCTTCACAAGGTGAGAATAAAGTAAGCTATCTTTATCCAAACGAAGCTCGATTCTTTCAAAATAAGCCACAAACACTACAGTGTTTCATAGGCAAGGATTTGACTTCACATTGGCTTTTGTTTCTCTAGGCAATCAACAAGGTCCTTGAAAGATACTACATATAAACAAAAATCAGGTTTTGGGCTGAACACTTGCGACCATCTAAAACGATGCTAGATCCCAAACCATTTTACATCAGTTCCCTGACTGCACAGAGGCAGCTGGCACTGTGTAAATAACGACAGGATCTCTTGACTGTTAAAAACAAAAGGTGTTCAGTTCACGGGTCTCTCTTATGAAAGAAGAGTTGGCCAGATAGGAAGTTATTTAATGAGAGAGGGACAAAGAGGTAGAGAAAGACAGTCAGATATATGCACACATACAAACACACACACACACACACACACACACACACACACACACAGAGGGAGGGAAAGAGAGAGAGAGAGAGACTGATTCAAATGACACGTGCCAGTTTCAAATAGGCAGACAGGAGTTTTGGTGGCCTTGACATGAGGTCGTGCTGTAACTGAAAAGAGGAGCCAAGGGAGAAAGATGGGCCTTCTCCTCATACGCGATTTACAGCCTTGGAAACCCACCTGTAGGTCAGCTATGAGTCAATTCTTACTTGACAGCTATAATTGAGTCATTTTTCAAATAATCTGCATTTATGTATTCTCTAGCTTGATTGTCTGAAAAATCACATTTTTTTAAAATAAGAAACTTAAACAGGTAAATGAATGAATAAGCAATTTCCTCCTCCCCACAAGAGTATTACACCTCAGCAATCCAATGGAAAGGGTACAGCTGCCCTTGAGAACGTTTTCATGGTGTTAAGGGTTTAATGTCCAAAATGGCTTTCCTAGTCACTGACTTCGACTTTGCTATATGATGGATGCGAACAGGTGAAAAGCACATGTTAGTCCATCTGCAAGGGGAATGGCTAGTCTCACCATTACATTGAATGGCTTCCACAATAAGGGAATTCAGTACACCTTCCATAGCCAGAGATTGCTGCAGCAGCCAAACCTACAGGAGTGTAAGTAGGGGCTGCAGCAGAGAAGCGGAGACTGGACATGAGACAAAGCTGACCTCAGGACTGCTACCCCATGGAAAAAGAGCTAGGTAAGTCTTTGCCCAAGTCTACTGGAGGACTAGGGTGGGGTAGAAGAATGCCACAATTGACAAGATCAAGAGCTTTGTAATCCAGGCATAAAGACGCAAGGCTGAAGGGCCTGTGAGGATGCTGTGAAAGCTGTCCTGACTGATTGTAAGCTGCTGCCAGCCTGAGTTGTAGCCTTTTGACTTCCCTAGTAAACCCTGATAAGTGTATGTTTCCATGTGGTCTGTGAGCTACTGCAACAGATTTTGGACCCAGTAAAGCAATAAGATTGGTGTTATTCCCATTTACAGAAATTGTTGCAGGAGCATGAGAATGAGTTTTGTGCTGTGGAAGATAATGATGGGGACAGTCCTCCTTTGTTCAATATGGGTGGCCCCACGTGGCCCTGCTCCTTTCAGTTTCCAGAGCTGGAAATCGTTGAGGAAGCAGACTGCCTCCTCTTTTCCCCAGTGGGTTCAAAACACTAAGACTGATGTTAGCAGCTAAGTATTTTAACCACTAAGCAACAACAGATGAATTTCTAATTTTTGCATAAAGTTTGACATTATATTCTTGAATAAAATCCAAAACAAAAAGTCACAGATTGATATCCATATTAATAATAAACAATACATAACTTTTACTATCCTTTGTTTGTGCTCTTCATATATTAACTCGTTTTATGATGTCTGCCTTTTAAGGTTAACTCTAAACATTTTTTCTATGTAAACGTCAAATGTTAAGTCTTCTGATCCTAGCCACTTAGAGTGAGGCTGGATATCATTTACTGAAGGGTACCACATGCTGAACATTCAAGTCAGTCTAAGAATTCAGATGCTGGCCCTAATTTTGGAAGTCTCAGGATATGTGCATTAATGATTTGCTTGCCACAAATTCTGGGGTTACTACTGTTTCTTTGGGTTTAACCCTTCATTAGAATAATTCATAGGACTTACTTGCTGTACTTACTATTATAATTTATGATAGCTAAAAGGGCACAAAAGAAGAGACACCCAAGTCAATGCCTGAGAAGGTCCAAGAACATCCATGTCTCCAAGGATGTGTTACCCTCTCCTGTGCATCCAAGTCCACCACCAACCAGGAAGCTCCTCTGAGCTTCCGTGTGCAGATTTTTCATTGGGGTTGGATTATGAAGGCAAGACGGATTGAATCATTAGCCACATGTTGGAACTCACTTTCCAATTCCCCTACCTTCCCTAGATACATGGCTAGTGTCACATAGTGGGTTTTTTCTGCAATGCCCAGCCTCATCCACTATGTCTCATTTCATTAGCATAAACTCTCAAGTAGTCTCCAGAGCCTTAATGAATAACAAAGTCTGGCTGGTTCACTTAGGAAAGGATGAAGTCAGAGGTTACTTTCAAGGAATCAAGAGGAAAGACTACAAAAAGCAGTGCTTTATCCCACTAAGAAGCAGTTACCATCATTGTCACAGTACCGTAGATTATAAACCTGAAATCAGTAATGATAAATAACTTTCTCAAAGTCAAACAGCAGTAGACAAAGTAGCCAGGTTTGGGGCCCAGACATTGTAGAGGCTGAGTCCGAAGGTCTAGCCACCATCCCCATTTTTTGTTCTGTTTTCATTGTTAGACAAGAATATCCCTTCACTGTTTCACACTAGTGTTTCAATTATTCCCTTGAAACACATCCAAGGAAATCTGTGGATACAAACCAAAGGGGCTGCTAATCACTATCTGTATTTCTAAACCCTAAACAAACCTATGCTCAAAAATTTGTACAGTCATTGAATAAAATGCCATCTGACATAACTTTATTGATAAAGTCAAAGACATCATCTTAAAGCAAAACCTTTAACTCTATTCCTGCAAAGGTCAACTCTTCTCTCTGGAAGTAAAGAGTAGCTCAGTTACATATATGCAAAACCACCACAGGATTCTAGCTGTTCCCTGGACCACTCTTCCCACCCAGAGCAAGAGCAAACCTCAAACTATTCCCTTTAGAAATTCATCAAAGAGAAACCACACACACAAATTAAAAAAAAAAAGACATCCTGTTATTGTGCATGTTTTAAAAACCATCTAGCAAAAACCTAATTACATAGAAGGAATAGACCAGCTACTTGGCTAGCTAAACTATAGGTCAGGGTAACCATCATTTCTGCAAGGAACTGAACTTTCCCTGACCCCATTTTCAAAGGAATTGCTGTATTTTCACATGGTCCTCCACTCGTAGGTTCTTTGGTCCATACTTTGCTTGGTTTGCCCAAATGATTCTCTGGTGCTTTCTGAGACCTAGGATGTCAATCGGGCGCTAACTGCAGTTCTTTAGAGAGGTGGTTTTCCTATGCTCATTTATCCAGATTTTCTTTCTTGCTCTCTCTCACGCTCTTTCTCTTTTTCCCCAGTTTGAAAATGTAAATAAATATATATCCATTTGAAAAAGACCCATGTTTGCATATTCTGAAAGGGCTATATTTTGTGCAATTAGCAAAGCCCTGTAATTGGTATAATGAGTACTTACATCAGAGAGAGGAGCATGGGTTCACGGATGCTATGGTGCTGGGGAAACTGGAACCTGAGCTGGGATGGGAAGGACAGAGAGCATCAGAGTCCAGCAGTCACGAGGCCCTGGGTCTGCCTGGTGTTAGCAGGTTATATGACACGGGTCTCTGCTTGCTCTGTGCTTGTTCCTCTTCTCTGTGCTTGATGTCTCTGTGCCTTTTTCTACCCTTTTACTCTCTTGCTTCCTTTTATCTAATTGCTGTTAGGTGCCATCGAGTGCCCAAAAGTATGTGAGACAAAGTTTCAACATCAATAGCTATAAAAACCTTTAATATTGCCCTATAAAAGCACCTATTTATCAATCCACCACCACCTAGTTGATGATGGCTCAGGGCAATCGTCCACCAGGCTTCTGAAGCTGTAAATCACTGCTCATCTTTCTCCCTCAAAGAGCCTGATGGATTCAAACCAGCAACCTTATGGATAGGAGCCTGACACATTGCACACTACACCACCAGAGAGAGACTGCCCATCGTTCTCCGTGGGAACACAAACGTGAGGAGGCCCTTTGGTTAGAACAGCAGCACTACATACTTGTCCAGGTTCATGGATAGGAGCCTGACACGTTGCACCCTACACCACCAGAGAGAGACTGCCCATAGTTCTCCCTGGGAACACAAACGTAAGGAGGCCCTTTGGTTAGAACAGGAGCACTACACACTCATCCAAGTTCTCGTTTACAGGCTGAATGGGATTAAAGCAGGATATTCCAAAATTCTCAGTGCTAAGTAACACATGGATGGAGACTTGCAGGAAAAAATGTTAATTATTTGGCTTTTAAGCAAAAGTTTGGTTGTTCACTTCCACACAGTGGTTCTGAAGGAGAAAGACCTGGTAATCTTCAACCATCAAAATGGCAACTTAGGAAACTCAAGTGGTGGTTCTCTGTCACACAGGTCCCTATGAGTCAAACACCGACTTGGTAACATCTAACACCAGCAGGATTGCTGCAACTTTAAGAAGAACAGACATGTTCAGCTTTCTGAGGAAACACCAAACTTCCTTCCAGAGCTGTTGTACCATTTTACAATCTCACCCCACCCTCTCCACCATTTATTACTTGCTCCCCTGTTAAGAGTATGCACTGCTACTGGAGTGAGATGGTATCACGGTGGTTTTGGTTTGCCTCTCTCTTACTGCCAGTGGTGACATGGAGCATTACTTCATGTGTCTGTTGGCCATTTAAATATTTTCCTCTGTGAAAATTCTTTCCATGTCTTTTGCCCACTTTGTAATTGGGTTATTAGTCTTTTTCTTGTGGAGGCCTAGAAGTATTCTATAAACTTTCATTTTGAGACTCTTGTCTGAGCTGGTATTGCCAAATATTTGTTCCCTGTAGTTGAACACAGAAATTCCATATAACCCAACTATTCCATTGTTTGTAATATATCCCAAGAAAATGAGAACTGAGGGTCAAAGGGAGACTTGTACACCAATGTTCATAGCAGTGTTATTTACCATTACAAGAACATGAAAAAGCCCACATGTCCAATCCAAAACAAAAGGTCTGAGAAGTTGTGGTACATTCATCCAATGAAATACTATACAGCACGTAGGAGTAATGATTTTGTAAAGTACTATCTAACTTGGGAGGGACTGGAGAACATTATGCTGAGTGGACTAAGTCAGCCCCACATGGACAAATACTGTATGAAACCATTACTGTGGAATGAGTATGAGGATCCAAGGTGGGGGAGGGTAGAAGCAGAGAGGTGAGGATGGGCGAGGGGGTTGGGCTGTTAATCACAAGGTTACACACTGCGGTGGGTGGGGATGGGTGAAGGAAATGGGAAGGATTTTGTGTAAAAAACAATGTATCTAAAATCTGTACATAAATCAGTATAAAAATTGTAATAGAGGCAATTTTTAGCACACAAACTTGTTAATAAAAATATTTAAAAACACACAAAAAACAACAGACAAATAGCCATTTGTAAATACAAAATGTCATCAAAGTCAACCAAAAATGATACAAGTTATGTTTATATGGAATATTTTGTTTTTCTTCAACCAAGATTTTATTATGTAACAAATCTGCTGCCAATTTATATGTTGTTCAATAATCTGATTAGAAATCCTGATAACACACAATAAACACTGAGAAAAAATTGCCTAAAGTGACAGTTAGGTTATCTATATTATTAGAATCAATATATTATGAATCAAAAGAGATAAACTACCCACCACGTAAACCATCTAGCCAGATGGGATGAATAACCATTTGAGACCATTTGATAAGCACTTTCTTACAAAGTACACCTTGGTACTAAAGATTAATTCTTTTTTTTTAAAAAAAATTTATTTTATTTTTATTGTATTATTTTTACGTGTACCGTCAAATCAGATCTGACTGGTACAGGAGGAGATTGCCTCCTCCTTCTCCAGCAGAGCATCTGGTGGATTTGAACAATGTACCTCTGGGATTGCAGTGCAGCGTCTTGCCACTAGGCCACCAGAGCTACCTTAAAGATGAATTCTTTTAACTTACTTAGAGTACGGTTTAGGAATTCTGAAGGCACAAGAGCTAAAACTCTTAGGTGTTAAATAAAAAGTTATAGGTTCAAATCCATTCATGGCTATCTGCTCCCATAAATGTTAGAGTCTAGAAAATCCAATGGAGCCATTCTGTTCTATCACCTGGGTCATAATATGTAAAAACAATTACAAACCAAAGTGGTACAGGAGTTTGCTAAATGTGATTTAAACTGAGGAAAGAAATGCCTGCAAATTATTTCCTGCAGAAGAAGGACCTTCTTAGATTCTACAAACAATATTTTAAAGGAGTAAGTAATTAAGAAAAGAAATAAACCTAATTTTTTTTTTTAGTTATTTGCCACTTCTTTCTTATTTTTAAGTGAATAGAAGGAGAGAATCAGACAGGATTATAATTAATACCTATAAAGATTAAAGCTTCAGAGACAATTGTTTTTAAAAAGGAATTTATATATTAAGACTCTTGATATTATGGAGAAAAGCAAAATAAACTTTTAAAATTCCAGAAAGTTAGGGGAAATTAAGCATGATTAGGAATTAATTAAACTTTTTAAAGACTAGAATAAAGTTAATGGCATTAGTAGAAAAGACTTTTTAAAAGTTACTGAGCAAACCATCTGGATGGGAAGATATTTAATATTATCAATAGGATGTAAGCCTCTAAGTATATTAAAAACATGGCAACTGTATGTTGGTAACAGACACATATAATTATCTACTGAGTGCAGTCAATGTGGACCAGCAGACCGGAAAACAACTGTGGTAGACTGTCTCTTCCGTGCATAACAGGGCAACAGGATTTGGCAAAGAATTAACAAAAAGAATATATTCACTTTTTACCACTCTTTGTAAATGTTGACACTTTTGTATGGACCCTACAATATTACTGATGTAAACTCGTATGTACACGTTCCTGTCTAAGATAGTTTTGATATCTCAGGTATATGTACTTTCTCCCACATGCGAAAAGCATAGCTATGAGACTTTAAAAACTGAGGGAATGACTATTAATTTAGGCAAAGGAAGCTACTTCCACTCTGCAGTTGCTCTGGGACAACACCTACTGTTGTTAGTTGCTACTGGCCAGTTTAGATTCACAGCAACCTTATGTCATCCTGCACCACCACCACAGACACAACCATACCAATAATCACAAACGTGGTACAGGGCCAAGAACAAAACACACACACACACACACCCCTCTATAGGATGGGGATACTTACTCACAAAAATAACAAAAAAGAACACAGGCAGCCACTTTCATTACTCATTTTTCCCATTTTAAAATGAAGATCTGATGACTGAGGAAGTCTAGTGCAGAAGATTCAAAAGAAAAACCAACTGATGGCTGAGTATTTATTTTTGTAATGTCACATTACAATTATGTTTACTGATAGTATGGACAGCCCCAGGTTGGGAGGACTTCTGTTCCTAACTCTGCCTTAAAATCAAGGTTGTCCAGCAGATCCTAGTATACCCATAGTGTACCCATCTATGCATACACATATTGAAGAAACACTTTCAGATACACTAACACTCCTTGAACACAGTAATGCAGTTATAACCTTATGTGAATTGCAAAATAAGCACATACTCACTATGCACCTCCATTCATTGTATGCACCTCCATTTTTATTATAAGAAACCTTAGAAGGGGTTCAGTGCAAATAAGTAAAATTTTCCTAACAAAGGAACTATAGGTCCAACAAAATTGAAGACTACAATTGTATCACTATTGTGGTTTTAACAGACTGATTATTAAAAAATTTTTAAGTAGTAACATTAATTCTGTTTAACCAAAGGTGCCTCTTTCTAATCTGATGGCAAAGTACACTATGTTTTCCTCTTACTTTTCTTTGCCTCTTCCATTTTAGGATTCAGCACTGCCTAGTTTGTCTACTAACAAAATTCTTCTTTGCTAAATCTTCATTTTCTTTCTCACATATATTTTCAGATGTGAGGGGGAAAACACATCAACTTCCTAACAGAAATCTGAATAAACTTTTATCCATATTCAACAAATGTCTTTTAAATCTTATTTTATAGTGCAGAAAACACACAAAAAGATTGGATCTTCCAAAACAAAATGAGAAAATGTGTGATTTTTCTCTAGTCTATGGCAGAATACAGGAAATGCCAAATAATCATTTAAAAATCTCTCCATCCCATTTCACCCTCAGACGCATATAGTGTGACTATCTAGTTGAAAGAGTTTCTCTCTGTGCTTTCTGGGCACAGAATATATTTCATGAACCTTTTGCTGTTAATAACATCATTCCTTGCCGAAGCAATAAGAATATATCCTACTGAATACAGGCTTCTAACTTGTACAACCCATCTACTATTATAAACCATTGCATATGCCTCACATTTTTAATATAACCAGCTCCTAGCTGGTCTTTCAAGGGGTTTCTGAAGCTATAAAACTACAGGAGTAGACTTCCCATGCCACACTGGCTGAACTTGACTTCCTCTATCCACAGTGCTCAAGCAACTCAAAGTATTTGTAACCTAAAATCACAAATATATTTTCTTCTTTCTAACATGAGACCAGCAAGCTAGAAGGGCAAGCACATAAGAACAAAATCTAGATTGTTAGAGCTTCTTTCTTAAACAAAAAGATCAAGTTCAAAGATAAGTTTCTGCTGGTTGTAAAGGCAAGCAGATTCTAAGAGTCAACACTCTGGAGAATAGTTTATGAAACCTGCGGTGAGTTTTCAGCTGGATTTTATACATTCTCCTACAAAAGTGAAACTCAGGGTAGACAGACTGATGTGAGAGGGGATTACTGAACATGTCCACACAAGGAGAGGCCATCTTTCTCCAGATTCATCAGCATCGTGGTGAAAGGGCAAATCCGTGTGCATTGTGATGATGACGTGACAGCATCATCAACAGGGACTAAATCTCACGGTAATTCTTAAGGCAAATGGAGAGATGATTTTTTCTTATGGATCACACAATTAATGCTTAGAGGACTTAAAACTCTTTCCCAAAGTCAAGATTCCAGCAATCAACCCAAATCACAGCTGCTAAGTGACCCTCCGCTGGAGTTTTAAGGCTCGAAATCTTTAAGGGAGAAGACTGCTCATCTTTTTACCACAGGGCAGTTGGTGGAACTGAACTGTTGACCATTAAGTTGATTAGCAGTCAATATTTAATGAGCTATGCCATGCGGGATCCAGAAAGTCACCTAATTCTTAGTCCTCAAAGTAGAGAAGCTGGGATGGAGCTACAAGAATTGATGCCTTTGATGCCGCAGGCCCCAGCCATTACACATGCAAGCAGCTTTAACATCAGAGCTTCGAATTAAGAGTAATTCCTTATTTCACATCCGTGAATGATAAGAAAAAGAAATTCAGCACCAGGTACCTCGCTGAGGCGTAGTCTGACAATACATCCTTCCTATCTCAGTTTACATTTTCAAAAGTTTTTGTGCTAATGAAAGGCAGATATGTGTAAATTTTTGTATAATTTTTATCAAATACTAAAGGGTAAGATCTTAACTATGATCTTCGGAGAGAAAAGGCGTGATCTTAATATCTCTTGTTCTCTTTTCCACTCTGTCTTTTTATAAACATATCTACACTCATATATGCTCCATAGATTTTGTGAAAAGAGAGAGAATGCTGATTGCTGTATTCACTCCTTGGAATGGACCAGCCCTAACAGAGTAAAGAACTGAATAGCGTAGTATTGGCAGAAATTACAGTGAATGAGGAGAGACCAATAACTCATGAATAACAGGTCTGCACTAACAGTTTTAATGACTGTCCGTGTGGTTTAACGGATGGCCTTTCCATAGGATTTCTAGTAGAATCCTTCTGAAAGCTTGTCGTCAATAAATCTGTCATTGACAAAGGCCTGGACTACTTCACCATGTAACCATAATTTACCAAGTAAGAACACACACACAAATTATAGCTACTGTCAAACAATATTAAAAACCCCATCTCAAGCGTTTTGTTAATGACTATGAGAAATGTAACTGCACTCTCAAAATGGAGGGTTGTGCATCAAAAGCTGGCATACTTGGGATGCAGCAGTAATTTAAAAAAATACAACAGAGAGCTCACAATGGTCATGATATCTGAGCAAAGAAAAAAGAAGAAAACAGTTAACTGTTATGTAAAAATATAGATGAAAGAAGAGGACACTTTAAAGGCAAGCTGGAGTTATCTTTGAAATAGCTTACTCAATTACTTGGGATGATTCATTCGGAAACGTCTGTTACATTTTGTTTCTCTATTTCTCTCACACTTGTTTTTATACTGAGATGTGTCTTATAATGACTTACAAGTTCTCTAAAATCAGGGTTCGCCACGCTACGTTTGTCAGTGTGCACAGCACTCAATATTATAATCAGTGCACAGGAATGATCCTCAATTCTAGTCCTCTGTGTTCTGGTTTTCTCTTAACACTGCTGTCGCTAGCTGCCCGAGCTGCAATGGGAACCTGCCCAGTCCTGAATCTCCCTCACTTTCTGTGGTCTGTACAGGTTTCTTTGGTTGGTATTCAAAAGCTGCCTGCAAGTCCTTTTTTTCCTATTCTATTTCAGTCTGGAAGCTCCTCTAGAATTTGTTCACATTATAACAATACAGACTCTGTGAACAGACAAGTGTTAGCTCCACAACAGAGAGGAAATGCATTGCACAGCACACAGGAAATGCACTGCACAACACACAGGAAATGCATTGCACAGCACAGAGGAAATGCATTGTACAGCACAGGGCAAATACACTGCATGATAACACAGGAAATTCACTGGCCAGGCGTGGAGGCAAAAATTCAGTCATGAGCCCCAATGCTAGCCTGCGTGTATCAGAGCTCCTCAATAATTCTGACCTCTTCCTGTGGGAATTATCTGTTGCCTGAAGAACAGCTTCTTACCCTTTTGGTTTTCCTCAATTTTACCTGTCTTTCAAGGAGCCCTCAGGACCCAGTGATTAAGCTTTTGACTACTAATCTGAAAGCTGTAATCCAAAATTAGTAGAAGTATTTGGGAGAAAAGACATGCTATGGCCTGGCCCTGAGGGCTCTACTCTGTCCTTTGGCGTGAATACAGGTTCAGAGCAACGTGATACCATGCAACAGTCCTGATCTTTCAAAGTCCAACTCAACTTTCCTTTGCCCATCTGTTCCAGCCACCCTCACCCCCATCCTCTTCCATATACATCCTCCCCTCACAGGCTACAGTATAACCACTCATTTGACAATTAACTGTGTAGAATCTTTTAGCATTTCTTCTTTAAAAGTTGTTTAAATTTATTATTATAATTTACCCTTTAGTTTATGGCTTCTTTATTTTTCCAACTCTACCATAACTTCTGGAAAGGAAATTATTTGTTATTGTTACATGCCGTCGACTCAGATCAACTCCTAGCTAATCCTCTAGCAGGTATTCAGAGGCTGTAAATTGCACAGGAGGAAATGGCCCATATTTCTACCAGGGAGTGGCTGGTGGACTTGAACTGCATGTCTTTGGGTTAGCAATGCAGCTCTCTATCAATATTCCACCAATACTATGGAAAGGAAACAGATCATCCTAAAATGGATAGCCCAGGCGAGGTGGCCATAAAGAATCTTTCTATATTTTAAACAGGTTCTGATTTTGTCTCAATTTCTGTGACAATATTTTAAAGTTGGGGTCTTCATCGCTTTCCTAACTACACTTTCATTCCTTGGTCAATTACTGTTGATTCTTGAATAAGATGAAGATTCTGGTGGATATATTCTTCAGATTATCTTCACCATCAATTCTGATAGCTATATTTTATCAGATTCTATAGCATTTTATACTATCAAAACTGTGGAAGATAACACACCGGCCATGCTTTATAGTCTACTAAAGCTAGACAAGTGAAACAAGGCCTGTTGTTGTTATTTTTAAGTGTAGCAGAGTTGACTATGATTCATAGCGGTCCAAGAACAACAGATTAGACTCTTGCCGCACCATGGCACATCCTCACAATCTCCTCTGTGCTCAAGGCACTGCTGGAATAGACACCCCACAGCCAGAAGGCATGCACTGGTCATTCCCAGCTAAAGATATCTTTATATTATATTATAATAAAACACATGAAATTTATACATGATAATAAGGTTATTATAATATATAAAGTTATCCTTACATATTATATATCTATAAAGTTATCTTTATAAAGTTAGCCAAATATTATGACAAAAATGATTCTTTTTTTAAAGAAGTAAAAGTCTTATCCATCAAATTATTCAATAAATATGAGCTGAATTTTATTCTTGAAATGACCTATACAGGTTGATCGTTGGATGGGACCAGTTTGGACCTCAAGGGTCCACTTACACACAGATTGTTTTTTCTGTGGCTATTGTGATCAGCTCAAGTGTGGTTCATGAGCTGAGTGAGCGGTTTTCACTCATCTGTCAATCATCTCACCTGGAGATGATTAGTAGCTCACTGCATTTTAATGGGATGCTCAAAACACTTGAATTTGAGCAACTAAACCCATGTTGGCCAAGGGGGTCAATTTCAAGTTATATTTGGATTCTGAACTTTGAAGAAGGTCAGCAACCTTCACCCCTACATTGTTCAAGTGTCAACTGTAAATACATCTGTGTGCATTTAAAGCAACCCTCCAATATTGAGAAATACTATTTGGCCATAGATTTTGAATTTTGTTTTACAGAATAAGTCTTACTTGTTTGGGTTTGAGCATATGCTTTGATAATAAGGTTGCTGTTTTGATGGCCGTCGTGTCAAGCATGATTCACAGCGACTCTGGGAACAAAAGACCTGAAGCCCTTTTTATAACAAAGTAGAGGGGGGAATAAACCAAAGTGGCCACACACTCTTAAACACAGTAATATAGGTAAAGTAAAAATATAAACAACAATATATTATAAGACGACGGAGTGATACGGTGACTGTGAAAATGGGCTTGAGCGTGTCTCATATTGTGAGGACGGTGTAGGACAGGGGAACGGTTAGATCTGTTGTTCACAGAATTGCTGTGAGTCATAGAGAGAGCTCTGTTGGTCTAGTGGATAGAAAGTTATGTTACCAAGCCAAAGGTGAGTGCTTTTAATCTGTGCTCTTCAGGCCTGGCATTAATTGTTTTTGGTCAAACATTCTTCTAAGTGGTATAGCACTGGTCTGTCCATCTGCTGTACATAGGTAACTTGTGGTTGCTGTGATGATGCAAAACATTGTGACACTGATGTGTCAAATGTAATAATGGCTACCCATGGTGGACAGTGTTTGGTGGAGCTCACAGATTAAAATAGGCTTGGAATTAGAAGTGACATCTACTTCTGAAATAGCTTGCTTCCAGAAACTATATAACGTGGAGAAAAGATGAAAGCTATACAAGTGTTCAGATCTTTCATTCATAGTGTTGCTATGAGTCATGGACAACTCGATGACACTTAACAACAGCAACAACAATTATAATTATATATACACACACATATAATTGCTATATTTATTTATTTAAATATTTAATATATATTTTTATATATTATGTAATATTATATTTATAGATATTATATAATTATATATTGCTCTTTTAGCAATAGAGAACGAGGAGCCTTGGTTAAGAGCTCAGCTCTTAACTGAAAACTTGGTGATCTAGTGAGAAAGGGATTTTACTGCCAACCAAAAGGCAGGTAGTTCAAATCCACCAGCTGCTCAAGAGGGAGAAAGATGGGCAATCTCCTCCCATGAGATTTACAACTTCTGAAAACCTCCTGGAGGTTCTGACTCAAAGGCAATGACTTGAGGATTGACTCCAGGGGAAAAAGACTTGGACATCTGGAGAGCTGTTTCCATAAAGATTACAGTTAACAGACCTTATGTGAGCAATTCTACTCGATCACAATGGGTCATGAGGACTCAAGAATCAAGTGTAGTCCATCCAAAACCCAGTGATCTATAAGGAAGAAAAAAAAATAAAGCAATTTATATGATACTTAAGCATCTGTACTTTCTTCTAAAAGCACATAATCACTTAAATGAATTTTGGTTAAAATCCTAACACATTTGTGCTCCCTCAGCTTACAGGAACATGGAGAAAATCTGCCAGAGAAAGATAATAATGAGCACATGCTGCTCCTTAATCTTATTTGACACACACTTAAGGAATAGAATAAGAAAGAGAAAAATGGGAGTTTCCCTAAAATAGGTCCAAAGCCCAAGAGTTTGAAGGCTTTATTTTTCTTCCCAAGAAATTAGCAAAATGAATCAAACATTAAGGAATATATTTTAGATAAATGCAAACACTGAAATGATTATTTGATGTATAAACCACAGAATTTACAGGATGTTAGAAAGTTGAGCAATCCTGGCTCCCTCACATGCTAGATATAGCATATCCAGACAAAAATCCAAGTACATGGGAGAAAAAAAAATCATAGTGGGGTGATACTGGCATCCTGACAAAATCCAATTATCATGGCATTGGTCTTAAGTTGGCGTCAAAATGTTTTATTTAAGGGGTTCAAGGATCAGGGCTCTATATGTTCATCTCTGCACTCTTAGTGTATAGAAAAGTACTTGATACATAATAAGCACTCAGCAAACAGCGTCCACTGTATGAGAAGAAGAGAACGTAAAGCTTGAATGGGAAGAAGCTGGGATGGGCAATCCTTTTTGAAGAAAAGGGTATTAATGTTTGTGGAGTTTGGTTTTTATTTCCTCCCAGAGGTAGCTAATATTTTTGGACTAGCTCCTCCACTGTTCTCAAGGAAATTTGGAAGAAACAGGCAGCTTTTATTCTGAGTTTATTTCCTAAAGAAAATTATAATCCTTAGTCTGTGGCATTACAATTGGTTACTTTGGGAATGATTATAGATAAAAAACTCTTTTCAAGAGCAAATGAGTAACAAGAGCAGATGAAGTCTTATGGAAACAAAGATGTTCTTTCCATGCAAATATTTTCCACATAAAACTGGAGGAAGATGCATGCTGAAACTGTTAGTCACTGTCAAAATCTCTAGGAGACTTTTAGCTTTCAGGAACAATGATTCCATCCCAATTTATTCTTGACACATAAATACTCCATATCTTTCCCACTCCACACTAGATTCTGAGGGAGTCTACTCTCTTCTACTTCTATTGCTTTACTTCAGGTAAGAAAAGTCTACTCAAACTATCTTTGTATAGGATCACAGTAAGAGAGGTTAGTCACCCATAAGACAATGATAATACACTGTCCAGGGGAAGTTCATCAAAGTTGTATGCTTGGGGTGTCAGAACCTTTGACAACTGGCTTTGTGAGCCATTGCATTAGCCATCCTATGAAGCAAGGGGGGGGGGCAAGGCAGGCATGGTCCATAGCTACTTAACTGTAGACACATATTCTTGCAAATTATCAACAGCTGTGGGACCAGTATAAGAGCATGCTTTCCACACTATGAGAGGAGATGATAATGATGGTGCAGCAATTGTGGAGACCGAGACAATGCTTTGAAGAGATTGTGGCAAGGTGTAACCAGAGGAACCCTGGTGATGAAGGCCACAGTTAAAGGTTTTACTTGTGGGATGACTGAAGGAAAAACGGACATAAAACTGCTCTGAGATAAAGTCGGCTAGATGATTGAGGAAACCAGAGGCTTTTTTCACTTGTGCTGTTGAACTGAACCTGAACTTTCACTAGCTGAGGAACTGTGCCCTGTTAGTATTCCTTGGGACTGCTGGACTAACCCTGCATGTGCATTGTTAGATAATCTTTGCCTCCCTCACTCTCTGATCTATTTCCCTGGTAAACCCCACAACTGTGAGTAAAATCTGTGAGTCTTGCAATGAACACTGGACTCAGTTATTGGGAAAGACAGGTGTAGGAATGGCATGCCTGACTACAAAGCTATCTGCATAGTTCTAGGACATTACTGATGGAGACGGTTTCCTTTATGAAGCAGACAGAAGTCAGGCTTGGCCACTCCCACATTGTATCAGTTCCTTTTGCAATGCTCCATCTATATAGAGGACACTTGCATGTAAAGGTATTGCTTCTTTATCTGCAAAGAATCTCTGCTATAGGCCCAAAACGTTCTGTCCTAAGATGCATTTTGGTTGCTGACTTGATAAATGATAGCCATCTTGGTATCATGGGATTAAGCTTGGGAAGGAGATGTAAAGGAAAAGCCATGTTCTGTTTGTTAACTATATGCATCTATCCACTGCTGACAAGTTTATTATGCCAGTCATAGGCACTGCATGAAAAAGAAGATATATTCACTGCTCTAATGCCTTTGAGCTGTGGTGCTGGAGAAGAGTATTGAGAGTACCACGGACTGCTAGGAAAACAAACAGATTCATCCTAGAGAGGGTTAAACCAGGTGGCTCCTTGGAGGCAAGGATTCTGAGGCTCTGTCTAACATATTTTGGACATGTTGTGAGGAGAGACTGGTCCTTGGAGAAGGACAGAAGGACATCATGCTTGGTAGGGTGGAGGGACAGCACAGGAGGGGAAGGCCCTCTATGAGGTGGATTGATTCAGTGACTGGAATAATCAGGATGGGAATGTCAGACAGTGCGATTGGCATAGGACAGGGCAGAGTTTAGGGCTGTTATACATAGGGTCGCCATGAGTCACAAGCGACTCGATGGCACATAACAACAACAACAACAACACACCTCTGGTCCTAGTGGAAGGCACACAAATCAAAGGCAATCACAGCCCTTTGTAATATGAATTTGGGCACAGCAAAGAACCTATCAATTGAGCTTCATACATATATACATATATTGAGCCCTTTTTCATCCTATTATCATTTCCATCCTGAAGCTGGAACTTGTTCCAAACACTCTTATTTTCAAACAACTCTCTCTAATTCTAAACCCGCTAAGCCAGTTCCACTTTATACATTTTGATTTGGGGCAAAACTCTGTATTGGAGTAGAATTACACGTCATAGTGTTCCCATAGGTGTGACCTTTCAGAAACAGACAGGTATTCTTGAAAGAGGAACTTCTAAACGGTTCAGAACTGTCAGTCCCTCAGTCAGTAGCTGCACACTTAAATCTCTGCACAACTCAAGAATTCCTTAGCCCTCTCTATCCTGTGTTAAAAAAAAAATACAAACTAGGTAAGTTTAAACTATTACCAAAGCGAGGGGGTGAAAAAAAGTTACTAATGTTCTTGTTTGTTTTTTTTTTACAATATGCCCATGCACTAATATATATACAGTGTAAATGGCAAACTTTGAAAAGGTGAATTACATATGTTGTGGTTGTTAGGTATCATGAAATCAAAACCAACCCACAGCTGATCCTCCAGTGAGTTTAGAGGCAGTAAAATATACGGGAGGTGATTGTCTAGCATTCTGCTGAGCAGCTGGGAGATTTGAACCGTGTGCCTACAGGCTATCTAAAATTAAAAATAACAAAAAATATCTAGTCAGTCATAAAAGATGGTAAAATCTCTAGTGAGTTGTGCTGCTAACACAAAGGCACTGTGTCTCTGGTGGTGAAAATGCAATAGCAGCTTCATGCAGGTCTTCTATTTCAAATCTGTTTTTCTGCCTAGAATCAGTTTTGTTTTTGTTTTTTTAACTTTTTATCACAGTCTTTAAAAGTTATCTAAATGTCTGTTGTTGTTGTTGTGTCCCACTGAGACACCTGTGATTCACAGTGACCCTATGTACAATAGCTCTGAACTCTGCTTTATCCTGAGCCAGTCTCAACTGTCTCTGACACACCTATTCCCATTATCCCAGTTACTGTGTCAACCCATCTCTTCAAGAGTCTTCCTCTCCTATGCTGTCCTTCCACCCTTCCAAGCATGATGTCCTTCTCCAGGGACTGGTCCCTCCTAGCTATATGCCGAAAGTATGTGAGACAGAGCTTTAAAATCCTTGCCTACAAGGGACAGCCTGGTTTCACTCTCTCAAGGATGAACCTGTTTGTTCTCGTGGCAGTCCATTGTATATTCAATATTCTTCTCCAGCACAATAACTCAAGGGAATCAATGCTTCTTCTGTTCTCTTTGGTCACTGTCCAGCTCTCTGATGCATAGCAAGTAACTGCCAAGACCCTGGCCTGAATTAGGCATACCTTAGTTTCCAGGCTGACACTGTTGCTCTTCAGCACTTTTGAGAGGTCCCTGAGAGTAGCCTCCTCAAAGCACATGGATAAAACAATAGGCTGCTAGCCAGAAGGCTGCTTGTTTGAATCCACCCATCCATCCATCCATCCATCCATCCATCCATCCATCCATCCATCCATCCATCCATGTCTGTAAAGATTTTACCATCTTACAAAGCCTCTAGGTGTGTTATACTTGCCTTACAGGGCCACTATGAGTCAACATTTACTTAAGAACAAAGAATTTATTAACCTAGCAAATATCAGGGGTTACAAATTGACTTTAGTGAAATCACTTAACCATCCTGAAAATGTCCCTTCGTTAGAAAACAATGGGATGAACTACGTAAAAGTCCAAGACTGAGATTCCCAAATCTTGAAATCTATTTCCACAATGGACACTTTGAATTAAATTGAAACTTGTGCAATTTTATGAAGGATGAGGGTTTTGTTTTTGTTTTCGAGATAATGGGACAATCCCTTGAGCTGTGACAGCCAGGCTCAATAAAAAAGGAAGAGAAAGAATAAAAATGGAAATCAATGTCCATTTGCACAGCAACACCCAACCGTCCACTGGAAATTTTCATGCTCCTTGCATCTCCACTGATGACTTGGAGGTCAATGAATTACTATGGGGAGGAGGAAGGAGGGCTAATTCCTTCTACCTTCCCTAATGCAGCACCTCACTGCTTATAATACAAAGGGAGAGAGCCTTTTACTGTTCATTAACTGTTCTAATTACGGATTCTGAGTCACTCCAGCCACATCTGCACACTCCAGCGATAGAATGCCAATAGAAAGCACTGGACCAAACCTGCAGGAGAGGTGGGGGTGGGGGGCAGCCCTGCTTTAAGTAAACAAAGAGGAAAATGTGACAGCAGAATCTGCTCTTCCTAACATTTACAATCAAATGTGTTTCATAATCATCATAGAAAGAGAAATTCAGGACTGAAGAGTGAGAATCTAAAAAAAAAAAAAAAGGTCACTCAGACCAATCACCCACTGTCTACTTGAACTTCCGCCTCTAGAGTTGTAAGACGGCAAGCTCATTAAGTTATAGGCTACTTGACACACTACTCACATTAACGGAAATAAAACCTACGGCTAAAACAAATGCAACAGTAACAACAACAAACCCTGAAGCTATGGGAAGCAAACCCAAGTGGGCAGTGAGATTTGATTCTTCTGCCATCCTAAACTAAGGTAAATGTCTCCAGGTTACGGATTAATGGCTTCCTGTCTTTTCTTTTCTCCCTTAAGTTGCAAATGCTTAAAAGAAGATTTTGCAGAGATGTGAGAATGTTCTAGAAATCTTCAGGGTAAATGTCAATTGAAATTATTTTAGTAGATTTACAATGCTGTGTTTATGGCAGTGAACAACAAATATCTTTTATCAAAGGTCTTATCTAATTGAATATTGACTTTGAGCAGTGATATGTGGACAGGAAGATGGATATCTTGCTGAGACTTTTCCTAATTTTTAAAAATGCTCAGGATGAATCAGCTAGGAGAAATCTGGTCCATAGCTGGCAAACACCAAGTCCAGAAGCAAGTCCATGCTTTATACTCCTCAGTGTCCTCGCTTACCTGCTTCCACGTCCTCTCTGTTCTGAGTATACTCATCAAGAACAGAAATCAAAAACAGTATTTACACAAGAAACTCTATAGTCAAGATGGTGAAGCTTCCAGAATATTCTCACGCACCCCATGTGCATATGAAAGCTGGACAATGTACAAAGAAGACCAAAGAACCCAGGCCTTTGAATTGTGTCAGTGACAATAAGGAAGACATAAGGGGCTTCCAAAGGAACAAACTAATCTTTCTCCCAAGAAATGCATCCAGAATGCTCCTTAGAAATAAGGTAAGACTCCATCTCACATAATTTGGGCCCATTATTAGGAGGAACCATTTCCTGTAGAAAACCATTATGCTTGGTAGAGGGTCAGTGAAAAAGTAGATGACCCTTGAGGACACAGACTGAAATAGTGGCTGGAAGGATGGACTGAACCACAGCAGAAACTCTGAGGATCGTGCAGGGCTGAGAAGGGTTTCATTCTGTGCCATGTGAGGTCACTAGGAGTGGAAGCCAACCTGACAACAACTAACAACGAAAGTCCAACTCAATCTCAAGAAGGACAAAGACATGGAAAGACCTAAGAGAGGAAGACATTCAAGTGACCAACAGACACATGAAGAAATGCTCCAAATCACTGGCAGTAACAGAGAAACAAAACCAAACCACAATGAGACACAATTTCACCCCAGCAGCAGTGGCAAAGTTTAACAAGAAGTTTAGCAAAGTAATAAATGTTGGAGAGAATGTGGCAAGATTTATACAATGTTGGTGGATTTTAAAATGATACAACCACTCGGGAAAACAGTTTGGTGTTTCTTCAAAAAGCTGAATGGAGAAATTCCATATAACCCAGCTATTCCACTGCTTGGAATATACCCCAAGAAAATGATAACTGAGGCACAGAGATTTGTACACCAATGTTCATAGAAGCATTATTCACTATCACAAGAACATGGGAACAGCCCAAAGGTCCAACCACAACAGAATGAACTGAAAAACTGTGGTACATTCACATGCTGGACTACTACACAGCATGCAGGATAAATGTTTTTTTTTTTTTAGGATAAATGTTTTAAAAAACTACTACATAACTTGGGAGAGACTGGAGTGCCTTATGCTAAGTGAGCTAATTTAGTCCCACAAGGACAAATACTGTATAAGACCATTATTGCAGAAATAGAAAAATAACAAGTAAAACAGGTACGAGGATCCAAGGTAGGAGCAGAGGGGCGAGGATGGGCAGGGGGGTAATCACAGGGTTGCACAATTGATGGGTAGAGACAGGTGGATAAAGGAAATGAGAAAGATCTGGTGTAAAAAACAATGTATATAAACTTTATATAAAACCAATATAAAAGAATTACTTTTTAATAAGTCCAACTAACCTGACACATCTTTTTGTGTATTTGATAAGGTTAGAGGCACATGCTAATTATTGTTTTTAGGAATAATTGTAGCTCTAATTATGCTGAAACTTGTTCATATTTAATAAAATACAATTAAGAATAAAAAGGTATAGTTGGGGTATAATATTTCTTACATAATTGAGGGAAATCTTGACAAAAGTATTTTTTTCTAATAACATCTCTCATACCACAACAATGGTTTTATATATAGATAGACAGATGTAGATATATAAATATTTCAGAAATTTGGTTCAAAATAACTTACTTGGGGATCAGAAGAAACTCAAGAATACTATTTCCAACTTCTTTAGAAGATAACAATAACGGCATAAAATTTATCTTAAATTAAGTTCATAAACTTAATAACATTGCTGGTAAGTAAATCTACCATGAGATACAGCTATATTTATAAAGGCCAGAATGTGACCCTGAACCCAAACCATAGGGGTTCACACCCCAGTATTGCCATTAACTAGCTGTGTGATCTTAGACAATTAACTTGACTTTCTTCTGTTTCAGGATTCTTCTCTGTATCCTGGGTATATTAGTAGTACCAATACAGAAGGAGCCCTGGGGACCTGGTGATAAGGAGTTGCACTTCCAACCCAAAAGCACAGAGTTCAAATCCATAACCTGATCTGCAAGGGGAAGAAGAACATTTCTCCTCCTATGCAATTTACTGCCTCTGAAAACCCAGGAGAGGGTCGGCTATATGTCTGTACATAATGATAACAGCAACCAGAAAGAAGTGAAGGAAAGAACTGGCAACGTGTTGAGGAAAGTGTCTAGCATATGGTAAGTGCTATGTAAACATTTACTATCATCAGCATCTTTGCAAAACATTTTCTAGACTTTAATGTCACAGAAGGAGAAATATGAGAGTGGACTGAAGGCAGTTTAAGTCTAAAGAAGTAGGTCTGACGATGTACTTTGTAAAACTAGCAAGAAAAGGGAGGGAGGGAAGAAGGAAAGAAAGGGGGGGAAGGAAGGCGTAGAGATGAAAAGGAGATAAGGGAGGGGGAAGGAAGGAATGATACCAAAACAGAAGATGAGAAAGACAGAGGGAGGGAGGGAATGAGGAAGGGAGGGAG
>NW_006399764.1:24003125-24046225 GCF_000299155.1 Elephantulus edwardii | reverse complement strand
AAGGAAGGAAGGAAGGAAGGAAGGAAGGAAGGAAGGAAGGAAGGAAGGAAGGAAGGAAGGAAAGAGGTAGAGAGTGGTGGGCCAGAAAGAGGAAGGCACGGAAGAAGAAAGCTTATCCAGCCTCTCCCTCCTCGTGCCTCTGGTGGAGCTGATGATGAAGAATGCCCATCATTAAGAAAACTTACTCAGTAAATGAGAAACAGTGCAGTTCTGATTGTGCTGCCCACATGAATTTTTAAGCCAAATACATCAACTGCTACATCTGTGATGACTATGAGAGCAATGTTTCCCACGGCTTCGCCAAGTCCAGGAATCCATGTCAATGTGTCAATGCTTGTTTCCTTCTCCTTATCATCACCTGCACTTCCCAGACACAGTGTTGTGCCTCACAATTATCTTTCAGAAAGAGTGACAAACTGTTTAGCTACAACAGAAAAGCCAGGGGATATCCTAATGCCACTAACATTTTTTAAACTGAAAACTAAAGACACAAACAAGAAACGTCACCTTAGATGGTGGGTAACAACAGGCTCTCTTCATCACTGCGCCCGTCTTTTGCAGCTTCAGCAGGACTTACTCCCAAAGGTGTGCTTGGATGCAGTGTAAGGATGTGATTTTCTACTTGGTTCCAGGGGTACCCACAGCTTTAGGGGAAGCAGTAAGTGCTTTCTAACACATAAAAACATTTTGAGCTCACCTCATACAGAATCCTAAGCACACCTTGTGTTCATTCAAGGTGTAATCCCCCTTCCCACACCACCTCTCAGCAGTGGGACTTGGGCATGGCCCTGACAATGACCTAACACCTTGGGCTCTGTGATCCAGCCACGGTGCTTGTGCTCTCCACGTGTGTCTCCCTCAGCCAAGTGCTTGTATCTCCGGAAAATGTTCCTGACTCTCCAACCTGGATGCTGTTTTAGGTGGTGGTTGTCAGGTGCCATCTAGTTAACTCACAGTTACCTATGAACCAAAAGCTATACCTGGCCTTACGCTGCACCAACCTCATGGTCGCTGACACGCTCGAGCCCACTGACATGCTGGAGTCACCGTCAGCCTGTCAAGGCATTCAGCTGAGGTGCTTCTTCTCTTCCCCTGACCTTTCACCTTTCCCACCATGACATATTTTTTTCCAAGGGTTGGCCACTCCTCACACCATGCCCAAGGTGTGTAAGACCATCTCTGTCTCTAAGGAGTACCGTGCTTCCCTGCCTCCAAGACAGACTTGTTGGTTCTTTCAGCAGTCCACAGCTCTCCATTCAGTCCCTTCTCTCCAATCTGCCATCACCACCTATCTTATTGGCTGGTTTTCTTTTTTTCTAAGAAGACTGGATTTATCTGAGGCAAAGTATGTTCCTAACTGGTTCTCCACTCCTCAGTAGCGGCTAGTCAAACATAAAGACATTTAAACTGCCCCCTTTAGCAATTAAGGTCTGAGGGGGGAGTGGGGGGTGGTGGGGGGCTTAAAACAGCTTATCTAAAGGGCTGTACAGTTTCTGGCAGAAACCTCAGGGCAGTTGCTACTCATCAGTACAGATGATTTTCTGGCAACGTAAGGTGACTTAATGGTTTCAGAAATTTCCATTTTATATAAAAGGGCTTTGGCAGACATCACAACTGTCCTGTGTCCTTGAAATGCCTCATCTTCTCCTAATAACATTCTCAGAATTCTTCTCTATAAGAAGAAAATGTTGGAAGAGATAAAATAATTTGCCTAATAAGAAATGCAATGTTTTTAGGTAATGAAGTGTACCGCCACCCGAGTTGCCTCTATTTCCTGAGTGCCTGCTTTGTACACAGAGATGAGGGGGCAGCTGCCTTCCACATACTCATGTCTTAATCACCTTGAATAGATGTAACTGCTCTCATCTTTAGTAAATGAGAACAAGGCGGCAGTAAGAGATGAGGTAGCTGGGTTGAGGGCCAAGCAGTGCAGCTTCTAATCTGCAGAGTCAAAATATGAGCCTGGTTTTCCCTCACTTCAAACACCCTGTCTTCTGCTTTTGCATTCTTCTAAGCCTTCGCTTATCACTTGGGCCCCAAAATCCTACCATCAATTTAAAAACCAAAATCAAACTCCAAAGGCAATCTCTCTCTTTCTCTCTTTTTTAAAAAGTTCTCTTTGAAGTTGAAAGCTTGCTTAGGAAGTAGGGAGACTTCAGGATTAATTGCTTCCTGAGAGCTTTTCGCTCACATAGGAACAGGTGGGATGACATTCTGGACAGTGTCCAGCGATGGTCACGAGCCAATTAGCCTCGGCGTAACGAGCGTGAGAACAAGAATTGAGACTGAAAACGAGCTGCAAAGGATTCCCCCAAGGCCACCACAACCCCAAGAACAAGAAAATAAAAGGCGCAAGTATGAATGATGTGGAGTTTAGCTTTGGTAAGGGAAATGCTTGCACTTAAAAAAAAAAGTCAAAAAAACATTTGTGGGGAGAAGTCCAAATAACAGTGAGCTTTCAAACTTGAAATTCTGGCTGGAATGTGAGTTGTAACAACTACAGAAGCTCAGAAAGAAGCAAAACTTGAAACACAGGGACACACAGCCAGATTTTAGACACCACCTTCCTCCTAGGTGAGCTTGCTCTGTGTTCTACCAGAGTCGTTTACAAAGCACAGAGGAACAGGTAGTTGAGAAGGGCCCTTGGTGCCTTTATGTCTTACACAACCAGCCTGGTCCTGAGGGAAGACACAGCACTGGTCCTCAATGACTGTCCACCAACAGACTCAGCGTTGCTACACAAGTTGCTCTAGGAGTTTAATGGATAGGTACTTTTCAGTTAAATCTGAACATCTGCATTAAAATGCACCAACTTCTGTCCCACCAAAGGATAATAAAAGTCTATTTCCTGGGAGAAAAGGACCTGAAAATAAGGCTTCACAGGTGATAGGTTGGCTGGGGACATAACTGGTAAAAGCAACTGTTTTTTTAAAAGAAAGACACTTCTTATTCTGATACTTTTGTGGCCCTGCTAGCAACTTAATCACAAACAACGAGTTTCTGTGAAATGCAAATTTAGGTGGATAAGGAGCCCAATGCACTATCTGCTGAACCATCTACTGTAAGCCCAGGCGGGAGAAGGTGTAAAATGTGGCCAGGAGAAGCTTCCCCCAGAGGAAGCAATGGCTCAGGGATGAGAGAAGGTGTTGCTCAGGTCAGTCACCTTCTGGGGACGGAAGCATTTCTTCTGCCTCTTTAATCACAAGACAAAGACTATTCATCACAGCTGCTCCAGTATTATTATTATTATTATTATTTTATTATTTTTAAGGAATACTACTAAAAGAGAGAGCTCTGGTAGCTTCGTAGGTGAAGAGTCACACTGCCAACCCTAGAGCAGACAGCCTGAACCTACCACATGGTCTATGGGAGAAGGATGGGGCATCTCCTGTGCAGTCTGCAGCCTCTGAAAGCCCCCCTGATGGTCAGCTATGGGTCTGTTCTGCCCCAATGCCAGTGAGCTGGTTAGGATTAAAAGAGTCATTGATCTGAAAAGAAATTTTGAGAGCTGCTCAGTGCTGTTTAATGAACATGGAAGACTGCTCTGTGATTTAACAGGTAACTGAGAAGTCAATTGTTTGGGCTCTGGAAAAAAAATCTGCTGCTGGAACTATGTGTGGAGGGATCACCTTATCCTATAAAATATATACAATTCATGACAGAAAAGACACTAACTATGTAGGTTAGGACGTTATCTCTATGAGCAGCATTGTCAATGATTTAATCTTACTTGGATCCACAACCAACATCCTTGGTCCAGGAGTCAGGAGATCAGGAGACATATTGCACTAGGAAAATCTGCTGTCACAGACTTCTCCATATTATTGAGGGGCAGTGATGTCAGTTTGAAGACTAAGGTTGCCTGAGTCAACCCCTTGCTATGCATCTGAGAGCTGGACAATGAAGAAGCATGACAGAGGAAGAACAGAAGCCTTTGAACTGTAGTGTTTGTTGGAGAAGAGCATTGAATATTCCATCAACTGCCAAAAGAACAAACATACATGTCTTGGAAGATCCGTGAAGGCAAGGATGGCGAAGCTTTGTCTTACACATTTTGGGAATATTGCTAGGAGAGGTTATTCTTTGGCAAGGGACATCATGGTAATAAAAGTGGAGGGTCAGTGGAGGAGAGGGAGACCTTCAATGAGATGGGATAACACTGTGACAGCAGCAATGGGCTCAAGTGTGTCAGAGACGATGAGGATGCACAAGTTAGGCCACATTCGGATCTATTGTTCGTAGAGTTGCTATGAGCTCTACTCAACACGACGATACGTCACAACACCAGGACAGTCAGAGGAGTGTTCAAATTCTGAATACTTAAATTTCAGTAGGACTCTGCCTTCTCATATTGGAAGATGTAAACCTAGAACGTGTGTAAGTAACTTCAGACATGAGGGCTACCCTCATTTTCCAGGTTCCTCCTTTAAGTTCCCGTTGAATCCAAAGTCTGAATTCCATTTTCGTTACAGTAAAGATGGCACGTCTATGATCTAACACACCTGGGCTAAATTTAAGCTAATTTCCTTCTATTCTGACCTCAGGATTAGCACAAGAGCTTCCATGCTTTTGACCTCTGTATTAGCCTTGCAACCAGACTGACAAACTTAACTTCATGTATCTTGAGAGATTCTGGTAAAAACTGATTAGTAGTAATTATGCCAAAATAATTAGGTGTTTGACAGAAACAGAAGTCTTTTCACGTTCATTTTCTCAACTGAAAATGAGTAAAATTCACTTAAGTTCAATAGAAAGAATCAGTTGTCTTCAAATCCATTCTGAGCCCATATCAGAGCACATCTACAGTGCATAATGTTGGTTGTTTTTTCTTTTCTTTTCTTTAAAAAAAATTACATCACAACACATTGTCAACAATTCTTACAGGTATAGATCAGTGACATTGATTCCATTCATCAAATTGTATAACCATTATCAATATCATACTCCAAATTATTCTACCACCATTAAGGGTTTTCAATGGTTGGTCTTCGTAGACTGTCAAACCTTCACTTGGACATGGAAGATAGATGGTAAGTGAAAAAAAAAAAAAAGGAAAATCTCCAAAAGTTTGCTCTGTGGCCCAGAATATTATGTAGGAGCCTTAATCCTGTTATCACAGATGAATAAAAACCTTAACGATCTCCTTCATGGCTGTTAGAGCACAGCTGAGTCAATTCCTGCCGAGGGAGCTTTCATCAGAGACCACGGCCATGGAAAATGATAGCGTCAGTGTGAGTTATCACGCCAATGGCTACTGGGGAGTTTTAAACTTAAGCCTCATCAGCACACTGTTCAAAACTACTTTCAAGGAGTACCTTAGATCTATTGGTTAAATGAATAGAGTGTGTTCACATAGCATTTCTCAAGAAATTCTACAGTTTAAGGACATCATTAATTATGTTCAAGGGATGAAGTGATATCTTCATACAGTCACTGAATGATGTGCATATGATTCAAAGATACACTGTAGAAGATTAAGTCAGTGGTTTACTGGCCAAATGAGGTATCAACTTTTTACTCCCGAGCCTCATCTCATCATTCACAATCACAAAGTATTAAAACAGATCATTAATGAAAATACCATGGAACAAACTCTTAAAAAGAATTATGAAGATAATAATAGCCAGCGGGTTGGAGGAGTCAAACTTACTGGGCTAATGAAAACTGATACTTAACCAATAACTGGTTTTTGTTGTTCTTGATGGAATTCATCATACATCTCATTCTCTCATATAAACCTCAGCTGTTAACTTCAAGCCTCAAACCAGAAAGTATAACAACTTGCACCAACAAGCCAGAGCAAGCAGTCTGAATTCATCAGCAGGAAGTTTGGCATTCTCTACCCTCGTAATCTCCGGCCTCTGAAACCACCCTGGAGTGTCAGCTATGAGTTGGTTCTCACTCAACAAACATGAACAACAGCAACTTATTAAAAAAAGACGAAGAAATAAAATGCAGATCATCTCAGAAAATAAGCCACGTTGCAATCCAATGCTAATTTCCCAAATCTGAAAATGTTCTCTTGAATTCTTGTGACAAAATAAAAGAAACAATAACCAAGAGGCAAGGACACAAGATATAAAACTAGCTTGGATTTTCTCAGCTATCACATATACTCATCAGATTATTATTAATTTCCAATAATCGACATTTGAGTATGTGAGAGTATTAGGAAGGCCAAGTAAATATTAAACTTGTCAATGATTCTATGACTACCTATTAAATTACATGGGCCTTCTTCTATGGGTAACTCTGCTGGCCAACTGAATATCAATGAGCTATTAAATAATCTTTCAGGGAAGATGTTCAAACAGTTGGGACTAAGATCAATCTCATTCTTCCTTTCTTAATGCTGATGCAACAGAAGCAAAAGGCAATACATTTTAAGAGTCCAATTAAATTAACTAACAAAAACTCTTACAGTAGAATTTGGGTTGCTCAGTCTCCCTATGGCTTTATTTTTTTTTTAAGTGCTGGTGGCATAGTCTGTAGGGAGCTATACTACTAATCCAAAGACTGTCCCTCTCCAGGGGTTCAAATCCACCAGAAGCTCTGAAAGAGAAAGATGAGCAATTTTCTCTGGTGTGATATCCAGCCTCACAGCTCGACGGAAGGTCAGGCATGAGACAGTTCCAACCCAACGGCCATGAGCTTCCAACACGATTTTAGCTGCACATTTAAATCGTATGCAAAATTAAACTCACTCACAAGAATAATAATGATCTAGTTATCAATAATTCATGAATTAGCTGTTAGACTGCTGTTGCTAAATAATGCCAGAAGTACCCAGTTTTATCTTCTCTTTGATAAATGCCACAATATCCAAACACACGCATAAGCTTACTACTCACCACTGTCAAGATTTTCCTTAAGTATTTTATTTTAAGAGAAATTGAGTTCACTATTCATTTCTTGAGAAACAGGTAACTCTTTGAGAAAACATTCACAACAAAACCAGGATTCAAACTCATTGCTTTCAAGTCCCCTCTGACTCACAGCAATCCTACAGGACAGAGTGGAACTGTCCCATTGGGTGTCTAAGGCTGTCAACCTTTATGGAACCAGATTGTCATATCTCTGTTTCATTGGAGAGGCTACTGCATTTAACCCACTGGCCTTCTTGATAGTATTAAAGCTCTTAATCGCTGTACCACTGTAGTTCCCTTGGGAATGCACTACTCTCTTAACTCTAGACATAGTTTAGACTAAAGGATAAAATCATATACATATGGTAAATATTAAAAAGTTTTCAGGTTATGCAATACAACCTATTGAGAAATCCTTTTCTGCCCAGAAATCTGTTTTTCAGTGAAGAATCTCACCTGTGAATTTGGCATGAATTTGATATTCTGATGAAGGCTACAAATTAAATAAATTCTATGATCTTAAAACCAGAAAGAACAAATTAACTTCATGAGAAATAGTTAACAGACATAAAATACTCAATCACTTTGAAAAATGTGACCACTACATTGATGGTACAGAGATTTCTAAATGATCTGTTGGGTAATTTATTTAATACTCGATTCTAGAGCATCCTGAAATGGATAATACCAGTGGTCCAGTTAATTTTCAAGAACATGGTCCATGAGCAGAAGGTGACACTGTTCATACTATGGTCAAGGATCAACACACTGAATTACCTCATATTCCTGGGAAAACTTCAAGTTGTCATTTGCTTTCAATCTTTCAATGTGATCTGCAAGTTCCAAGATAGGTATTGGAGGATGGCTAGCCATACCTATGAAGAGGAAAAAGAAGACACATTTGAAAACACATGAAGACCATGCTGACTCTTCTAAAATACAGAGAACATTATAGTTAGAGATGGCCGGAAAACATGAGGAGTAAAGATGTCTTATGGGAGGAAGCAGGCAGATAGTTTGGTTACTCAAAGCAGGGCATGCTCTGGAAAGCTGATTTTGTAGCCAAATGAAAAGTCACCGAGCATAGCCCCCAAGCTAACACTCCTAGTGTAAAAGAGAATGTTATTGTGCTATGAATCAATGAGGTTAGCTAGTGGAGGAAACTGCCAGGCTTCATGTCAACTTCTGCTTTGAGTAATGACTGTTATGTCATTTCAAACTCCTTCTCCTGCTCTGTGTGAAATGGAAATTGTGTGGAATTAAATGGTGTAACGTGAACTAAGAAAACAGACACAGAGAGAGGCAGAGGAGAGAAAGAGCAAGTAGCTTGACAGGAAACATAAAGTGACTTATGCATAATCAAGGGAAACTAACTTGAAGAATGAAGGTTACCAGGGTAACCGGAATCATCTGAACCTGCGAAGAAATGATGGTGTAAATAAAACAAAACAGAGTGAATGTGGTTTGTTTTTTTTTAAAAAAAAAGGTGAAATGGAAAGCTTGATAGACTTTTCTTGAAAAAAGAACTAAACAAAGAGACTGCAAGGTGTTGCGGGATTCACTGTACATTATGGCTAGATTCAGACCGCTTTATTATTTCACGAGATCTGGAGGTGACCAGCACTCACATGCAACTATAGACACACGGAGGGACATGCACCACGGCTCACCCACGACAGTCACCCACGACAAAAAAAAAAAAAGACACAAAACTGAGTTACAAAAATGTTTCCACTAGTAGCAGATTGTAGAGGTTGAGGTGGTGGCCTTCTCCTGGACACTGAGAAATGGCCGCACAAACAACTTGGTGGTATTTTGTCAATGGTGGTGTTTCCCCCATTATTCAACCCCCAGCAAACCTACAATCTACTTCAGGTGTAAACATCTTTGTCTGGTTATGGGGAATGAGGACAGAGGGTGAGCAAATGGTTAAAGGAAGTGGACAGAAAAAGAGTGGGAAAAGGAAGAAAGCAGAGACTGGGGGTCATGTTGGTTCAGTGTGCCCAGCTGAAGAGAAAGCAGTCTCAGAGACTCAAGTAAAAGGAATCCACGACTTATCTGGGGGGATTCCTCTGGCTTTCCAATATTTCCTCAATTTCCATCTGATTTTCAGGTCGTTTCTTTTGGAACAATTTTGCAAGCATTCCTTGGGCAAGGAATGGTGACTAATGTCTGATAGAAACAAAGTCCAGCTGGCTAGTAAAACCTGAACTAGCAGGTCCCCAGAGAAGCCCTGATGTCAAGAACAGCAGGAGGAGAGAATGAGGGAGGGGCTCAAACTGGAAGCCATACTGATGCAGGTCTGTTCTAGTGACTCATCGTGGCCACGGGCTTACATTACGGGCATTTTACATACTGTGTCTCTTTTGAAAGTCACCCAGCAATTTCCTTTTTCTCAAAGGTCAAAGTATTAATGGTTCTCGAGCGTAAAGCAGGAAGCCACTTTCCTGCTCCCAGATAATCATTTAGCTATGAATTTGGATGTTTTCATCTTTGTGGTTTTGAGGGTCTGCCTTACATCAGCTAAAATCTTAATGGAAGATCCAATAAAAATGAGGGAGCTTAAACACAAAAGCTATTTATGGCTGATCTAATCATGCATTTGGGGGGAAACAAATAGAGAGCCCATTACTAGCACTTCTCCACATATAGTAGAATCGAGCTCATTTGCATTCTGTGGAAAAAGTGAGTGGGTGACAGTAGACTGTTATTAAAGCAATCTTATCCAGGTGAGACGCCCCCCTCCCCCCAGTGAAAAGAAGAGAAATACAAAGGCACAAGAGACTCTAGGTTCATGAAGAATGGCAATGAGCTGATGGGGACATTCATCACAGTGCTTTAACAGAGAAAATAATAAAGACAAAGATGTTTAGACCTTTTCGCGCGAATCGTGGGAGAGAGTTATTATCATATATGGACTGAGTGGTGGTTTGGCTAGAGAGGGAGGACACAGAGCCAATCAGGGAGGCGTAGGGGACTGAATTACTGCTCAAAGCTGCAAAAAGTAAAGCCAGTTGGAGACGGGAAAAATATTAGTCAAACAGCAGTAGAAGACTGTAATCATCAACCAAAGATGTGATCAACATAGTCACTTTTGCATACACTGGCACGTGGTCTGGAATTCTTTGAACGCTAACTACAAAGAAATCCAAGCCAACCTACAGTGATTCCTGACATTCTAAATTGTAATACACACACACACACACACACACACACACACACACACACACACACACCACACAAAGACACCACAGCAAGACAGCATCATTTATTCAGGACTTGACAACATCTACCTTGTTGGCATAGAGAGCTCGAAGACAAATAAAAGTGGCAGAATGGATGTTTCACACTAAGTGGGGGATACTTGTGGAAATCTATGGGGCAGTAGAAGTTCCACACTGGTCTGACTATTTACTGATAGGGCCATATCAATTCTGTTATCAAAGGATAAAATGTATTTATCTGTAAAATAATACAATAGAGTCAGGTAAATTTTGGATTCACTTCCTTCTTAAAAAATATATATATTTTTTTTTTCATTTCTATGACATATAGGATTGCTGAACACATAGAACAATTAAAACAGAATGTGATTCACATGGATGGAGTCTGAGAGTAACTGATAATTTTCTTTAGGGAGTAGGAGCAGTTATGTTTTTGCAAAAAAAGAAAACTATTATGGAGTTTATTATTTAAGCCTAATAATATTCTTTAAATAATGGAAAAGTCAGTCAGGACCTTTTCAAGCTATATATTTGAAATGATTAGAAATTAATATAAAAGCTATGCTGATGAATAAACATGAGATGAAAAATCTCTTAATCTGAAGCTTTTAAATTCCTGTCAGTAAATAATACTCAATGAACTCTCCAATTCTTATATCCATTCCCAAAGTTTTCTCCATTATTTGATGTTAAAAATATAACACGAATCTTGTTTAGCTCTATTCTGAATGAAAAAAAGCAAACACTAAGAAAAACATGTAGTTGACCTGGTTTCAGTGGTTTTTTCTGGTCTTTTGAATCATGGTCTGGCTGTTGTCCGTGGGGTGCCGATCAAGGCTGGGTGTGACCACTCCTGTCCATTCGGAGTGTCTCAGTCAACCTCGAACAGTTTTCTTGGTCTTTCCATTAGAGGCAACTGGTGAGCTTTCAAAATGTCTTCTTTTTAAGTTTCACACCACAACAGCTAATTCAGAAATTCTGGGTGTGGGGGCCAAGGATCAGTATCTTTTAAAGATTCAGAGCAAAGCTTCTCAGTTATTACTGTGGATTAAATTCTGCTCCCTTCATTTAGTTACAGCAGCTCCAAAATGACAGAGCCTGTGGGCATTCATTGTAGGATACCGGTCACTTCATTTCGATTTTTTGATTCAAAAATCTTATCAGGGCTTATGAGACCGAGATTGGCATCCTCCTGGAGACATCCTTGAGTCCCTTCTGACATCCCATCAGCAACCTTTTGCACGTGACCCATGATGACCAGTCAAGAACATGCAGTGCGGTTCAGGCTGATGAGGGCCGTGGCCTCATCAGCTCAGTGTCACAAATGCACAGCAGAAATGCATTTCAGAGCACACAGGGAAGCTGAGCTTTCAGTCCGAAGCCATGATAGTAACAGTAAACAGTGTCAACACGAAGAAATGACAGGTGTTTTTAGTATGGAAGGGTAAAAAAAAAAAAAAAAAAAAGGTCAATGCTGGTATTTTTAATGGGCACCTACTCGTGATCTCACTGTTGCTATGATTTCCCTGTAGGAAGTGAACTTTGAAATCATGGCATTTCAAGCTCAGAGGAACCCGAGAGATGACTTAGTGCATCACTCTTCGTTCATATGAGAGGATACTGAAGTCCACAGAGGTTGAAAGGCATGTATGTGTTGGTCTATTTACTGAATTCAGAATCTGACTGAGAATATTTGGGTTCTTCCTACTATGTTAACTTCCAGAATGGAAACACAGGCATTCTGAAGCAGTGGTTTATTCTTGTTGCTGTTCTGTGCCATTGAGTCAGAACCAACTCGTAGAGGACCCTTCCAGAGCTTTTCAGAGGCTGTAAACCACACGAGGGGAGACTGCCCGTCCTTCTCCCACAGAACAGCTAGTGGATTTGAACTGTGTGCCTTCAGGGTGGCAGTCCTACTCCTTACCACTAGGCCACCAGAGCTCTTGAAGCAGTGAGTAATGTTTCTAAAGCCTGAAAGGGTAAACAAAATGGCAAGACTCTGTGTAATAGAGAAATGAACTTTTACAAAGGAATGCAGAGCATCTTTGGTCACTTTATAATTTCCCCATGTGTGACAGAGGTCGAGAAAGAATAATCCCTCTACTATAAGGAAAATAACAATAAATATGAGATGAATGTCAACTAAAACTAGTTCCAATGGCAGGGTCAACTGTAGGGCGGTATGGATGATAAGGAACTCTGGAGGAAGATGAAGCTAGCCATCTCCAGCAGGTATTTGCTTTGTGGGAACACAGAGCCAACAGGGTCCTATGTCATAGTATTTCAATAGTAACTAAAATCTGGATTATTCTTTGCTGTATCTTCAGTTTTCAACAATGACTCAAGATTTTGTTGAAGACCAGTGGTTACCAACCACAAACCCATGCAGGCCATATCTGATCAACTAGCTAGTCATCGCTGTTTTAAAGAATCAAATTCTCTCTTATTCATGAACTTAAAAAAAATCAAGAGTGATTGAGCATATCCACAAAGCAAAGAACTAGACTCTAGACAATGAATGTTACATTGGTTCTTTACCTGGTTCAACCTCTGTGTGTCCATCTCTCCCACATTAATACCCTATCACTTTAAAAAAAAAAAAAAGGACTCTGAATGGGATTAAGGGACCTGGTCAAACCCATCGTGGTCAGGAAAATGGGGGACAGATAGAGAAGTTTGTCCCCTATTTTGTCTTTAACCATCTCAGCTATGCCTAATTATACCATGTTGGCTCCCAAATTATGGGACAGCCCTGGGAGATCAGTGACATGGACCTCAAGACGGGCCTGTGGGACCACTCGTGGTGCCCATAGTGTCACAGGGATTGCAACTGCCCTTGGTTGGAGAAAATGACTTCAAACTGTCCCAGCTTCATTTCAAAAGTATGTCTGTGTCAGCAGCATGGAGAAAGCAGAGGACAAGGAGATACAGGACTGTTGTCCAGGTCCTTCTTGCTAAAACAGGCCAAGTTTTCATAAAAATATGAACGAGAGATGCAAAATGTTACAGCATTCAGTGAGATCTGGTAGAAGAGTATTTTTAAAATGGTGATAACTAATTTACAGTGTTTTTCTTTCAAGTCTCTTATGCTGGTTGATATGCTTATGAACAGTATGCTTTGAATGACTTTATTGTCCATAGGAAACCTTTGTTAATGAAATACTTCTTACATTTTGTTACTCTTTTTAAACTGCTTCTTGGGTTTTGTTTTTAGTTTTTAAACCTTACATGAAATGCCAACAGGTTATTTTCCAATTTTTTTATTTATATGTTAACAGCAATTTTGCCAAGTAGATATTCTGAGGTCACTGATAATGGTAGAACACTTTTTATAGGATTTTTCTACTTTTACATATATGAGTTCCTCTCAAGATTTTACTTCTCAAAGATTTGTGATAACAGCTGAAAATTAGTTTTTAGTCAAGGAAAAGGGGGCTAATTTTTTCATTAAACCAATGATTACTGCTTTTCAAGGTGTATGTTAATGGAATCCGTTACTACATAGAACAGGTTTAAGAAACATTTGTTAAGCTTTAATACAACTTATGTACTATTTAGAAAACCCTGAATGAAATGCAAATATTTGGCTACGGTAACAATATTTCTCCCAAACTGATGATGAAATGCAGACAAAAAAGAACACTGATTCATAAAATAGAATTCCTTATGGTACAACGATAATAATAATTTACTTATTCCATGACTGTGTTACTGCGGTTGTTAGCTGTCATTAAGCTGTGTCCCAACTCACTGAAACTCATGCCACGTGATCACAGCTTTCACTGGATGATATTGTCTAAGGAGCCTGCCAGGTTTTCCCTTCTTTGTCTTGGTCTAGAAGTTTCAATGAAGTTGCTTCAACCTCAGCACTCAAGCCCGTGCTGACCAACTGGCAGTTTCCATGCATGAACTGCACTGGCTGGGAATCAAATACAGGTTTCTTGCTTAGACGGCAAAAATTCTGTTAAGACTGTCACTGAGTGCTGCTTTTACTCAGGCAAGCAGTTGCATGGAATAATTAAACATCCACTTAGGTCAAATTTCTCACGATGCAGAATTTGAATGATCCAGTCCTTTCACACAGGAAACACATTATTTTGTTTCAATGAATCAGGGTTTTCAAAATATAAAATGTAAGCACCGTAACTGGTGATAACTGGTGATAACTGGTGTTTTTAACTCAGGTCCTGTGCCTCAGTTTCTTACACTCCCGAATGAGTTGAGGATAAAATGTAAGTTTATGTAAAAATGGATCTTGTGTCAGTCTAATTAATAGTACTAATGGATCCAAAGAGACGCCTTAAGAGCTTTCAAAGCTCATTCGGTTGCTGTGAAGACATTTTAGCTGCTGATACTGCTGTTTCTGATGCGTTAGCTTTTTACGAGTTTGTTTTTGTTTGTCACGGAGCATCAATCACCTATCATCTATGTTTGCTTCAGGGCAAAACATATTAAGGTCATCCACAGAATGAAAATGAAGCCCTTATGCTGTAACATCTGATTATCAATTTTTAAAACCTCTTGTCCTAAAAGATGCAAGTACAAGCACAACAGTTGTGGGGTTGGTTTGGTTTTTTTTGTTAAGGACTGAGTTGTTTTTTTCAAGTGGGGTAGGGCGTGTGTGTGGGTGCATGCCATGTGTATGTATCTGAACAAGGGCAGCAGACAGAGGAAATTGGAGTTTTGTAAGTATAGAAACAGGTGGAGACCATATGATACTATTATTTACAAGTTCTCAAAAGTCTTTTTTTTCCTAAAGAATACTTAAGTTCCCCAAAATGCTACTCTTAATTTATTCTGTTGGATATAATATTTCATTCATTTTTTTTCCTTCTATTTTTTAGCTTTCCTATATAACCTTTAGACAATTTTATATTTATCTCAAGTTTCTCAATTTGGGGGTCTACTGATCAGAGGGTATATATTGTTCACAAAAGCTTTTTTTAAGAGGCTATTATAAATTTTTTTAAATTTATATTGGTTTGCATATGAAATTTGTATACACTGTGTTTCATTCATATGCATTTGTTCACATATTCCTTCATTCACACTGAACTCCATATAGTCATTCTCATACAGTGTGCTTTATAAAATCAATCACCATTGAGCAATGCCCACCATTGGTCTTTTTAGGGCCCCACTGGATCTTTCCTAATTTCATTACCCTTTTCCTTCACCCACCAAACTTTGCGATCCTGTGATATACTACCTCTTTGCTTATCTTCATACCTCTTACTTCCTTTGCATCATTATTTCCCTAGTAAGTACTTCCAATATAATATTGAATAGGGTTGATGAAAGGGGGCATCCTTGTCCCATCCCTGTTTCCAAAGGAAATGTCTTTAGTCTTTTTGCATTGAGAATGAAGTTGGCTATTGGTTTTGTGTATATACTCTTTACTATGTTGAAGAAGTTCGCCTATATTCCTATTTTCCTGAATGTTTTAATCAGGAAGTGGTGTTGGATTTTGTAAAAAGCCTTTTCTCCATCAGCTGAAAGGATCATGTATTTCTTGTTCTTTGCTTTGTTAATGTGATTAATTATGTTGATTGTTTCTTATGTTGAACCATCCTTGCATACTTGTTATGAATTCTACTTGGTCATGATGAATTAATATTTTTATGTACTATTGGATTCTGTTTCCAGTGCAGACAGAGAGTGGGGTGGAGCTCCCCAATTAAAACAAGCTTGGAAGGAGGAGTGGCATCCACTTCCATAATAGCTTGCCTCTGGAAACCCTATGAACCTGGAGAGAGGATGAAAGGCACCCAAGCATCAAGGACTCTCCTTCATAGGGTCGCTATGAGTCGCCTGTGACTTGACAGCACTTAACAACAACAACATTGGATTCTGTTGGCTAGGATTTTGTTAAGGACTTTGCATCTGTTTTCATGAGAGGCACTAGTCTGTAGTTTTCTTATTTGGTCACGTGTTTGCCTAGTTTTGGTATTAGAATTATACTCGCTTCATAGAATGACTCTAGGAGTGCTCCTTCTTTTTCTGTTTTTAAAAATAATTTAAGAGGAATTTGTAACAGATCTTCTCTGAAGGTTTGGTGGATTACAGCTGTGAAACCATCTGGTCAAAGATTTTCTTTATAGGGGAGTCTTTTTATGGACTGCTCAATTTCTTCTTTTGTGACAGGTCTGTCCAAGTGTTTTACATCTGTCTATGTCAATCTGGGTAGGTATAAGTTTCAAGGACCTGTTATTTCCTTTAGGTTTTCAACTTTATTGGAGTGTAGCATTTCACAATATTCCAATATGATTGATTTGATTTCACCTGGTTTGATTGTGATGGCATCTCTATCATTTCTTATTCTAGTTACTTGTGTCTTCTCTTTCTTTTCTTTTGTCAAGTTTGTCAATGTTTTGCCTATTTTATTACACTTTCAAAGAACCAGCTCCTGGTCTTATTGATGGTTTCAATTATTTTTCTGTTTTCTATCTCATTGGCTCTTGTCCTTATAATCTCCTGTCTTTGAGAGGCTATGAGGTTAGAATGCTGTTCTTTTCCTATTTGGATGAAAGTGTTGAGTTAGGTCATTAATTTTGTTTCTTCTTTTTTTGCCTATTGCTATGACCCCTATTCATACAACACACATATGAAGAGAATTCCAGAATACAAGGGTGCCAAGGAAAGCACTTCAAAATCTTTTTATATTATTTCAACAAATCTGGACTTGGCAATCTTTATGACAATGGTAAATATGGCCACTCTCGATCCTTGCAACTCACTTGTCCAGGTACATAGCACTGAGATACGGCACCATGGGTGTGAAAAAAAAAAATCTAGGGTCAGTACTAGTCACCACAGCATTATTGACAATTGCAGCACATGGCAAATAACTTAGCCATTATTGATAGGGAATGATTCAGTGCATTTTGTGATTACTGAGAAGGCTCTTGATACCATCAATGGCTGAAAAGAGAGAGAAAAACAAAATATTTATTTAAACAGGACAAGCTATCCTTTATATCTCTTATTGCCATCAAATTGAAAGTGACCCATAGTTGGTCCTCAGTGAGTTTTTGGGAGGTTGTAAATCACACAGGAAAGGACTGTGGATCTGAACCATCAGAGACGTTCTACCTTTAGGTTGACAGCACAACTCCCTACATTCTAAGCCCCAGAAGGCCAAGAGCAAATTTTATGTATGAACCATCTATTTTTCCTCCTTCCACTGATCTATGAATCTAGCCATCCATATTTCAGCCTATGCACTCTCCATTATATTTTATAATTTAGGTAACTGCACATAGAAATAAAAAAAGTCTGGAAGAGTATGTAGGTATTTCATTATGATAATGTTAAACTGGAGTGGATGGTAGAAAAATCTTATCATTTTTACTTTCAATATGTAAAAAGGGCTCAGGTTTCTTTAAAGCAAAATAAGACATGAGGATATTATTTGTCTTTTTGCCCCTTTTCTAATGAATTATGACTGCTTTGAAATGCATAAAAATTAAAGAGCACTTCTCAATCAAGGATGGTGAATACAATCTTCCTTTGTTAATGTAGCATTTTCTCAGCCCAGTGTAATACATACATAATGTCTGCTGTCCACACAGATACGTGAGACTCAACAGTTTGTTATAAAAGTCTCTCTTTCAAGTTGTTGTTGTTATGTGCCATCGAGTCACCTGTGACTCATAGTGACCCTCTGTACAACAGCCCTAAACCCTGCTATGTCCTATACCAATCGCACTTTCTCCCGCACACCCACCCCAATTGCCTCAGTCACTGAATCAATCCACGTTATAGAGGGTCTTCCTCTCCTGCGCTGTCCCTCCACCCTCCCAAGCATGACGTCCTTCTCCAAGGGCTGGTCCCTCCTTACAACATGTCCAAAGTATGTCAGACAAAGCTTTGAATTCCTTCTTCCACAGATCTTAATACCATGTAAAACCTGTTTAGCAGTTAATAATTCTAGTATAATATGATAGCCTCTTTAACACTAGCTTTGACTGATCCCATACATGAATAATTGATGACCAAAGAGTCATATACCATTATTTCATTAAACAATGACGTGGGTCAGATTCCTCCCAACAAAACTTGGCTGCAAACTGCTGTCTGAACTTTACTGAGACAGATCGGCATCTAACATCACAGGGACCTGCTTTCATGTTTTAAAAGCAGGGACCTCTCCTAATTTGTTCAGACGCTTGGCCCTAGTGGACACTGAGAGGCCAGCCCATACTCAGAAGGTGGAGATAGTATTCGTCCCCAGTCACACTCACCCTCAAAGACATGATATTCTGGAAACTCCATGTTTCTGTGTCTGAGCTGAGCAACAGTGGACAGAACTCTGCTAGATTCCTTTTTCTTAATCAGAACGAGGAGCAGGTGTATCCATAGACTCACAGTAAAGGGACAGTCTCTTAAACTCCCTAAACATTCCGAATTCGTATTGACATCAAATGGGTAATATATATTTCGTTACCTTTTGGATGTGAGGCAACACTGAGATTATTTTTTTTAAAAAGAAGACTGAAATATAAGGGAAATTTTAAAATATCCAGAAATTCAGTAGTCATATCATCTGTGGTATAAGGCTTGCTAAAACGTCATTTTATTTAATCAGTCAGGAAAACCCTGAGCTATTATTTGTACATAAAAGAAGAGGAAAAGTCACAAAAAAGGCTACTTAACAATCATACCTTCCATTCACCTCAGTTTACTGACAGTGAATTAAGGCGATTCACACCTCCTGGCTCGGATCTCTGCTGGGTGAAGCAGATGGCTGTATTTCTATGAATTTCATATTAACAGCTAAGTCTACTTCCTTTGTGAATGGGTAACATTTTCAGGACAGGAGGCCACAGTGCAGAGCTTGGGAAGCAAACAGACTATTTCAATAAATCAAGTTTAAGTGGACTGCTTATCTGAACTATGGGGCAGAGTGCACTACTTTCTGGGTGATCAGATGTGCTGGTGTTCGTATGGTCTTGCTTTTCTGTCCACTTCTTCTGGTGCAAGGCTCTCTTCCTTTATTTATTGCTCATTCTATTCCACTGATTTTATCCTATTATCTATTTTTGATGACAAGTCTAACTTTCATTAAATGATACCTTCTCACATATGTAGGTTCCTTTAATTCTGTGAAGTCACTGATGATACAAGCGAGTGCGACGTCAGTCACACAGTCATTCTCCTTTCTGGTGGTTATATGAAACTTAGACATTTCTGTTTATAAATGGATCCAGTATTACCATATACACAGAGAAAATTAGATTCTTAATAGAATTCTTGGGTTTGGTTGTATTGGAAAAATTCTCACTAAAAGTGAATAACACAGTACCTCTTACGGAAATAACACGCTTATTTTATGTTTTTACATGAGTGCTCGATGCCAGTGCTATTTTACTTAGGGCCATCTTTTCTGCACAAGTCAAACATGGACATGTTATTTATGAGGGCACATAAAGTGTAGAAAACACAGTATTTGAGGCCAGCGGATGGTGGTGTCTCATGGTTGAAAGGATTTCTAGTACTTTGCTTGCTGTCCTTAGCTTTCTGATACCAACTGCTTCTACACTGTTCCAATTCCAGGTTATTATTGATGCCTGGACACATTCTCAGTTGGAGAGGAGACAGTGAGAAGTAGTGCATCCGCTGGTTCTCTTCTGTGGTGCTACCTTTGATTTTTTGGTCAACCCTACACGGTGCTTATGTTATGTGTCTGCTAGATGACCAAGGTGGACTCAAGGATGGGCCGTTTTACACAGTAATCAGAGAACAATTCAGAACAGGTATTGATGAGAGACGTGTTCACTTTCTCCAATTCTGCTGTTCCACAGGGCAGGTGAGTCAAGGGGCCCAAGAAATCACATAGCAGATAATGACTTTGGATTCAAAGTGTCAAAAATGGTGAAGTCAAAAGGCTGCCAGTATTCACCCACTCGGAGGTGCCCAGGAGACCCAGCTGGGGATCTGCTTCCAAAACGCCCCAGTCTGGAGACACTGGGGGACAGTTTCATCTGGCACACTGGGTGTTACCCTGAGTTAAAATCAACTAGAAACAAAGGTATCAGCAGTTCCTGGTGGGTGTACCATCACCCTGCTTGACTGGTAATCAAAGGACTGAACATCTCTGTAACTAAGGGGTATCCTCGAAGAAAGACCTGGAGAAAGACTACCCCAAATCTTTAAGAACTTGTACCGTTCTACTGTGGCACTCACAGGGTCACCACGAGTTGGAGGAGATGCCTTTACAGCTGATCTTCCATACACTGGGTTAGCTCAGCTGAGAAGTACACCATGGCCTGGGTCAAGTTCGGAGAGGTTCTTTCTAGCCCAAAGTAGCCTGGAATTTGTTCTACTAACAAGTGCTGAACTAAGAATTTTCACTCCATGTATCTCAATCCATGTCAGGCAGTCTACTGAGGCATCCAGGCGACAGTTTCACAGAGGAGGAGTCAATGGGTCCAGGACTGTGGTCCTGGAGGACGGTGCATGCTTGTTCAATCAGTGTGCTTTTACCTGCCTTCAAAAAAAAAACACACTGGGGGAAAGCTGGCTACCTGAACATTTTCTTCTATATATTTTAGGTTCATAGAGATCCATCTCAGCTTTTTCAAAGTGAATTTGAAGAAAGATTCATTAGTAAGAACTAAAACCTACATTTATCATGATTTGTACAGGCACTTCAAACATGACAGATATTTCTTTCAGATGAAGAATGATGACAAGTTACAAAGATACACTCAACTTGATACACTGAACACAATATGCATGTATTTTACATTCAAAACAATTCACTGCAATCACACACTTGAATGATCCCGCTGTACACCCTACTGTGAGTAAGAACATGCCCTTTGAAACCCAAGAAACCTGTCAAAGGTTTCCCGGTGACTCTAACAATCACGTTTGAATCTAAAAGACTTCACTCATCAGACCTTTGTTTATCAGAGTAACATATTAAGCCAGTGCCAATCAGTTGTACATTCTTACTCTCTCTAAACCCTCTTTAATGTCATGTGGCTTAAACAAGATTTGACAGACAGTAAAATAAAAGTGGGTTTGAATTAACAACTTTGGACAAAGTGCTCTTAAAGAGGAATAATATTTTTGTTCATTATTTTAAGAAAGAGCTTTTCCTATGCTTTGCAACTTTAGCTGTCACCCCAAGTATGAACTTGAATTAGTCAGTTAGATCTGGCATAGGTTATATACTTTCTTCTGTCTTCCCTTTAAGCCACCCTCCTACAATCCTCCTTCCTACAACTTAAAAATTGGAAAATATGAGACAAATGCATGTCTTACTAGTAGAATGAATATCCTATCCAACTTTCCATTCATTCATTCATCCATCCACTCATCCAATGAGAAACGGAGTTCTCTCCAGATCGGTGTCATTGATCATAATAGACTTTTTAAGCCCAGGAAAGTAGTAAATATTCTCACAGATACCATATTTGCTCTAAAAATTTGAAGTAGAATTATAGTTTTCTCTTTTTTCTCCTCTCAGATTTGCACTAAGTATTAATAATCTTTAGGATCTTGTCGCAACAATTTAAAAATAAAACAGCAGGATGAAAAAAGTTTCTCAAAACACAGTGATGTTTATCTGGAAAGACACTATCAGCTGGGCTATACAACCCTCTGTATGATGAAGGAGAAGGGTCCTGTCCCTTACCTGGTGTTTGGAAGTTAAGGCGCCTTAGTTCCACAGGATCCGTTGGGTGGTGGGAAGGGACCTCCTTACTATTTGGTATACTGCTCTTTCTAGAGTCGGACTCCGCCCTCTTCCTAAAGGGGGAAAAGGGAAATTTAAGAATAAAACAATAACCAGCAGAAACAGGTTAAAATAGAGCAAAAGAATCTCTCATCCAGGTTTACAGTTTTTAAAACTTTTCGAGCAGCTTATTTTTTGTCCTTCACTATTTCCAACGTGTTTAAGATTTTCATTTAAGTGGATGGCATCGGAGTCTTCCTTCAGGTGTGGTATTAATAATTCCGCAAGTCTGCATATCGTGTTTAAGGAGGGTACTGATGACAGATACTGAGGTCATTCTTTAGCAAATCTCTCCCACCTTTTAAACCAGGTAATTCTGGGAAGAGTATGCTTCCTCTAGGACCCAGCACTAAAATGCTGCTAGTGTACAGAACAGTTAAGAAGCTGCATTTCTCAGCTACATCTGCCCTCTCTGTCTGCTAACTGGTGGCTACAGAGGAAAGATGTGTTGATTCTCCCCACAAGGCAGGTAAATATATCACAGCACACCTTGGAGGCCAAGTCATTCTAACACTTGGAGGAAGAATTAGGATCACATAAAGCCAACATCCCTTTTTCTCCTCTAAATTTCAAGGGAAAAATAGTGTTGGTTGTTTATGTGGTTAGACTAGCTATGATTCATATGTTTTTGGGGAAAGACAATCAGAGAGAGGCTCAGAGAAGAGTAATTCAATCTAGTGGGAAAATCCAATGTTCCGGCTAATCATTTAAGACACATGAACTATCAACAGTGCCTGGCTGAAAATGGGATTTTTCACACTGTACACTTTATCTTTATTTTCAAGGCTATTGATTAGCTTCATTAAATATCCTTCTTTAAACTGTCACATTACAGTTTTAACAAATACCTAGGCCAGAAATGTCAAATTTGCTTCTCAGATTCCCCTCCCCCAATTTTTGCAAATCTACCTAAATAACCACTGTGATAACTAATTACTTTCTACCCAAGTTGAATTAGACCAAAATCCTCCATTAAATAAATGCAAGTATTTTTCAAACAGCTATTCAATCCACATATTGATTCCTGAAATCTCCGTGTTAAAGTTGAAATCATTGTGTCTCGCTTATGCTCTGAGCTGAGCCCTTCTTACTGGATAGGGTCGCAGTAAACCAGATAGACACCCGCCTCTTTCTTTTAGGTATGGCCGTGGTACAGCTCATTAGTGCTGCCGTGGCCATGGCTCACATTTAATGCTACCCAAGTCTTTCTACAGGTAGCCAGAGGGTTCCTGTTAAACAGCCTTTCTCTCCATCCCTGCTCATCTGTATAAAACAAAAGTAACCAGGGGAAGAAGGGGAGATTGATGCAAAAGGAAAGTGCATTTGATTTGCTCAAGTGCAATGCCTCCGGGGAAACATCTTGGAGAGAATGAGTTTTCTGGGGCGAGTCCTATTAGACACCTAGCCTTCTCAGTGCCTTGGATTAACCTGTCTCAGACTTTCTTGTTCCTACTTGAAGGTGTCAGGTACAGCCTCAGGACACAAAGTACTGCCAAGTCACACTACCAATCAAAGGTGAGCAGTGAATATGAGGTGAAGCCACACGGACCAGCTGCTCCATCTGTACGGAATGGGAGCACAAAAGGAAGGAAGAGAGATGGAGGGCTTTTGAGAAAGGTAGGAGAAGAAAGAGGAAGAGGTTGGGAAGAGCACGCGAAAGTAAGACAGAATGGTCTGCTCTGGAGCAAGAAATGTCACTGTGATCACACTGTGCGTTCTGGCCTCACACCCCTGTGGGATTCCTTTAACCCCTGAAGATGCCCAATCTAAATGGGTAAATGGAATATCATTGAACAGGACTGGCCAGTCATTTGAAGTGAAATATACAGCGATGCTTCACGCTTAAAAAAAAAAATACTTGTGTAGATGTTGGCCTTCTTCATACACAAGTGAGGTACTAGAGCCCAGATATTAAGCTCTGGGTTTTACTTCCTTACTGGCTCGATTGTGAATTTCATCTCCGATATGAAGAACACTGGAAATCATCCCTTAGATATGAGTCTCAAACAACCCAGAGAATGAGATTAAAACTGAAATTCCAATTTGTAACGAACTGTGTAAGTGGGTGAGTCATCCTGGCATTTAGTAGCACCACCCTCATGGCAGTCTTCTCTACTGAAATCACCCTGAAGACCTGAGGCCCAGCTCCTCCACCTTGGCACGCTTGGTTCTATTAGATGCATACAGCATGGGTGATGCTGGATGTAGACATTCAGACTTCATTATTTCTGAACAAATGTGAACGGAAATGCTTGCCATTATCTGAGGCAGCAAGGATTTCTAAGAAAGGTCTGAAAGATGAAGAATTGGGTCATCACCAGTAATAGCATTTAAGGTCTGTAAAAAGTGGAAGCGGCTGCTGTTAAATATAGCATGGGAGCCAGTGGTCTAGATTAACTCTCTCACACAGACTGAAACAGTGACATTTCTCCTGATCAGTTTTCAGAGATCTCACCCTTCTCATTTTTCATTAGAAAAAAAAAATATGCTGACGAGTAACAGATTCTGAATTTGACATCGCTTTTATAGTGTGTTTTGCCTATAAATATTAGAGGTTCTAAAGCAAGCTATGTGCCACAGTGAGAAGTATCTATCATGTGCAGGGATTTGTGGGTAAAAAGGAAATGAAAGATCAGATGACATTCTAGAACTTCCAGGAACTGCTAATAATGTAAGAACATGTGGTTGTTTGGGATGGAGGTAACCTACAAGCAAGGGCCACCCCATAATCTACCTAAAAGCCCTAATCTACATGTCATAAAGTTGGTTCTGATGTACAGGGCCCTTCGAAGGCAGGAGAGAATGACTCTGTAGGGTTTCCAAGGTTGTAAATATCTGTGGAAACACATGCCTCATCTTTCTTCCTCAGAAAGGCTGGTGCGTTCCAACCACCGACCATGAGGGCTGACTCCAGGTGCTTTAACCACTGCTGCACCAGGGCTCCTTAGTCTATGGTCTAATCAGTGTGTCCTCCTCTCCTTCTCCACTTGTCTCTCGTTAAGTAGTAAAATGGGAAACAAGGACAATGATAAGTTACATCTATTTACTTGGAACAAAGGCGTCTGGATATCGGTACAAACTTTTGATCTATTTGTTTGAAATCACTACTATTAATATTCAAATATTTAAGTGCATACGTTTGAGGATTCAGAAATCTTTAAAAATGTAATTCCAGCTTGACTACCAGGGGTGTGAACCTCCCTGGGCAAGGCAGCTATGAAAGTGCTTCCCACTTCTTTCCCTTTTATGTAGAAGAGGAGGATGAGAGCGTAGTGTGTAAGCTTTGGTCCAACTCTAGCTTTTAGGAGAACTTCATGCTCCAGGAAGAAGGTGGTGATGAAACTGTGGTATGTGGACAGTAAAATGAAAGGAGATCTCTGAGGACATGAAGTGAGTTCACTGCTTTCGTCTTGTGGCTGGAAAAACCGTGCTGGATATGCTTTTCTTTGAGAGGGATGGAAACTAGTGGTGACAGAATAAAGGAGAGGGGGCAACCTCATGGCACAGGAAAAGATCTGTCCCCGAGGGATCACTGAGAATGTGGCTCACTGCGGGGTGAGAAGGGATTTCAGGGGCACCAGGCAGTGGCGGTTCTCAAACTCTAGCAAGCATCAGAATTCCCTGAGAGGGCTCATTAGTGGACAGTCAGCTGGGTCTGCACTCAGAGTTTCAGAGTCTGGAGACCCGAGGGACCAAGACTCTGTGTTCTGAACATTTTCCCAGGGGCCACTGGTGTAGGCATCAGCCGGTGAGCATGACAGAGTACACTGCAGGGAGCAAAGCAGGAAAGATGGAATCCAAGAATCAAACTACAACTAAGAGGTCTCAGTGCTAGTATTTTTTTAAAGAAATTATATATATACAAGAATTATATATACACTATCTATATTTATATATGTATCTACCTATATGCTTCTCTAACTCTTTGTGTGTGTGTGTGTAAAGAAAGGTTAACTGGATCCAGTAATCACTCCATTTTAGTGACCGTCATTCCCACTATTGTTATTAAACTTCAGGACTAGGAGGCCTGGGTACTCACATTCGAATGGATATGAGCTTTTCTAATCTGGCACTCCTCTTCCCATATAGAGGGTGCAAAGATGAGAGAGAACATTCTTGCAGAGAGAGGTGACCCATGACCAACCTTGAAAACTGATCTTCAGGAAGAAAACAAACAAAACCAAACAGAAAGGCTCAGGGACACTGGACAAGGAAGCCGTAAGCTCTGCGGTGTGACACGACCACGCACAGACGTCCACTGAACTTGGACCACAAACACAACTCACAGGCTGTTTTTACTGCATTCTCAGTTTTGTTTTGTTTTGTTTTTTTTGGGGGGGGAAGGCTGTGTTTTTCTTCTGTTGGCAAATTAAATCTTTAATTTCTTTCTTCCACAATCATTCTATGATCGAACTGTACATTACCTATAAATGCACGCACCCTGTGTCTCTCTGTCCCTTTGTCCTTGCTCTCCAGCCCCCACCCCTCAACCCTCAGCTCCTCAGTCGGCCCGCATCTTTTCTTTGTGAACATTCGCAGGATCTGTACTCTAGTCCTCACCTGTCAGGTTTACTGCTCCATTTTAATGCAGCAAAAAGGGAAAAAGAAAGGCTAAATGTTAGTTGGCCAATGGTAACAAGAGTAACCATGACAACCAGGATTTAAGACACAGCGCCAATGAGCAAGGACACACCACTGACACACATGAAGGAGTGACAGGCAGTGCCAACAAGCAAGGACACACCACTGACACACATGAAGGAACAACAGCTCAACACAGCTCATTCCCAGGCTTCCAGTCGTGAGGAGAATGGCGGAGACGGGGGTGCGTTGCCAAAGCAAGTGCTTCTCGTGCTCACGTCACCTTCAATTTTACCCATCACCCACACAATCACGCCACAATTACCGAATTATATCCAAGGAGGTATTCCACACGAAGGATATAATTTGATTTTCAGAAAACATGCCAAGGAAAAGCTACCAATGTACTTAATGAGAGTACAGCATTATCCCTTATTAGATGTGTTCACTGAAAATAAAAGCCAGCAGTCGGAAGGTACACGATCCCTCTAACAATGCCTTTGATCTGCCCCAAGTTTGTACAACCTTTTGATAAACTATTAGTTACTCAAGTGGCAGAAATGATTTCTTCAAGCATCCAGGAGTCAAAAAGTAATCTCCCCCCACCTCCGGAAGGACTGAATACATATGGAATTTTGGAAAGAAAAATACTTATCATTATGATTCTACAGACTAAAACCCATTTATATAGGTGGATTAATACAGAAAACGTATTTTATTATTGGCTACAGTCACAACTTGTACTTCTTTGTTTTACTGGTGATTTTAATGAAGTGTGCTAGAGCAAACTGACTTTTCATTCAGTCCCTCCAACACACTTTGTTTTATGACACTAATTGGAATCTAGTGTGGTCCATGCTCCCTCATCCTCCCTGAGATTCTGTTTTCCATGAATCCTTCCCTCCCCACCTTTCCTGCTACTGGGCTTTATCGTAAGTCCATGCTGTCCTTCTGATCTTGTGTGGATGACTGTTCTTCTAAGAGGTGAGAACCTCTGTGGTGGGACTGTCCACCTTATAAGCCTGTCTCCTGTTTGGGTGGACACTGAGCCACAGCAGTGAACTTCATTCTAGGCTCAAAGAGTGACTAAGGGCTACAGTCCTGGGGGTCCCACTAGGGCTCATGGGGCCAGTGATCCTGGACCTTTTTACAAGCCATGTACGTTTCTCATAGAGGAAGTGCTGTAAAACATGTCTGCAACATGTAAGCAGTCTGTAAACATGTCTGACATATGTTTACTAGCACTGTGATAATGCATAAAAATGTTCTAATAGCCAAGCAGCTTGTGCAGCGAGTACAATGTCTTCCCAAGAAGAAGCAACAGAGACAATCTTCACACCGAGGCCAATGGCAATGCATTACGTGGCTTCTCGGTTATTTAAAAAACAAAAGGGTATCTAGACTTCTCAGTGCCAATGAAATAAATAGTCAATATGAAATAATCCAATCCATTTTATCCCCAAATTCAAAACCTACATAAATGGAACAAATGCATACCTACACTGTGAATGATTAAAATAATATTGAATACACTGGTCCTTTCATTTTATGCCTACTTTAAAAATTACAGAGTTATTGTCATGTGCCGTCAAGTCGCCTGCAACTCATAGGGACCCGATGTGCAACAGCTCAGAACTCTATCCTGAGTCAACCTTATTGTCTCTGACACACCTGCTCCTATTGTCATGTTTAAAAATATCTTACATGTGGGATCTTCATTCTTTTTTATCAATGAAATAGTAAGTCAGTGGTAACAGTGTATGTTACCCAGTCAAAGAGAACCGGTAACCTAATGATCAGCTTGTGTACTGAGTTAGCTTCAGTGTCTGGGTGCACAAGTACGTAACTGATACACATTTCAACCCATCTTCCACTGAAATGTCACGCCTATCATATACACGGGTATCTGTTCAACACAAATTTCAAAGGTGGAAGCTTTTCTTTGGGAACTAGGAAGTGGAAAAAAATCACCTACGCTTTATTAACAGTCTTGTTTGCTTTGATGGAGGCAATACCGAGCACCTGAGGACACGGGCGAGACCATCAAGTTGGCTCAGTATTGTCTGACTTGTTTTTAGTCAACGACTGAGTCCCCATCCACTCCCCCCTACTCTGTTAGGCACTCTGGGCACAAAGAGAAATAAGGCGAAATCCTTGTCCGACAGGTCAGTGGGGAAAGAAAAAGAGATACGAAGGCAGCCTGGCAGGGGAGTGATGGTTCACTGGTTCTACTCTTGCCTTGTACCCAGGAGATCCAAGTTCAACTCCTGGCCAAGGCGCCTCACGCACAGCAAGAACTTATTTTGTCAGTGGAGGTTTCCATGTTGCTAAGCTCAAACAGTGCAGTTTCCTGACTAAAACAGACTAGGATGAAGCATCTGGTAGTTCACTTCCAAATATTAGCCAGTGAAAACCTGACTTTGTTGTAACCGAGTTTGCCATGACTTGGTGACCACCTCAACTGAACCCAAAAGTAACAAGAGGTAGGTGAGAGTAGGAGGAGAAAGGGGAAAGGCGGCAGCATCCAGAAAGACATCATGTGGTAGGTGTCATGTCACTCTAATTCTAAAAGATAAGTCAGAGTTAGCTGGCCAGGACAAGTGGCAGAGAAGGGATGGGAGGGCCCTGCAGGCATAGGGAGGGGCATATGCAAGAGTCGGAGGAGATTAGAAATGGCATGTGCTGCCAGCCTGAAGACACACGGTTCAAACCCACTAGCTGCTCCTTAGGAGAAAGCTGGAGAATCTCCTCCCATGGAATTTACTGCCTCTGAAAACCCAGTGGAGGGTCAGCTACGCATCAGTTCTGACTCAACAGCACTCAATGAACAGTGTGACACCAGGAAGCTGCACATGTCTTCAGAGCATCATCAAGATATGTGGGACAGTTTGGATGTATTTGTAGGTGTCAGAGAAAGAAGACCAGAGAGGTAATGTCTCCACAGGGTCAGTGCTGGAGCTGAGAACAGCAGGAAGAGCTGGGCCTTTGCTGTTGTCCTAATTCCTGGGAGGTGAAAACAGCTCAGTATTGAGCTGTTAGCCAAAATGACAGAAGGTCAAGTCCAGGTCCATGTAGAAGTTTCTGGTGATCTACTTCCAAAAATTCAACCATTCAACAGTTCTGCCCAGACATCTACAGGCACTTGAGTCAGACCAGAGTCAAAGGCAAATGTTATCATTTATTCACATCAATCTCCTGGCTTTTATTCATAAATACTTGAGTATTTTGAGTACATATAGTTGGAAATGGATTAATTACTCTGTCTATAATGTCTACTTAAGTTAGACTATTGCCTTTCAAGAATGATACTGTCATGCATTTTTTAAATTCCCTACTGTCCTAAACATATACTTTTACTTCCATAGTATAATGCAAATTATTGATTACTAATTACTGATCACATTCATCAGATGCTTTTCTATAGAATCAGGTTAATGTTTTATTTTTTAAGTATTTCCAGTCTACTAAAATAATTCCTGGGAATTCCTAGATTACATCGATAGCAAGTGTGCAGGGCAGATAAAGATCTAAAATCACACAACTGCTTTGTGGATTAGTTTATTAGTGGTGAAAGGCAGGTCCATATTTGCAATAAAACAAAATACAAAGACACAAAAATCTGCTATATCTCTCTCACTATCATCGAGTCAGAACCAACTTATATGAATGAACCTCTACTGGGTTTTCACATGGGAGGAAACTGTCTTTCTCTGATGGAGTAGATGGGAGATTCGAACTGTGCACCAATGGATTGGGTGCACGAACTCTTTGCCACTAGGCCACCAGAGATTTCTAAATATGCACTACTACCCACACCATCAGCTGGTTTTGGATGCAGTAAGGTTACAGACTATTACTGTTTAAAAGTTTTAACTACATCTTCTACATCCTAATTTAACAAATGAGGAGACAGAGGCTCAGAGATAGGCAATGACGTGAAGATGGCAGAATGAGACTTGAACCTGACTGCTCATCCAATGTTTTAAGTCTATCTAACATATCTTCTCAGCCCATTTAAATGATTAAATTTAGATTATCACATATATGATATTACCAATCACAAATTAACCCATATCGATCATATATAATTATAAATTTTATATGATTTCTTCATATAAAATTTCAAAAAAATCAGCCATAGATACTGAAGACCTACTAAAGACCTATCAATCAATAAAGACTTAAAGAAAGTATTATTTAATTTCCTGATGATACCGAAGGCATTTCAGAGCACAATAAAGCCTACAAGGTGTTATTTATTTATTGATTACTAAGGAATTGGAATCAAGGCACCCAATCTACCACCTTAGATTAGTCAGTTCAGACTCTGGCAACCATCTGAATCTCAACAGGTGCAGAATGACACAAGGTAGGGGAATTTGAACCACTGACCTTTTAGCTAGCAGCTTAACACATAAACCACTGCACCATATGTGTTCCTTCTTAATTATTAAATATTGTTGTTATGTGCCATCGAGGTGCCTACAACTCACAGCGACCCTATGCCAGCCCCGCGTATGTATAAATAAATGACCAGGTTAAAACAAAGCCAAATGAAGAGAATGCCGGATAACAGAGTTTCTTATTTCCACATCAATGCAATTAATAGGAATATATTTCTAGGTCCCCCAGACAACTGGGTAAAGCATACTACTTCACATACATAAAACATTCTTTTGAGATACAAATCATTCTTCTAACCCAAGCATCTTGTAAGCAGGTGCAGATGAGAACTGGGATTACTAAGACAATGTGAATAAAGGCTATTTTAAACTCCTTCCCTTTTCAAAATATGACTTTGCATTCCAGACATAAAATACGTTAACAATAACAACACTGATAATAATGGTAGGTCCAATTCTGAGTCAATGACCTGTGTATAGACCAAGAGGCATCTATGCGGAAGGATCAAGTATTTATTATGTAATTAACTTTGTTCAGCATCCAAGCTCTAACAGCCACTATTCATGGAGAACAGAAGATTTCCTATTGAACTGCCTCACGATAATCAAGAAGGACATTGTTGGGTCTACTTGAATTTCAAGTCAGGAATGCGCTTGACTGCTGAAGCCAGCATTTCTATTTAAGAATCACTCTGTGGGCCTTCAGATGGCTACCTAAATATACTTAGCATTCGAGGATGTCTGCTCTCTCCAACAATCGCTTTAGACGATAGTTAGATGTGCTCATGCTAAAATGTGACTCTCTTTTTTTAACATGCATAAAACCTTCAAATGTGATGCGTCTTTTTTTGATCGTTCAGGCCCAAATTATGACTGTTTTTGTCAGACACAAATAGATAAAGGAAAACAACGATCACTCTGTAAAAAATGATGAATGCTATTTCTTCCCACTTACATAACAAATTCAGCGGCTAAGCTTGTCTGTATAAAGTGGTAACTCAAGGAGAGGCAGTTATATGAAAATGAAACAACTGCAAACAGAAGGCAGGCATCTTTCCATTTGGGATCACAGAATGCCCTGCGACATGCCACTGACATGAGCTGGTAGTAAGCACTGGTTTGCTGATCTGATTCCCACAGAAGGGTGTGAGCTTCTAAAGAAATATCTCCCAGAAAACATTCAGAAGCCTCCCTTTACTGTTTGGTTTTGGATTTTTTAAATAACTGTATAATGTTCTAGAGATAAAAACAGACAAGAAGGTCTGGCCTGGACTCAGGATCCATTATTACACTGGGGCATGGAGACGTGGTACAAAAGACAGAGGTGATGCCACATGATAGACTCTTTAAAACGCACTCTGCCAAGGGATGGGATTGGGAAGACCCAAACCAGCCATTCAGACATAGTTTTTGCCTTCAAAACTTGCTTTCCCCCCAGTTCTGCTAAGGCACGGATAACTGAGTGACAGCAGCTGTTAGGAAAAATAATGATGAGTATTTCTTTCATTCTTTCTAGTTCTGAAAGAAGAAACTTAATGGGTTATGGTTATTAACTTCCTTTCATTTGTACCCTTTCCCATCCATTCTTCATTCACACTGGACTAAATGCCACGTGGACTTCAAGGAGATAGTTTTTCAACATGGAAGTGAACTGAAGGATTTATTTTTTTTTTAAAAAAAGTCAAGATATATATATATACACACACACAGTGCTATAGTTCGCTAGTCCAGGAACATAAGAGCCTATTTAACAAGGGGATAGGAGTAGACATAATTAATATCAACCTAATGGAGCAAGGTATATGGATAGGAAAAAGAAATAATGGAAATGAGATTGTAAGATTAAGCACTGAAGCAGAATCAGAGTGAAGACATTTCATTTGATCTTGAAGCCCAAGGTTATGGAGAGAAATATTCAGGAACAGAGAGAGAGAGAGAGAAGGAAAGAAACTACACTTCTGTGAAAGGATGAGATCTTCTGTGTATCTGTATTCTTAGACAAATCACACCAAAATGGCAAATGCTAACACGGTGAATAAAATTTTGTGGAAAAGAAATCAGATAAAAGGTGATGAAAAGAAAACCAATCTAATACAGGAATAATCACTTCAAGGATTTTAGAATTTATATCTAGATAATTGTATAACGTTATTTTTGGCTAAGAAAGGAGAGGAAATACAAGTTCAATGTCTTCTAGTTAACTGAATGGGGAATTAAGAAAAAAAATTGCTTGCATGTAGTGGAAATATAAATAAATGAAAACAAACCAGAAAATAAAAAAGAATGGAAAATCAGAAAGACTGGGTAGCAATGAATTATTTGTAGCCAAAATACCAAGTTACAAAGATACTTGTTGCTACGAAGCCTGTGGCAGCATTTTCTTTCTCTGTACTTAGTTATGAAAAATACCACCTCAGCACTGAAGACTGAAATAGGTACTATATGAAGGGAATGTGTTCCTTGCATTCCTCCTTGGACATAAAGAAGAACACGTTACGGGAGAAGTGACAGTGGAAAGAAGAGGCACCACTCTTCATCTATCACTCATTTTTAAATTTGATCCTCAAATTTTATCTCCTTTGGATAAACTCTGAGAATCGGCTCTAGGAAGAGAATCTCAGCATATGTGTATGTTCAACTTATGAAATGGACACAGATGTGGGAACTGTCAGTGTTGCAAAGATGATGTTGAAATCAAGCAACTGATCAATGAAAACAATTAAAAAGCACACTTGCAGGGGCAACAGCTGCTTGCGGATTTCCTAAGTCTGCATTTGCATGCACAATGCTTTGATGGCGGGAAGCAGCTCAGAAGATGGCTGGAAGAAACCCCACATGCATGTAGATTCCACACACGGTATGAGATTTGAAATGGCACAGACTTTTCATTAAGCTTCTAAATCTAAAGGAAACAGGATTCCAAAATCGTCTTGGTTGCACTAAAGCACTTCTACTACGTTCAACTGCATCACAAAAACACAGAATGACTGTTACGGCTCTCAAAACAGGGCAGCCTGCGATGGAAATACCGGGCAAGCTTACCTTTTATAAAGAAGGATTGCAATGACAATACAGATGATGAAAACCACTGCAAGGACAGGGCCCACCACCCAGATCAAGCCTTCCTCTTCATCGGTGATTGGCTGTGGATCCAGGTCCATGGAGACCACAGGGTCGGAGTAGGGGCTGGTTGCATACATCTTCTGAGGAGAAAAAAAATCTATTTCAGTAATAAAACAAAGGCATTTTAAATTATACATAAAATGCAAAGGAAACATTTTTAAATAGTCTTTATTCCTCTCTTTAAATGACATTCATCAAATTCTATTGTCCTCTGTATGCCGACACTTTCTATTTTTTAATAAATTAGGAATTCCTGGAAGGTAGAATTTCTTTTCCACCTGGCTTTTTCTGCTTAAAGCAGGGAACACAGAATTTTACACTTGGAAGGTTCTCAGGCAAATATTTGTTGAATATAATATATTGTCCACCTTCTTTTTTTAAAATTAATTTTAATGAAAGTTTACAAAGACTTAGGGTTTCCAGTCATTCACTGTTGCACTTTTCTCCCTCCCCACCGCCTCCCCACCAATTCACTCTTCTTCTTGAAAAGAAACACTCTCTCATTGTTATGCAATCCCTCCCCTCCAAGTCCACTCCACTATGAAGCTACTGGCCACCTTCTTAAACAGCTGAAATGACCAACACATGAAAGCACAAGCTCATTTTTTGAATGAAAAATCAGTGTATTTCTTTTCTAAAGTTTGGGGAACACAGGGTTCAGTGAGGACTTCATGAGGTGGCACTCAAGGAAGCCATGCGCCCAGCACCCTTTCTTCCATTGGGGAGTAAATAAGAAGGGAAGTGGGATCCATGCTGAAGCATCCAAGTATTCTCATCTTCTCCACTGGGCTCAGGAAAGAGATTAACTAGCTTTTCAAATGCAATAAAAGAAGATGAAAACTCAGTATATTTCCAGTCTTCTCAGAAACAGCTTGAAAGAAAAAAAAAAAAGGAAGGAAAGAAAAATATGTGTGGTGTAAGGCTTTACACAAAGGGCTTGGCAAGCTGACCGGTATCAGATAATATGATTCTTTACAGCAGTAGAATTGTTTGTTTTGGTTCATATTTTCCCTCTCCATCTGTAGGTCACACTGAAATTTTTCAGTGGACTGAAGTAAGCAAAACTTTCTGATCTGAAATTCTTTTCCAAGTGGCTTTGAGATAACAATCTTGTCTGCCAAGATGGAAACCTAAGTCCAGCTCTTCCCAAAGCGTTTAGATATTTCTATCCCCAGTCAGGAAGCAGATATGAAAAGGGAAAGGAAACAAAGCCAGAGTGAGAGAGAGACCAGCTTCATGAAAAGTGGAGCTGGTTGAGCACGTAGGGGGAAAAGGAAAGATTAAACCAGTCAAAACCAGTTCTCTACGCTCTTACTAGGAAACTCTGGTGGCCTAGTAGGTAGCGTTGCGTTGCCAACCAAAAGGCAGACAGTTCAAATCCACCAGCAGCTCGTGGGGGGCAAGATGGGCCATTTCTTCCCATATGATTCAGTGTCTACAAACCCACTGGAGGGTCATTTATGAGTCAGTTCCTATCTGATGGAAAGAGCTGAGTCAAACTGATGGTGTGGTCTGTAGGGAGACACACTGTTAACCCAAAGACTGTGCCTCTGGTGGTTCAGCCATCTCCAGCCTTGTCATCTACAGCCTCCGAAAACTGACTGAAGGTCAGTTATGAGTGGATTCTGACTTGATGGGAATGAGTTGAGTTGATGCTCTGAATATAAAGAGAGGATTAGGAAAAAAGCCCTTTCGAAGGGTGAAGAAGAGTTGCTATTTCCTTACTGTAAATTATCAGTTCTCCTCTGGGGAGGCTGGGCACTTTATCAACGTTCAGCCATGGACATCTGAGGCTTTCAAAAGGCCTGTATCACCCTAACGTTGAACTGATCGCAGGATCCTTGCTTACCATGCACGCTGAACGGAAAGCAGTCATGAAACTTCGGTGTTGTCAGCTATGTGAGCAGGGTGGGATGTGATTAGGGTGTGGGGAGCAATTAAGGTGTGGAGTGCGATTAGAGTGTGGGGTGCAATTACGGTTTGGAGTGAGATTAGGGAGCCAAATGGGTCAGTTTTTAAATGACCTGTCCGAGCCACAAATTACAAAATCTGTGAATAAATGAGACAGCTGAAATAAAGAGACAGATTCTTTAACAATGAGGATACATTTACAGGCTACTGGAAATATCTAAGAGAGATGCGGAACCGCATTAATGATGACAGTACGCTACAGCCTAGATCCAATGGGATTTCTCTTCTCTGCTGGATTCTCTGATCTGCCTCAATGTTCTAAACGTGATTGTCAGGATGTTCCTAGAGCTATTTAAAGAAAATACTTCTCAAATATCTAAAAGTAATTTCTTTTTTAAAAAATACACTTTCCAACATTCCATTCCCTTGATGTTCTGCTTTAAAAACCTTCCACTAGAAAGAGCAAGCATATTGGTGCATTAAACATTCCAGGGTGCCCACCACTTGGCTTCCAAATGTCATTCGGTGTACAAAGGAAATGCATGCAGGAAAGCTGCCTCTGTGCTTTGATTTTCCACCGAGAAAACCCTCCCATCATCTGAAGAAAGCCCCATTCCACATGCCCAGGGTGGAGGTATCTACTACATACACACGAGTAGGCACTGGCTTGGTTGAGCACCCTGTCTGTCAGATTCCAATCTCAATTAGAGAGCTACAGTCAGACTGTGTATATTGTTAAGCTGGATGGCCACTTCCACATCCAGCTCCCATTCCCACCTACACTGCCCCCTCCCTCTTATTTTATTTTAAACATTTAAAGCAACTCAAGCATAAAATGACGCCAGAGCCAAGATGAGTTACATAAAAGAAGGTAACTCATGATTTGGCGTGAATCCTCAACGCTACTGAATTACTTTCCAACATTCTTAGCTCCTCACTGATAAAAATGATTATGAAATTGCTCTAATTACAGGAGCCGGACCTGCTGGCTCCTTCCTAGACATACTTTTCCCCGGAGTCTGGGGAGCCATCGATGAGGTCTTGAAGGCAGTTATAGGAAAACAAAGTACCACTACTCCAGATGCAGCATGTCCAACACCTGGTGACATGCTGGCTGTGTCACATTTCTGATCTGGTTAGCTCCCATTCTCACCAGATGAGCAAATAGCAGATATTAGACAAGATGGGAATGTCCTAACTTCTAAGTTGTTGTCCAGGCAGTTTTCTTTTCATAGTGACCCCATCACTCATTCATTCCTCCACTGCTCATAGTGGACCCTGTCTTGGCTTTCTGAGGCTGTAAATCACACAGGAGGAGCGTACCCCTCTCTCTTTCTCTGAGCTGATGGATAAGAATCTCTGGAGGGGTTCAGCCTTGGACCTGGCACCATAACTCTCTATAAACGACACCACTGACTCAACAGGACACGGTCAAAGTACTAACAGGGTTTCCAGGCTCATCTTTACAGGAACAGACTGCCAGCTTCTCTTTGCCCGGTGCCACGGCTGGGTTCACACTACCAACTTTTACTTAGCAGCTGAATGCTTAAATGCTGTGTCACCAAGTCTTTATTAAAATAAAAACAGACATTCAAAACAACCGACGACATAGACTATGAGCAATGAGGATTATCACCCGCTTTTTAGAGATGTGTGTTGCATCAAAAGGTCTCCAGAAACAAAGCCTATCAATTTAATTGTTAGTTTAGTAGAAGTCCACCTGAATTCCTGTCGCCATCATTATAGGCATATTCTAACCAATGACGAGAGATCTTACATGGCACATTTAACAACATCTAAGGAGTAGGCGGCCTGAGAAAACGTCTGAGTAAATGGCCACACCCGAAAGTCCACTGATGTCAACAACTGTGGCTTTCCAATGGGGCAGCTGGTGGGTTAGAACTGCCCACCCTTTTACTCTACAGCCCAACACCTGACCCGCTGTGCGTCCAGGGTTCCTTAAGCTGATGAGAACTCCCGAGAAGGGAAGAGGACGGTGCGGTGGGGAGACGGCAGCACCCCGGGACTCACCGACTCGGCGTGCTCCATGACAGCCAGCACGAAGAAGACATACTCCTGGCCGCTCTGGAGCTGCTTGTTGGTGAAGCCACCGTAATGCTTGTCATCGCCCAGCGTGAACTCCGTGGGAAGCACATCAAAGTGAGCAGCGATGTATGGCTTTAATTCCACTTCTCTCCCGTAGCGGAGGCTCCTGCGTTTCCTAGATATCTCCTTGAGGAGCTTGAGAGGGAGAGAGAGGGACGCAGAATGAGAACCACGCACGAGAAGAACCCCAATTACTGACAGACTAACGGGACAGACGAACTCAGACCCGTGAACAGCTCAGATGCAACTTGTCCACATTTCACTGCAACATCACTAAATTTCATCTCCTTCAGCAATAAGATGCCAGCTTTTCTGTTAAAGACGCTGGTCTGATCCCGATGGCGCCAGGTTATAACGCAGGGCAGTAAGATTCTTTCTTGGCCAGTCACATCACTGTCCACACTAATAAAATCCTGCCAGGGGGGCACAGTGCCATGAAATTCTTCTCTGCCGATGGGAGAGCAGAAATTTTGATTCATAAATGCCTGCCAAATAGGGAGATTTATTAAACAAGTATAAAAAGTTTAGACTCAAGGGGTCTAAACTTTTCAGACATGACCAAGCTTTAGATGTCAGTAGCATTGTCAACTGTTCTTAATAATGAGATCATGTCTATGGTACATTGTTTTGTTAGGGACCTTGGCATCAGCTCTGACTCACAGTGACCCTACTTATGATAGAATAAAACCCCGCCCTACCCTGGACCACCATCAGAGTCTCCACTGGGCTGAAGCATATGATTTGTTGTTGGGTGCCGCCAAGTCAAGTATGACTCACACTGATCCTATGAACAATGGGTCTGAACCCTGTCCTGTCCTGTGCCGTCCTCATCATCTCTGACACACGTGAGCCCACTGCTGCAGTCACTGTGTCCATTCATCTCACGGAGCATCTCCCTCTCACTGACCCTTCACATTTCCAAGTATGATGTCACTTCTTATGGAACGGCACTATCCCCAAAGTGTGTGAGAGAAAGCTTTGCGGTTCTTGCCGCTCAGAAGCACACAGCTACATTTTACCCTAATGATACTGGTTCTTTCAGCAGTCTATGGGATCCCAAACCACAGTTCAAAGGCATCAAAACTCACTCGTCCTTATTACTTATCCAGTTCTCAGCAGCATACCAAGGAAATGAAAAAAAATCATTGTGGACTGAATGAGGTGAACCTTATTCTTCAAAAGGACATCACTGCTCCTCAGAACTTGGGAGAGCTCCCTGACAGTAAATGTTCTCAATGCAATATGTCTCCTCATCTGACTGCTAGGACCAGTGATTTAGATTTTCTCAAATCAGCAGAAACAGAGTACAAGAAAATATTTTTAAAATACACATATATTAAGGAGATTTTAAAGTTCTGGCTTGACGAGTTTCATTAATTAGCCATTTGGAGTTTTGCTTCTCACATTTCACTGGGAACTGGACCTATGGACAGACCTTGGCTGTCTGGGAGATAAATGACTCCACTGGGTAATCTCAGCACTGGCATCACCAGTATAGTACATCTGGACCATCTGATGATGAGTTAAGATCGGCTGATTAACTACGCAACAATCAGTCAGTGATACAGCAAAGTCAGAAGCTTTGCAGCAGCCTATTAAGTCAAATTCACTGTCGTTTTCTTTATTCCAACTCTTGGTGACTTGTCATTGGGTTTCTGAGGGCTATAAATCTTCAGTGGGAAAGACTGCTCATCTTTCTCCCGAGGAATGGATTCGAACCACTAACCATTCAGTTAGCAGCCCAACCAAAATGCTCAGGGCGCTCTGGTGGCCTAGTGGCAAGAAGCTGTCCTGCAATCCTTGAAGGTATGTGGTTCGAGGCCACTAGCTGCTCCATGGGAGAAGGATGGGTAATCTCCTCCCATGCGATTAACTGATTCTGAAAACCCTTGTCAGCTATGGGTCCCTTCCAATGTGATGGCAAACAACAGGCGTTATGACACCAGAGTTCCTTAGATTGTTGACAGATGACATAAACCATCAAAATTAGCCATTATCTTGAAGTTAGAGTCACAAATGACTGCATTATCTCAAGGTGAGCCTTAGAAGTATGGAGCAATGAAAAGCTCTGGCTATACGACTGTTGTGAATTAAATGGAACTAATATGTCGGGTTAGGAAGGGCATACACCGATGTGTCCTGTCTCCGTATCTTTTCAACCTGTATGCAGAGCAGATTATCCGGGAGGCTGGTCTCTATGAGGAGAAATGGGTCATCGGGATTAGTGGAAGATCTATCAACAATCTGCATTATGCGGATGACACAACCCTGCTTGCTGAAACTGAGGAGGACCTGAAGCACTTGCTGCAGAGGGTCAAGGACTGCAGCCTCCAATATGGGTTGAGGCTCAATGTCAATAAGACAATGATTCTCACCACTGGACCAATTGGCAGCATCAGAGTGGATGGTGAAGAGATTGAGATTGTTCACAGCTTCAGTTTGCTTGGCTCCACAGTCAACACTCTTGGCACCAATAGCCAGGAAATTAAAAGTACTGTGATGGGAAAGTCTGCTGTTAGGGACCTCTTCAAAGTACTGAAGAGCAATGGTGTTTCTCTGGAGTCTAAGGTGCGTCTGACACAGGCCATGGTCTTTGCAATCACTTCTTATGCATCAGAGAGCCGGACAATGACTAAGAAGGATAGAAGGAAGAATTGATGCTTTTGAGCTGTGGTGCTGGAGAAGAGTATTGAGAATACCATGGACTGCTAGGAAAACAAACAGATTCATCCTAGAAAGGGTTAAACTGGGCGGCTCCTTGGAGGCAAGGATTCTGAGGCTCTAACATACTTTGGACATGTTGTGAGGAGAGACCGGTCCTTGGAGAGGGACATCATGCTTGGGAGGGTGGAGGGACAGCACAGGAGGGGAAGACCCTCTATGAGGTGGATTGATTCAGTGATGGGGTGACTGGCACAGGACAGAGCAGAATTTAGGGCTGTTGTACACAGGGTCGCTATGAGTCACAAGTGACTTGATGGTACATAACAACAACAACAACAACATGTCGGGAAAATTAATTTTGACTAATAGTGTCGGCTCTACCTAATCTGACCTTCACAACAGCATGTTCACTGGATGATATTTATCATGTGAAGCACAGTCCCGATAAAGGAAAAATGAGGCCAGAAGAGAATTTTGAGAGTAACGCTGTTTAGAAGGCCTCTCTTCAATTTTCTGGGCATGGATGGAAGGCACACAGGAGGAAACTGGAAATTCCTTTAGGCCATCATTCCATTCGGTGATACGGCTCCAATCAGTTTAATTTATAGATCTTTTCTTTTAATAAAAAACATTTTTTGGACATATACATTTGAAAGAAGAACTCTGCTTTGTCAAACTTGGCAGATAAAACTACTGTTGTCATTGTTCTGTGCTGTCGAGTTGCCTGTGACTTCTAGAGATCCAATGTGCAACAGATCTGTAGCCTGCCTTGTCTGGAGCCAGTCGTTTTGTCTGGAGCCAGTCTCACGGACTCGGGCACATCTACTCCCATTGTCCCAGTCACTGTATTAATCCATCTCATCCGGGGTCTTCCTCTCCTGCATTGTCCCTTCACCCTTCTGAGCATGATATCCTTCTCCAAGGACTGGTCTTTCCGGGCCACTTGCCCAAATTATGTAAGAGGGAGCTTTAAAATTCTAGCCTCCAAGGAGAAACTTGGTTTAGCCTTCTCCAAGACAGACCTATTTGTTTTCTTGGTGGTCCATAATATATTCAAGATTTTTTCCATCACCACAACTCAAAAGCATTGATTCTTCTGTCATCCTTAGTCACTGCCCAGCTCTCTGAGGCATAGCAAGTAACTGCAAAGATCATGGCCTGGCTTTGGCACACTTTAGTCTCTAGACCGGCATCTTTGCTTTTCAGCACTCTGGAGAGATTCCTGACAGCAGATTTTCCCAGTGCAATTTATCTTCTGATTTCCTGACTTTTGGTGCCAAGTGTGTTGATTGTGGAGCCGAGAGAGAAAACTACAATGGTTTTAAATTTTTTAAAATAAACACAACTTAGGGGAGCTCTGGTTGCCTAGTGGCAAGGAGCTGCAACTGCAATCCCAGAGGCGCATGGTTCAAATCCACCAGATGCTCTGCCGGGGAAGGAGGGACGATCTCCTCCTGTACCAGTCAGATCTGATTTGACGATACACTCACACAAAAATAATAAAATTAAAAAAAAAAGAAAACAAAAATAAACACAACTTTTCTTTTACGCTGATTTACTTATAAAGTTCTTATACATTGCTTTTCCACACTGGTGCTTTCCTATTTCCTTTACCCACTCCTGCCTTCACCCATCAAACTGTGCAAACCTATGATTAACCGCCACAATCCACCCTGCCCATCCTCAACCCTCTGCTTCCTTCTTCTCCCCCTTGGAGCCTCATACACATTCTACGGTTTTATGCAGTATTTGTCCTTATGGGACTGAGTTCTTTCACAGAGCATAACGTTCTCCAGTCCCACCAAAGTTAGGCAATGATTTACAAACTCATTACTCCCACACGGTGCATAGTATTCCGTGGTGTGAATGTGTCATAATTTCTTAATCCATTTACTTGTGGTTGGACATTTGGGCTGTTTACATGTTCTTACGATGCTGAATAACACTGCTATGAACTTTGGTGTACAAGTCTCCATTAGTGCCTGAGTTTTCATTTTCTCAGTAGTGGAATAGTTGGGTCATAGGGAATTTCTATGTTCAGCTTTCTTAGGAAATGTCAAACTGCTTTCCAGAATGGTAGGACCATTTTACAATCTCACCAACAATGTATAAAAGTTCCCATCTCGTCACATCCTATCCAGCATTTATTACTTGTTGTCCTGTTAAACTTTGCCACTGATACTGGGGTGAGATGGTATCTCACTGTGGTTTTGATTGGCATATCTCATATTGCCAGTGACTTGAAGCATTTCTTCATGTGTCTGTTGGTCATCCAAGTATCTTCTGTGAAAATTCTTGCAGAGAATTGTTTAAAATAATCAAATATAATTAAAGACTGAACTCACTGGCAGCCAAGTCACACTGTTCAATTCTGCGTGCCAGACGGCTTTTTAGGAAACGGATTGCCAGCCCTTTCCTTAGTGCCTCTGTAGGATGAGTCTGAATGACCACCCATGACATGAACTGGTAAGTACAAACG